>NW_016820098.1:3026734-3032560 GCF_001698545.2 Rhinopithecus bieti | reverse complement strand
AAAAAAAAAAAAAAAAAAAAGCACTTGCAGGGTCCAGCAGAACTCTTCAGGATAGTGTCCCAAATTGATTCCAATGCATTGGTCAGTAAGCGCGAGGTGAGCAGTTGCTTTTGTGTAGAGCGACACACAGGGCTCTACAGATAAGGTAAGCATCAGATCCAAAGTTTAAAAATATCCTTCATGTGTTGCTGATTTCACGCCAAAAGTGAATTGTCATAAACCATTTTAGGAATAGAAAATAAAAGAATATATTTTTACTTTTGAATCATGTTTGTAGATTTTTTCAAATAACTTTTTCCCAGTAAATAGTTGCTGATGTCACACAAAAAGGGATTCTCCATTCAAATGTAAATTTGAGCTAGACTTGGTCTTCCTTCTACTTGGAGTTCACAAACCTATTTCTTCATTTCTAGAGCTGGGAATCAAGAGAAACTATTTTTTTTTTCTGCTATCCTTAAAGCTGGAGCTCAAAGATTATCTTCTGTCTATAAGATCCTAAACCCTGATGGCAAGGTGGAGTGATGTGTTGGGGAGACTGAGGTAGGAAGACCAATGGCCAAATAGGGTCAAAGTTGTCCAATAGGCATGTCTGAACTGAACTGTAGTTGTCGGGAAGCATACTGGGAGTCAATGAGATTTACTTACATCTTGGAGGAAACTCACTATTTCTCTGCTTCATGCAGGGGGGTAAAAAAAAATCCCCTGAGCAAGTCCCAGTGAGATTGCCTATGAATAAAATATTCTCACTTTAGTACATGAAGTCAATGCTGTGTCCTTTAGCCGCCCTTTAAAGGATTTCCTGTTTCTTGGCACTACTCCAGGTCATTCAAACTACTGTGTAAGTGCTGCACATGTAGTCTTTGGTGGTGGTTAGATAAAGGTTCAACTCCTTTTCAGACATTGCTGACTGTGAGTTGGAGCAAGCTTTTGCACATCAGCAACTTCAGGGTCCTCCTCTGTGCACTGGGAATAATGAGTTTGTACCTACAAGCCTCACAGGTTGCTTGCGAGGATCCATGAGACACTGTGTGAGGGACGCACACCACCTGTCAGTTCTGTAGCCCACCTTATTCCACCTGCAAGTATGTTATGTTTGGAGTCCAGATGGAATAACGCTGATTCACCAAAGAGTTAAACTGGCGTTAATAACACCCATGCCAGTACTCAGTGAATTCCCTGCTCTTGCTAAGTTTACAACAGAGGTAAAAGCCAGGCAAAATGTGCCTTTCTGAACGACGAGAGGCTACGGATGATTCAAAACTGTATTCCCCTCTGCCCCAGCCTCTCTCTCCCACCCAGGCTGAGCACAGTTGGAAAAGCAGATTGGAATTCTGAGACATGTCCGCTGCATCCTTCACCTAACCTGCTTGCGGGGGCTGTGTTGAGTCATCAGAGCCTCCTCTTCATTTCCACATCCTCCTTCCTGGAAAGTGGAGCTGGTGCCGGTTCAGGCTCCATGGAGGAAGCTGATGGGACAGAGCTGCAGGAAGGGGAGTCTGGGGTTTGTTCCCCAGACCCTCGGGAGTGCTCGCTGTGTCCCGCATGCTTGGCTAAGGGCGTGCTGACCTTATCTCAAGTCATTCTCTCAAGAACCCTATGAGGAAGGTGGGGTTAGTCCCCTGTGACTCAGAAAGCTTTGGTAATTCTTTCACTGTCTATGACAAATAATGGCAGAACTAGGTTCCAGGCCTGAGCCAGCTGCTTCCAGGAGTCAGCACTCAACTGAACAGCTGGAGGAATCCAAGAGCACTGAGTGGACCCTGTCTCCAGGGTTTCCCTCTGCTGCACTCTTTGCTGTAGTCCTCAGCTCGTGTCTATCGAAGTACTCTGCATTATTATTTGTTGTATTTTGTCTCAAAACCATCTTATTGATCTTTGGATAACCAGAATCTAGGCACATTGCCAAAGTTATTTGGAGAGCTTATACAAAATAAATTTTTCCTTTGAGTTAAAAGAATAAGGCTGGAAAACAAAATCATGCAGCCCCATTCCCCTCTCCGTGGATGCACTGAGAAACAGCGTCATTGAAGGTCCTGCCCAGACGACTGGAAAAGAAATCTTCTGGGCCCAGGGTTCCAGAGTCACAGTCTTGGGTCTTTCTTCTTCCCACCCTGCAAATGGATGCCCAGGGTGGCAACTTTTGACGTTGACTCAGTGGAAGAAGAGAAATAGACCAATGTGTTAGCAATGGTCATCCCTTTGATACTAAGCATAGTTTGTAACCAACTAAACATAAACATTTATAAAAATAAAACTTAAAAAATTAAGTTATTAATTTGGGCTCCCATTAGCTGTTTCCATTAATTAGTGGGGACGTTTGAGCACTTGAAAATTTTGCCAGTGTTTCCTAAGTTGCCTCCACAATTGAAGTGAAGTAGGAAGTTGATCAAATTTTCTGTATAACAGGAATATGGAGGCTAAGAACCTCTTCTAGAAAGTAAAGAGTCTAGGTTTTGGAGCCTGAGCTCTCTAGAGTACAAACTCTATATTGATTATGGCATGATAACCACACACACACACACACACAAGCACACACACACATTCTTTGTTTCCCTACTGTAAGAGCAATATCTATTCATTGCAAAATTTTGGAAAATATAGAATTAGGAAGAAAAGAAATTTTCTTTTTTTTTTACCATGCAGATTTTTAATCCTGAAACAGATACTGTTATCAATTAAGGAATTTCCTTTCAGTGTTTGCATATATATTAAAATGAAATATGGATTATACTGTAGACATTGCTTTGCAGTCAGATGACACAATATTTCAAGGATGCTGCTCTGGGTAACTAAAGCCCATCTGCAGCAGACATAATACAGATGTGCTACAGTATTAGCTGCGGGGCAGCTTGATCCTTGGGCACTTAGACAAAGAGAAGGGAAAGCTTAAGCATGCAGTCAAGGGCTTTAATTCCAGTCTAAACAAGAGCTTTCCTGGGTGACTTCACCTTTATGGTGTAACTCAAGCTTCCTGACAATGATTTCAAGCTACTATCAGAAGGGCAGGAGGTGACCTGACAAAGCATAGAGAACTCCAGGGAATATGTAATGACAAACATTTTAGCTAATACTGATCCACTGGAAAATCAGATTCCTTCCTGCCAGACGCTCAAAAGAAGGCTGCAAATGTTCTTCTGAGAGACAGATTTAGTCTTTTAGCACTCAGGGCTGTGTTGAAAAAAATTAAATGTTATGTGGTTTGGAACTTGTGTCTATAAAATGCACACTGTTGACAATGGTTTCTCCCCACAGTCTACAGAAATAAATTTGTACAAAGAAGTAGCTGGCCAAGTTTATTAAGTGTAAGACTGGAAGCCAGAAGCTCAAATCAGCCTGAGAATCAGGCTGACATATTATCAAGTCTCACCTGGTCATTTCTCAATGTCCTTCCCAGGAAAGCTGTAAGGGTTGCTAAAGTGACCAATTGTGGGTGGCTTGGCTTTAGGAAGGTGAAGTTTGGGGCCTCCATCTCTTATTGCATGAATTATTCAAGACTGTTTCCAGATGGTATGTGGTTTTGCACTAACACAAGAGCTTGACAGATGAAGTTCATGGCTGGGCAATATGGAGGTGGTTTTGGCCAAGGCGTAAGTCATAAGACTGTTACGGTTTAGCTCAGCAGTGCTCAGCTTTCTGGAGCCTTTCTCTGAGAAATGTGTACTTAGTGTTATCTCAGGGAGGGTTTGTATCAACAAAAAGCCTTTTATAGCAAGAGCCCAAAAGCAGTTCCTACAAGAAAAGGAGAGGAATTTGTTTCTGTCCTGCCGTCTCCTTCAGACATCAGCTAATGGGGACCTCAGATCTTCCTTTCCCAACGAGTGCTCACAGCAGTTTCCACAAATGAGCAAAGAAAATCTTCTGCCCTGGGCCAGCATTTCTGTCTGTTACAAATGATGGAAAATGTGCTTGAGGTTTAATGTTGGGGAAATGTGTTTTTGTTCACTCAGCTCCTATTATAACCACATCTGTTATCAGTAGGCCAGGCTATGTATTAACAGGCATGACTTTCCTAAGCCTGGAATTCTCTTTCATGACGTTTTGGCTGAAAGCATTAAACAGAAAAGGCCAAGAAAATCCAACTTTCTGTGCCTTCTGATACTGCCCCTTGGATTCTTCTGGGAGGCCTGACTCTGGGTGTAATCTTGTTTACATTCTCTCCATGTTAGGAACCTAGTCTAAAAGTGAATCAGAATAAAGAGGTACTCTGTCTTTTGTTCCTGGCTTCAGATATGCACCAAGATTGATCATTTCAAAATCTCCCCCCTTTTCCACGATCTCTCTCCACAGATGGGACTAAGTTTTCTTTGATACTTACTGAACTAGTATTCTACAGCCAAATGGCTTCCAAGAATAACATCATCCAATGTCAGAGCTGGAAATGACCTCAGAGATCCTCTAGACCAGTAACTGTCAGACTTTGTTCTTTGGAGGAGGTGACTCTGGGATAACCAGAGGAGGGGAATATGAGAATGAACCAAGAGTGTGCCCCTGGCCGGGTGTGGTGGCTCACGCCTATAATCCCAGCACTTTGGGAGGCTGAGGTGGGTAGATCACTTGAGTCCAGGAGTTTGAGACCAGCCTGGGCAACATGGCAAAACCCTGTCTCTACAGAAAATATAAAAGTTAGTCAGGCATGGCAGAATGTGCCCGTAATCCCAGTTACTTGGGAGGCTGAGGCAGGAAAGTCGCTTGAACCCCAGAGATGGAGGTTGCAGTGAGCTGAGATCGTGCCACTGCACTCCACCCTGAGTAACAGAGTGGAACCCTGTATTAAACAAACAAAACAAAAAGAGTGCACCCTTGACACAACACACACACACACACACACGGGTACCTCCACTTAGCTCCATCCTATCTGTCAAGCCTCCAAGTAATAACTCATTTGAACAAAGGGTGATGCGGCTAAATGAAGTTTGAAACCCCCAATAAATCCTACCCTTAATCTCACTGGTTAAGAAATAAAATCCCAGAGAGGTTAACTGACCTACCTAGGCACTCTGTGACAGAGCCTAGTCTAGAGCCCAAGAGTTCTCACTCATTTTGTTTGTTCATTCATTTATCCACAAATATTTCCTGTTCCAGCAATGCAGTAATTGCTATATCCAAAAAGACTTATTTAACAACTTAAATAAGTCACATCGGCTTAAAAAGATATTTTCCACTAACCTGAGCATCAGGTTACATAATAACTTATCTTTCACTGGCTTATTTAAAGGCTTTTCCTCATTAAATATCACATTTCTTCTGATTGCAACTGAGGAATTTGTGGTAAAGTCATATTACCATTTAAAATATGTGGAATATATTAACATTTGCAAATTCCATTCATTTTTAAAGCTTCTTTGCAGTTTATGTTAGTGGGGTCATAGCTGGCCTTCATCTAACTGTAATGGCACTCAGTATTAAGTTTCTTTCAATGAAGGCAACATTTTCAAAAGAAATCATATTTTTCTGGGCTTTGTCTTCCTGGCTTCATACTTTGTACCCATCCTGTTGTGTGGATGTCCTTTGTATAGTCACGATATGCCATGTATAGCTCTGTCAGTATACTGACCACATAATTTCATAACTATCTTTTTCCATGTCTTTTTCTCCTTGCAGAATATGAACTGCTTGAGGGCAGCGACAGTGTCTTACTCATTTCTGTATCTCTGAACAGCTCAGAACAGGTTTTCAATAAATATTGGGGATTGGGGAGAATGGGGTGGGAGATGGAAAAGGAATCATGTACAACATCTCTACAGATCCCCTTCTTTCCTTCCCTCCCTTCTTTTTTTCCTTCCTTCCTTCCTTCCTTCCTTCCTTCCTTCCTTCCTTCCTTCCTTC
>NW_016820098.1:3006633-3026408 GCF_001698545.2 Rhinopithecus bieti | reverse complement strand
CTTTCTTCCTTCCTTCCTTCCTTCCTTCCTTCCTTCCTTCTTTTCTTCCTTCCTTCCTTCCTTCCTTTCTTCCTTCCTCCTCTCTCTTGGCTCACTGCAGCCTCAACCTCCTGGGCTCAAATGATCCTCCTGCCTCAGCCTGGCAAGTAGCTGAGACTACAGGTGTGCGCCAGCATGCTTGGCTAATTTTTGAAGAAACAGGATTTTACCATGTTGCTCAGGCTGGTCTTGAATTCCTGAGCTCAAATAATCCACCCTCCTCGGCCTCCCAGAGTGCTAGGATTACAAGTGTGAGCCACTGTGCCCGGCCTACAGATTTTTCTTAACAAGGAAAACTTTATGAAAGATTGAAGTTCTCTGTTGAAACCAACTCTTTTAAAGCACAACACAGCATTGCTGTTCTTGAACACAGAAGTTTTGTAATTTGCTTTCTTAGATTGAATGAAATCTGTTTTGCTTAGAGGGGAGACGGAAGAAGCCTCTAGAGAGTTCTTTCCCATCTTCTCTCCACCCTCCAGCTATTCTGACTATAAAAAGAAAACTCAGCAGTCGGTTCTCCTCTTTAAACATTTACCTATCTCTAAGGAAATGATGATATACATATAAAAATGGTTATGATGGACATATTCAAACATGCACAGTAGAGACAACAGAATAATAAATCCTCTGTATTCATCAAGCAACTTCAACCATTATGAACATTCTGCCACTCTTGCATCGTCTCTCTCCCCTTCCATGCTTTAAAACTATGCTAATGTGGTAGAATATCAAGCGGATATTAAAAACTATAAATATGTGAATTATGACCAAATATGGCAATGTTTATTGGAAGTAACATTTAATTACAACCACTGAAAAACCAAGTATACATTGATTAAATCTATATAAAATGATACTTTTAACGTGGGAAGAAAATTTAGAATATTACAAATTGTTCAGGGTTTAATATTTTGTTTTGTTTTATGAGACAGGGTCTCTTACTCTGTTGCCCAGGCTGGATCACTGCTCACAGCAGTCTTGAACTTCTGGGCTGAAGCAATCCTTTTACCTCAGCCTCCTGGGTAGCTAGGACTACAGGTGTGCACCAACATGCCTAGCTAATTTTTTTTTTTTCCAGTAGAGATGAGGCCTTATTATGTTGCCCAAGCTGGTCCTGAACTCCTGGCTCAAGTGATCCTCCTGCCTCGGCCTCCCAAAGTGCTGGGATTACAGGCATGAGCCACTGATCCCAGCCCAGGGTTTAATGTTTATTTGTTCATGTCTGGTATCTTTGCTCAGTTCTGTTTTAAAATCCCACTTATAAAAACATTCCAATGTTTCACTCTCATTATAATATGAAAAGTTTTCCAATTGTCCTTGGCTCCAAGATTCCTACTTGCACCTAATATCCATTCTTTCTTTCTTACTGATAGAATTCCCAGTTTTTAACTGGGCAAAAGGCCACCTGTAATAAAAAACTACTTTTCCCTGCTTTTTTGCTGATATATGTGGCCATGTGATTAAGTTCTGGCCAATGAGATATAAATAATGGTGTTATGTACAAATTTAAGAAAATGTCCTTGAAGGGCTTGAGCATGCTCTTTGACCCCTTCTTCCTTACTATTGGCTATAATGCAGATATGATGGCTGGAGCTCAAGCAGCCATCTTGGACCATGAGGTAAAATATGCCAAGAATGAAAGGGCAGTCAGAAGGCTGGGTTCCTGATGACTGTGAAGACGCTCCATCAGCTCTGGGCTACCTCCCTCCGGACTTCTTTTACATGAGAGAGAAAGAAGCTTCTATCTTATTTCTTAGGCCTTTAGCCTTTAAACTTTTTTTCATGTAAAGAAAAACATTAATTAGGCCACTGATTAATGGTTCATTTCCCCATTCAGTTCTGCTCATAGAATCTTTGTAGGATTGTAGCAATCCTTAGTTTTCCACACTTGATTTGAAAAAGAAGCAATTCTTTAAACAGTATTATTAAAAAATACTTACCAAAACTGAGGCAATCCCTTAAGACGTAACTAAATTCAGGTTAAACATTCACAATGTTCTAAGCCAATTGCCTTTGCAAACAGATACACAGAAAAGCCATCTAGTAGATCATGTGTGCCTGGGTCATTCGACATCCTAAAAACCTTTCCTATCAGTGGTGTTTCTGATAATGAAGTTGCACTTCTGAGATTCAGCCACACTCATAAACAATCTCATGTGTTGGTACAAATGAGGCACTTTGTGAAACAGTTAGGGAACAGGAAGAGGGGCTGCAAACTCCAGGAAGTATCCAGGACAGCAATTTAATGGCACATTCTGGGCTGTTTGAAAAGGGCAGACTTGCCTCCCACACTGCCTTACATTGACCTCTACATTTCCTCTCTCTGGGGCTTTGTAAGCTGCTGTAGAAGTCAAAGAGCATTGCCCACCCATATACTAATTTGGTGTCAGTAGTGAATAGGTATTGCTGACCTCCTGAGCATCCTTTTCCCATTCTCTGGCAACAGCCTAAGCAATCAGTGGATTTCATTTCTTTGGCCACAAAGCTTGGGTTAGTGGTGGAAAGGTGACCTAAGCTGGTCTAACTGGAGTGAATCCTTTCATTTTCTTGAAACAGGGTCTCACTCTGTTGCCCAGGCTAGAGTACAGGGCACCGTCTCAGCTCACTGCAGCCTTGATCTGTCAACTCAAGCAATCCTCCCATCTTAGCCTCCCAAGTAGCTGGGACCACGGGTGTGCACCTCCACACCTGGCTAATTTATTTTTAAAAATATTTTGTAGAGACTGGGGCATGGGGGGTTGTCTCACTATGTTACTCAGGCTGGTCTTGAACTCCTGGCCTCGGGTGATTCTCTTGCCTTGGCCTCCCAAAGTGCTGGAATTACAGGTGTGAGCCCTTGCACCCCTGGCCTGGAATGAATCTTAAAAGTTTTGTGGAAGCCTTTGGACAAACAACTTTTCATTTTTTACCAGCTCAGAATCTTAGAACAGGAGACTGGAAAACTGTAACTGTCTTGCCACCACAAGGACAGAACTTTATCAAGAATGGAGCCAACTCAGACAGGCTGACCTAGAAGGTAGAGAAAGAGGATTTCCTGTTCTTGGTGACATAATTTAGGCCCCAGTGTCAGGTGTGCTGCAGCCAGTCCAGCCTCTAGATATCTCAGGTGTCTACATCAGTAAGTTCTAGTTCCTTTTTGTTATTGTTGTACGACTTGTCACTCGGTTTGTCAGATAAAACACAGGACACCCAGTCAAATTTGAAATTCAAAGAAACAATAGCTAATTTTTATTATATGTATGTTACATGGGATATTACAAATATTACATGGGACATACAGTAAAATTTTATTCATTACTCATCTGAAATTGAAATTTAACAGGGTGTCCTGTATTTTTATTTGCTAAATCCAGCAACCCTTCTTGTAATCAAAATGTATTAGTGATGGATGGCAACACAGTGTTCACAAGAGCATCTGTTGTTTGGGTGAATGGGAGAGAGAGTCCTTGACCGGACCCAGATACTGCAGAACCACAAAGCCTGAGGAGGCTGCTTCTAGCATTGTTTCCAAAACAGGGTGTCACACATTCAAGTTGACAGTGCTAAGGACTGGGTGGGTGAGGGGCAGGCATGCAGGTGCCTGAGCTGAGCCAAGAATGAGCGGGAGGCCCAGACCTAGACATACAGAGGAAGACAAAGATCAAGACATATAAAAGCACACTTAATTTACTTTGTATTCAATAGTATAGTCAAGGAAGGGGGAGACAGAGAGAGAGAGAGAGAGAAAAAAATAACAATAGAAATAATGCAGGTGATGATGACACCAGCCATAAGCAGAGTGGTCCTGGAAAGAATTTAGAGGGTGCCATATGTGACTGGTCCCTCATCTAGCCTCTCACAGTATGAGCTTCTCTCTGGGCTGAATGTGATTCAAGGGTCACGGGGATGACAGTCAAAATGTTGAACAACTGGCACTGCCAGACTCATTTCTACCCATCAAATATCAGCTCAGGCTTTCTGTCTGAGCGATTTCCCGTGAACCATTGACTTGAGCCCCTAACTTCTGCAGAAGAGGTCACATCTCTTTAGAAAGTGAAAAATGAAGTAACAGAAACCAGGCATCTACAGAGTCCAGAGGTTGCAGAGTGCAGAGCCACGTGAGGGCTGGCAGGTCAGTAAACAAAGGACAAGGCAAAGCACATTTGTCGGGTGGGAGAAGCTGGAGCTCTTTGGCAGGATGTGCCAACCTCCCACCCTTGCCTTCCTTGTCACAACCCTGCGTCACCCTCTGAGGGAGTTCCTGGGGGTCTGGGGGTGGCCCCTTGCTTGATTCCTATATTGGAGTCTCTCCTGAGTGTCCCCAGCCACAGCCCTGATTCATGAGTATCTCTGGCTCTTGTCTGACATCAGGTGGTTTCACCTGCCCTCCGAGCCTAACCCTCCTAGGACCCACGTCAGCACTGTTCACACCAGTGTGTGATGCCCTGCTTCGGAAACAACCAGCTTTGATAAACCCTTGTATTACAGTCATGGATTTCCCAGACCAGAAACCTTTCCAAACCCTCAATGCATGAGAAAATCTATCTCACTCTTCAAAAATAAACTGAGAACTTGGGGAAAAAAAATCAACCATACTATTTGTACCCAAAATACAGCCGTTGTATGGATCTCTGTTGCCAACTCGCCATTAAATCATAGATGGTTGTAAGTAATGAACTGTAATGATGATGCATGGAATGGGGCAGGCCGGGCTATGAGGCTCCCGGGGCAGAAGGGGTCATATCTGTGAATATACATGTGAGGGCTGAGGGAGGGGACTACTCACGAAGCTGTGTTTGTGTCACTACCATATTAGATATGCATGGACTGAAAAAGATCAGGGAACATGCTTTGAATTGCAAATAATAAGGCAAAAACATATTTTTTCTATTTTTGCTCTGTAACTCAAATATCCCCAGACCTTGCTAGCCTGTGGGTACCAAAGAGGCCACAGTAACATGAGACTTTGAACATTGGTAGTCTCTGGGAGAGACTGGCTGGGAGGTGGAGAGGGTTTGGCTACATAGAGCCAATCTTCCAAGGATATACTGATGCTGGTACATTGAATACTGGTATCAGACCATACTAAAGTACTGGTACTTAGCAAAGGCTTATATAAGAGGGGATCCTATAGGGTTACTTGATGAGATGCTGATGTTACTGCTTCAGCAGCTGTGGCTCCTTCCCCACTAGCTTTACCAGGTCCAAGGCATTATTCCTAGAGCACCTACTTCACCTGCCTAACTCTCCTCCTCCTCGAGACTGCAGAGTCTTTGGGCAGCCTTCCCCAGAGTATGACCCAACTGTACTGCAGGTGTGCATGTGAAGAGGATGGTGTGTGTGTTTGTGTGTGTGTGTGTGTTGCATAGGGTTTCCTGCATAAGAAAGGAGAAACAGTAGATGTCTCATTCCCAGATATCCACTACCACTGCCTGGCTTCGTCCAGCCCTGCACATCCACAGTCACCTGTTTGAAATTCATAATTAGAAATTCTCTGGGGCTAACAAGCTGCACTTTATCTAGAGTGTAAATACACTTCCTGGGTGAAGAGTAAGTCTACAAACCTTTCTGTATATTTCTATCTCATTTGCTCTCATCACACCTTAGCTGAGCACAGAGGAGGGAGACATGAAGTAGCAGAACTAGAGAAAGAAGAGGAGGAAGAGGAGGAGGAAAAGAGGGACAGAGGATGTAGGATCAGGGAGGAGCTATGCACCACTCTGAGTGAGACCAGCTTCTCTTTCAAGACCTCCTCTTTCCCTTCCACCTCTAGCTTCTTCGCATTTAAGATGAATTCCAGAAAAATTCCCACTCACAGGGCCTCTCTCTGATGGCACATATATGAAAAGAAGGTTCTCTGGTTTGAGGTTTGGTGCAAACTTTTGTCACCAGCTCTGGTTTTCATTTCCAGCCTCCGGTGGTTTCTTCCCCCAGGCCAGTCTCTCAGGCTCTCTTTTTCTCTGGGCAGCCTCTATTGCCAAGGCAATGAGGTTTCTCCTACAGCTTCCCAGCCACAGCCTGGAAGCATTTAGGATCTAGACCACGTTCCTCCCCAGTCCTACTGCTCTTCTCTCCTTGGGTCCCTCATTTACTGAATCCTGGGTCAGAGCACACAACTCAAGACAACGGTCAAAACAGACTCCCTGTGCTCTTCAACCCAGTGCCTCCAGTCCTCTATGGAACTGATGTCAACTGTCCCCTCTTCCTCCTTTTTGAGCTCCTCCCCCAGAAAAGAATCCACTTGAAAAATGCAATAATGAATATGGTACACTTTCTGTATAGGTCGAAGAGGCAAGGAGGAGAGAATCTAGGTCATGTAACTCCAGAAAATGACTCAAAATTTTTCATCTTCCAAGACCATTTTCAGTGCTGCTTCTCCCCTTCCTGATACCCTCCCCCTACCAACATGCCAAGAAATTCAATTTTGTCCCAGCTGTCTTTATTAAATGGTTCTTCAACCCTATTGTCAATGTTCCAGAAGACAAAGTCCCGTCTGTTACATTTCAGATGCACTGGAGAAGAGTGGTTGGTTAAAAGCAAAGCTTCTGGGCCCAGATTGCCTGGATCAAATCCTAGCTCAAATACTGTGTAAATTTAGACAACTGATGGAACTTCTGTGTTTCCTCATCTGTAAAATGAAGATAATAGTTTCTACTGTACTACCCAGGAGGCTGAGGCAAGGGTTCACATGAGCCCGGGAGTCAGAGGCTGCAGTGAGCTATGATTGCACCGCTACACTCCTCCAGCCTGGGTGACACAGTGAGACCCAGTCTAAGTTTAAAAAATAAATTATTACCTTAGAGTATCGTTATGAAGTCAAAAGAAATGATATTGAAAACTTAAAGCAGGGCCTGGCACACTGTAAGTGTCATACACAAGTAATACAGCGCTTGCATCAAGAATTTGTTCTTAGGAGACAGCTTATCAACCACCTTTGTCCACCGAATGCCTCCTTTGGGATCTAACCCCCACCCGCAGCACACACCTTTTAAAGATGGTCCATGCTCTCAACCAGAAGATTTGTGGTGAATGAAATTTGTTTCATTGCAATATCATTAAGCCAACCCTCATTCATTCATTCATTCAGGCCCAGAGAAATTCCTCCTCACAGCTTTTTTTTTTTTTAGCTTGTTAACTCTTAATCAGCAAATGTACTCCTGCCCCAAAGCTCTTCACCATGCATTAAATCACACCACTTCATTTCAGTTTTCCGTACAACTTCCCCATGTCTTTTTAGTACACCCCCCAAATCAATTTGTGCATCTTTGCCCCAGTTCCTGGCTCACATTGGATTCACTCCTGACAAACGATTATGACATCGGCACACCACAAAAGCACATTTACAATTTTAAAAGAATCTACAGGAAAATAGGGGCAATACAAGCCATAATAAACTGTGAAGCCAAATTTTGCTAAAGATATCTATCAACCTATGCCTCAAAGCCCAACTACAGTTGTAGATTTCAGCAGGCTTTTATGTTCCCATGGTAACCAACATATGTGCAACGCTTATAAACATATCTTAAGAAAGAATGTGAGTGGAAAACATGCTGCACTGAAGTGGGAAGAGCCAAGTCTAGCCCTAGCTCTGTGGCTGATCAGCTGGGTGGGCTAGGGTAGCTATCTATAACTGACCCACTGTCTCAGACTCTACCAGTGTTTTTCAGAATGTGTGCTCAGGTCACCTACATCAAAATCGATAGTTATGTTTTTGTAAAATACATATTTTTGGGCTCCATCAGAACTACTGAATCAGAATTTCTGGGTGGGGGAACCAAGAATTACTTTTTTAACAAGATCCCCAGGTGATTCTTAAATGCGCTAAAATCTGAGAATCACAGGGCTCTCTAATCTTTCTTCTGGTAGGTTAGAGTTCCCTGCTTATTCATGCAGCTCAGAATTTGATTGCTTGGACCCAAAGAATCATTACAAAAATCCCTAAACCACAACCAGGCAGAATACGTTTGTCAGAATACTCTATCATTCAACAAATATTTACCCAGTACTTTCTACATGTCAGGCACTATCCTCAGGATACATCAATCAAAAGCGTAACAAATGCCTGCCCTCGTGGAGCTCCCATTCTAGTGTATGGAAACAGATAATAAATAAGATAAAGATGAATGAACTATGTAGCATGTAAACAGAGTAAGGAAGGGGGGTCGGGATGGAGGGCTGTTAAAATGTCTCCTAAATTATATGCATCCACAAAAATCAACTTACATGTTTATTACAAAGACTTGACAGGCAGGCCCAATTGCAACTTGAAATAGACCTCAGGAATGTGGTAGATGCTCCTGGTGCACTGCCCAATCCCCTTTAGGGCTGATACAACTCCTCTGATATAACTTCACTTCCAACCTCTCTCCTCACCCTGCTCCTTTCATATCCTGTCAATGACTCAATGACTGAGACCGATGGGCCCCTGCCTCAAGGTGGGACCAACCTGGTGGTGAAGTTTGCACTCCCTGAGCTCTCTGCTTGCTAGTTTTTCCCTACCTTATCCTGCTGTCCTCGCTCCCATTGTCCTAGGAGCACTCTTTGATAATCACTTGCATGAGAATCCCTGTCTCCAGTTCTGCTATTAACAGAATCCAGCCTAAGACAGCATCCCCAAGCAATAGAGAAGGATACTTATGGTAGGGTTCTACAGAGTAGGAGGCCTGAGGATTGTTAGGATTCACTCTCCCCCAAATCTTTATTGTTCCGTTTTCATCCTCAATTTATATGTAAATATGCAGGGTCTCTGGGTGCTTGACGTGACCCTGTGGAGGAACGCAGTGAGGCACTCTGAGATACACTGCCTGCTATCTGGCCCTCTGTTCTTCTCAGTCCTTCACTCCTTCAGCCATAGACACTTTCCAAGTGCCTACAATGTGGCAGGAACTGTGCTGGGCTTGGGAATACAGCACAGACATAATAAGGTCCTCAATATCATACTTGATGTTCTGTCAAGCTCTGTTAATACTTGAAAATGGCCCCAGCTTGTGAGTAATTAGCTGGCTCAAAGATCACGTTCATGTAGCTTTCTCGCAGCAATTTTTTAAAACCAATTTTGACACATCTTTGCTCAAATAAATGAACATTCCTGTCTTGAAGGCCTTCTTGAAAGCAAACACAGAAGGGCAGATGGGGGCAGAAGGGACAGGGGCCAGAGCATGTACTAATGTAACATAAGAAAACATGTGCACGCCAGCATTGTTTATTACAAAAAGAAAAGTCCTGCTTTTCCTTCATACACTGTTTTTCACACTCTTCACATCAGAGATTTATTTCTTTTTTCAGTGACACTGACGGATGTCCAAGGAGACATTCTTCACAGTCTTGACAACACAGACATTCTTGAAATATTTGCAAGGTTAAGAAAATGCTTAGGAGGTTTTCTTTCAAAAAATTTTCGTAATATAGCTTTTCTTTGTTCCCGGCATCTTGCGGTGGCGGGGGAGGGGCAGACAACACACACACAAAATTAAATGGGTTTATCTGTAGAAGTTTACCAGGGACCTCAGTGGTGAAGGCCAACCTGCCTGCTAGCCCCAGATAGCTGAGAATAAGGCCTGGGCCAGACAAGAGGGTGGGGATGAGGGTCTTGAACTGGCAGAGCTCCTCCCAAGGGGCTGAGCCCCTCTCAATTTGATGCGGTCAGAAGCTCCAGGAATACTTAATGGACATGATTTCCTACACGCAAAAGGAAATAAACAGTTTTGTATACATGAAGGGCTGAGGTCATTGCCCCCTGGTGTTTCTCACCTGGCTGGAGAGAGGAGGGGCTGTAGAAGTTAGCTGGGAGACAATGATGGTGACTCAGTGCCAAAAGTTTCCTGCAAGCAGGAAGAGCCGCTGTGTTACTCACAGGCCACTTTCCCTGTGTCTATCCACAAGCTCACCCAAGAAAGAGCCTGAGCCTTCGGGGCTCGTCTCCTCCCCCTCATCTCTCTCCTCACAACCAAGAGGAAGGCCTAGAACAGCTCTAATCAGGGAGTGAGTGCAGGAGAATCACCAGGGCATGGTGGGCCAATGCAGGTTTGGATTCAGTAGCTCCTGGGTGGTGGGACCTCACAGTCTGCATCTCTACTAAACTCCAGGTAATCCCAATGCTCACGCTGTCTCCGAACCACACTTGGATAGCAGTGGCCTAGCTGGTTCCAAACTGTCTACCTCATGCTGTGGGCAGGGGGGAGGAGGAGTTGGCTCAAGTGGTTAGATTGATAAAGGTGGTGTTTTTCTGATGACAGCAAATCTCCAATTTTAGCCCTGTAGACTATTCCAGAGATGGAGTGCTGCTGCTACTTGCTGTCTATTACTGCCCTTCTTTCTCCATCACACAGTTCAGCATGACTAATGCTCCGGCCAGCTGCCTGCCTCCTGTACCTGAGCATAGGGTAGACCCCCTGGAAGAGAACATTCACAAGACGCAACAACCTAAAATGAAATTTCGCATCCACCAGGCGATTCTCTGCTCAGTCACCCCGCCTCCAACTGCTTTAGGAGCAGCAACGAGCCGCTGCTCGGCAAGGCAGCCTTTCCTCTGCTGCAGGAAGGTGTGCACTTCTAGCTGGAGCCCACTCCCCCTCTGCAGCGGAGTGTGCTTTTCATTAAACAGCCACTCCAGATGAAAGGGCCATTTGCTTCTAAATTGCGTAAATTGCTATTTCTTTATTGCTCTCCTAACAGGGGCTGCCCTAAAATTGGCGTGAAGGGCTTTCAGTTTGCATTTTTCCTGTTTTCCACGCCTTGCTCATTTTTCACAGCTCTTGAACTCTCTCTCTCAATTCCAGCCTGCTTGAGTGGGTGAGAGAGCAGAGGGTGGGGTGGGGATGGAGGGGGCTAATTAACCCAGGCTAAGAGCAGCCTTGGCAAGAAGCCAGGGGAGGGAGGCCTTGCTAGGTGGAGCTGGCACCTGGCTTGTTGTGTGGATAATGACTTAGGGACCACAAGAGAGCCTGGGTAAGGTGCAGTTTGGGCAACAGCAAATATCTGGCTTGAGTCATGGCTGGATGTTTACTGTATTATTTAGAAGGAAAGCTGGAGCTGTGATGATTCCTAAATAGAATAAGGCAGGCTGACACAGACATGAAAGCTGTCAAGTCAGAATAAGGTATGCCTGTCGGCTTTGTCTCTAGGATGTTGTGTTCTTTGATTGGTCACAGAGGATGGAGCAGTTCTGAACAGCAGATCACTGTTCAGAAGCAGCCTAGCATTAAGTGAATCAGAGAGTACACTCCTAGGTGGAGAGGGGAAGGGCAAATTGCTTCCCAGAGAGGTGATGACATTGTCTCCTTCTTGGAGGCCATCGCAGCTCACCAAGAGGTCCCTGAAACTGTGTACCTTGACACTGACTTCTCCAATGCCAAGGCAGGGCCAGGCTGGACTGACAGGTCCTTCAAGAAACTGGGGTAAACACAACTTTCTTGCCTGGACCGTCTTGGATCTCTTGGGGACATTCTCAGAGGGCATGGGTTTGGGCTGGGTTCTGTGCTGGGAAAAGGGCCCTTGAAGTAGACACGAGAGTTAGTATGTTTAAAGAGCTTAGATCATTCCAGCACATCATAAGCCCTAAATAAATAATAGCTTTTTTTTTTTTTGAAACAACATCTCGCTCTGTCACCCAGGCAGTACAGTGGCGTAATCTCGGCTCACTGCAACCTCCACCTCCCTGGTTCAAGCAATTCCCCTGCCTCAGCATCCTGAGTAGCATTGATTATAGGTGCACCCACCAAGCCTGGCTAATTTTTTTTTGTATTTTTAGTAGAAACGGTGTTTCACCATGTTGGCCAGACTGGTCTTGAATTCCTGACCTCAGGCAATCCACCCGCCTTGTCCTCCCAAAGTGCTGGTATCACAAGCATGAGCCCCCGCCACGGCCCCCCCCCCCGCCGCCCCCCGCCTAATAGGTATTTTATTTGGCAATCTGATTCATTCCAGAGGTGCCCCCAAACCCACTTGGAACTGAATAACACTAGCTGGTCAAAAGTAATCATCCTGCCTGAGTTTCCTTAAGTCAGCCTCCAACCAGCCTGTCATGACCAACATAATGTATGTTGCAGCAAGTTCTTTACTGATCGAAAAGAGTAAACGTTTTCCATTGAGTTATGTCTTTAACAACATAATTGAATTAGCATGGGTTTAAAGTTGCTTTCTGAGTAGCAGGGAAAATTAGTTAGTTATAGCTGACTCTCAGGGAATGATGCAATAATCCCCCGTATTTGCCAGCTGTATTGTAGCAGAGCTGAACACTGAAGCCACACTGCCTGGGTTTTACTCCTGGCTCAGCTGTTACTAGCTGTGTGACCTTGGGCAAGCAACTTTACCTTCTTTACCTCAGTTTCCTCATCTTTAGATGGGAATGGTAAGAGAACCTACCTCAGAGAGTTGTGGTGAGGACCAAGTGGGTTCATGTGTGGAGAACATTTAGCACAGTGCCTGGCATGTAACTAGTGCTACTATACTGTCACCCCTTTGGAGCTACTGGTGTCATTTATTCTACATCTACCACTAGAAAGAAGGCCAGTAACCACCACACTGGATTGTCTACTGGTCATTCCATCAGGAAATTGGTTAGTAAGTTGGTTGAGTAGTACTTCTCCTCATGTACTAGACTGTATATGAAGGCAGTGAATTTCGTCTATTTTATCAATGACCGAATCCCCAGCACCTATAACAGGGCCTGGCCCATTGAACAATGTAGGTCCTTGATAAACATCTGTGAAGGCCGGGCGCAGTGGCTCAAGCCTGTAATCCCAGCACTTTTGGAGGCCGAGACAGGCGGATCACTAGGTCAGGAGATCGAGACCATCCTGGCTAACACAGTGAAACCCGGTCTCTACCAAAAAATACAGAAAACTAGCTGGACGAGGTGGCGGGCGCCTATGGCCCCAGCTACTCGGGAGGCTGAGGCAGGAGAATGGCGTGAACCTGGGAGGCGGAGCTTGCAGTGGGCTGAGATCCGGCCACTGCACTCCAGCCTGGGTGACAGAGCGAGACTCCGTCTCAAAAAAAAAAAAAAAAAAACCACAAAAAACATCTGTGAAATGTTGAATCAATGAATTAACATAAATTGAAAGGATTTTGGCCAGGCATGGTGGCTCACACCTGTAATCCCAGCACTTTGGGAGGCCGAGGTGGGCAGAACCCGCTGGTCAGGAGTTCGAGACCAGCCTGGCCAACATGGTGAAACCTAGTCTCCACTAAAAAGCACAAAAATTAGCCAGGTGTGGTGGCATGTGCCTGTAGTCCCAGCTACTTGGGAAGCTGAGACAAGAGAGTCGCTTGGACCCAGAAGGCAGAGGTTGCAGTGAGCCAAGCGTGGCTCCAGCGCTGGGTGAAAGAGCAGGACTCCGTCTCAAAAGATAAAATAAAATAAAATAAAATAAAATAAAATAAAATAAAATAAAATAAACTGAAAGGACTTCATGAGTATCTGCTAGGCTGACAATATTCTTCCAGGGTAGGAATTGTTATCTGGCTCACTCCGCCTCTGTCTGTCTACTCCATCCTACAGTCTATCCTCAAGTGTCTTGAGTTTTGTCTAGGGATTAAATATCAGGGAAGTTTGGCTTGCAGAGAAACTGCTCTGTGTTCTGATTCTCTTCTGGCCCACAGTGAGCCTGACACCCCACTGTGCATCTGTACACAGAGAAATTTGGGGGAGGCTCCAAACTATTCTAGCGGCTGCTCTATAGGAGTCTGAGGAAGTAGAGTGTAAGTGAAGCTTTGGAGAAGTGAAAAATGTGGTTAGGAGGGAAAAAAGAAAAGAGCAAAATAAGAGCATATCTGTAGGGGACACTTGTCATGTTTCCTGGCTGCACAGCACCTATTGAAAAGCCTTTCGGTATTTGGAGAAAGTCCTGCCTTATGAGCTCATCTGAACACATGTTCCTAGGCTCCCTTGCAGCTAATGCCCTGGCATGGGATCTGGGCTTCACCCACCAGACATGATGCTTGTGTGAGACTTGAGACTTCTCTTTGAAAGTGGACAATGTAAGAATGCCAGTGCCACCCAGAATCCATTTTCTGGTGAAGATAGTGGAAGGGAGGTTTTGTAGTGGCAGTGGCTGAAAAGTCAAATTCCTGGTTCAGAAGTGCTACTACTGGTGTTGAGGGCAGCAGCAGTTGCGGTAAAGTAAGATCCTGGTTTAAGTAGCGACACTGTGAACTGCAGCATCCAGTGCCTGGTTGTAGTGGTGAGAGAGCAGTTCTGTGAATGTTATCACTGAAAACACAGCTTCAAGCCTGTTTCTCCAGTCTTCCTGATAATTCTGTGAGCTACCTAATACCCTTTGTGTAAACTCCTTTTCTACCTAATCAAAGACATTTAAGTGAAAAGGTGCAGATTGCTGAACCACAAAACACATGTTTAAAGCATATCCCAGGAAAGAAAATGAAAAAAATTTTTTGTGTGGTTAAATACACATAACATAAAATTTGGCATTTTAACCATTTTTGTGTACAATTTAGTAGCATTAAGTACATTCACAATATAGTGATGCCATCACCACTATCCATTTCCAGAACTATGAAAATAAAAAATTTTAACATAGATTATGTCTTTGAATATTCCACATTTCTAGGTCAGTTTTAATTCAAGTTAACATTTACTTGTTTAATTTCTACAACGTAAGTCCCACAGCTCTGTTGTTTATTACTGTATTACCAACATCTTGTAGATGCGGGGAAAATATTTGTTTGATATTGAGTGATCAAATGGGATATTCTTGAGTCTAGTGCTTGTGTGGTGCCTGGGCATCTGGATGGGGGTGTAGACAAGTGTATACACACAGTGTGTAGGGGTAGATGTTCTGTTAGTGGGAAGAAGTGATCTTACTGAAGGCGTGAAGCAGTGATTCCCAGCCAGGGCACATCTGTGCCTTGGGTTATAGGGGGCTGGAGAGGCTAATGTAAATTACACTTTTACCTGGAATGAAGCTAACAAGGTCAATTAAAAGGCTCCCATGGCTGGGATTATAACAAGTTAGTGAGGCTACATCAGTTAGTTTCGCTTCTCAGAAGCTTAGACTGGCTTTCAGTGATGTCATAAGGATTTCTTAAGATTTTTTGGGGGAAAAATTAATAATAAAACAATATTTGGTGGTGCAAGAGTTGAGGGACCATTTGGTCATTTATTCAATATTATTTATTGAGCATCTGCTTTGCACCAAGTTCTTTTCTGGGAACTGAGGTCTCTGCAGCAAACAAGATAGACATGTGCCTGATATTGAGACCTTACATACTAATGGAAGAGACAGAAAATAAACAAACATCAGATATGTCTGGTGGGGAAAGTGCTGGAAAGGAAAATAAGGCCGGGTAAGGGTGGAGAGAGTGACTAGAGGTATACGTGATTTTTGGTAGCGTCGTCATGGAGGATCTCTGAGAAAGTGGTATTTGAGCCAGGACCTGAGGGAAGGGAGGGAACGTGCTGCAGAGACATCTAGAGTGTTCCAGACACACAGAACAGGAGGTACAGAGCTCTGCGGAAGGATCATGCTTGGCAAATCCCTGAAACAGCAAGGAAGTCCGTGCGGCCAGAGTGGAGCATGCGGAGAGTTGTAGGTGAGAAGGTTGAAGAGGCAGCAGGGAAGACATTTTGCTCTAGAAGATCCTGAACGAATATTGCTAGGCATGGCAGACATACCTCTTTGGTCTCAAATGAAGTGTTTCTCTGAAGTGTTCACCGCCCTGCAGGAGGAGGACGAAGAGACCACTGGCTCTTTCCTCCTAGGCTTTCTGATAGCTCTGTCTCGAGTCCTAGTTATGGTGAATTGCCACTTTCGTTCTCTGGCTTCCTGAACACAAGCTGGCTTTTCTGCAGTGAGAAGGGAGCTATTGGTCTGCTTTTAGCAAGCCCCAGGCAGAGTGTCACCTCAGTGCCTGGCACGGGGCTGGCCATGTTGCTGGCGAGTGGGGTGTGATCCTTATCATTAAGGAAAAGGTGCAGGTGTGAGAGGAAAAGCAGAGATTGAACGTGGAAGGACAAAAGGAGAAGAGAGAACTAGAATGAAGGGGCCTGTGAAAATGTGAGTCCCCACCTCCCCAAAAGTGTTGGCTTGGGTCTCTTGAAGATGACTGCTTTGACTTCTGCTGCATAGTTTCTCTTTAATTTTCCTAATATTAAGAGAAAAGAGTGCTGGGGCTGGGCAGAGAGTCTAATAAACACAGCAGGGGCCCTGTGTTCCTTCCTGGGGCGCTCACGACGTGGAATGTGTCAGATTTGGAGCTGGCATGAGGGCGCCAGCCACAGCCCTGCCAAACCCCTGCACAGTTGAACATCTGATTAAATACATGGGGAATGATGCTGTTTTCGTTCAGCCCGTTCTTCCCTGACACCAACTATCCTTTGATATAAAATGGAATCTATCAGAATCAGCAGTTCGTTGTTGGGAAGGGCTACATTGTATTTCTCTCCATCTGATATGTAATCTCAGCATCCCTGAGTTCCTAGCCTTCTGCAAGCTCATTTTGTTTAACACTAGATAGTGATAGCCTGAATCCTTGCTCTGTGTGACTGCAGGATACTAGGGCTGTCTGGATAGTACTGAAGATATTTGCCAAGTGCCTGTGTGTCCTGGGTGTTGCCTGTCACTTACCCCCTACCTCCCATCCCACGACACCTTCCCCTTCTCCGCTGTAGCTGGCCCTCCAGTCTCTCATACTATTGCCTCTTTCTGCTCTGCTTCTACCTGGTTGTGGACACAGTCTTCCCCTTTATTCTCTACCTCACCTCCCAAACCAGGCTGGTACGTGTGTGGAGGCAGGGCTGAGTCAGAATTTTTTTTTTCTGAAGTAGGGTCTTACTCCAATGTCCGGGTAGAGTGCAGAAGGCTCACTGCAGCCTTCACCCCCACTGACTCAAGCCATCCTCCCACCTCAGCCTCCTGAGTAGCTGGGGCTACAGGCACATGCCACCACACCTAGCTAATTGTTTTTCGTATTTTTAGTAGAGACAGGCTTTTGCCATGTTGCCCAGGCTGGTCTTGGACTCCTGGCATCAAGCAATCTGCCCACCTTGGCCTCCCAAAGTGCTGGGATTACAGGCATGAGCCATGAGAGTCGGAGTATTTAACAACTGCTGTGGCCCAGAGAATGGCCAATCCGTCCTTGTGCTGTCAGGCATAACTCTTAGGGTTGTGGATCATGGGGTGGCTAAGGGGGCTTGGGGTGGGCTGGGGTACTCAAGGTAACGGTGTCCTAGGGGATAACTGGAGGCGAAAGCCTCAGGACAGAGGCCATCTACCAACCAGTATGAAATATTTTAATATTTTAACACCTAGTACAGCTATACAGTTGGTGCTCACTCAGTAGTTTTGTGTAACCAATTTGCTGAGGGGTGGAACACGTTGCTTGGGCAACTGAAAATTAGATCTTAGACATTACTGTAGGTCTATCATCATCTCCCATTAGAAGGAGCCCCTCCCTGACAGTCTCTCTTTTTGGCCACCGGTTGGCCTCCA
This sequence comes from Rhinopithecus bieti, assembly GCF_001698545.2. Classification (NCBI taxonomy): domain Eukaryota; kingdom Metazoa; phylum Chordata; class Mammalia; order Primates; family Cercopithecidae; genus Rhinopithecus; species Rhinopithecus bieti. Next base: position 3,008,940 of record NW_016820098.1, on the reverse strand, counting down.
TGATTGTGGGGTCTCTTCTCTCAGAACCAAGTTCCTTCTCAGATCTGCTTTCGTGCTCAAACCTAGAATTCCTCCCCAGCTCAGCTCAAACCAGAATTTCTGTATTTTACATTTGTCAGGGACAAACCGACAATGCCTTCACAAAAACAACCAAAAATACTGCCCAAGGAAATCACTGTCAATTTTGCTTTGCTTATGAAGAACAACCTCAGTCCACCTTCCCCTCATTTTTGCACAGCCAAGTGCCATGAAATATTTTCTTACACAGTAGAGCAGTTTTATCTCTAGGATGAATTCTGTCCCCAACCCATAGAGCAAGGGCGACAACTTGCAGCCATATTTTAAAATAGCATTTTGGGGTTTCTGTATAAGACATGAAAATCACCTAGCTTTCCATGTCTAAGACAGATCATGGAGGGTGAATAAATGCTATTAAGAGGCTCAATGAATGATATTTTCTCCATCACTCCTTAGTCACACCTCCTACTAGGTTCTCAATAATTTTATTGAAGAATTTGATTGATTGATTGATTGATTGACCCATTTATTCATTCATCTGTTCAACAAATAGGTATTTAGAGCCTACTATGTGTCACCTCTTAGTAGGTCCTCAATAACTTCATTGAAGAAATTGATTGATTGTTTCATTCATTCATTCATTCATTCATTCATTCATTCACCTGTTCCATAAATATATATTTAGAGCCTACTGTATGTCAGGCACTGTGCTCATTGGAAAACGGGAAAACAAAAGGACAAAGATCCCTGCTCTCACAGAGCTTGCATTTTAGTGGGGGAGACAGCAATCACAAATAAATATTTAAAACATAGAGTACTGAAATAGTAATAAGTGCTAAGGAGCTAAAAAGCAGGAAAGATGCATAGGCAGTGTGGAGGGAGGGGAGTGCATGGTTTTAGATAGAGAACTAGGGAGGGCACTGAGGAAAAGGTGACATCTGAGTGAAGGCCTGAAGAAGGAGAAAGTGAACTGTGCTGATATCTGGGGGAGGATGAGGAGCAGAAAACCCATTGCCACATGGTGAGCAAAACCAATGACACTGAGAAAGCCCAGTTTGTAACATGATCAAATTGAAATAAAGACAGGTGCTTTCGGTGGTCTTTGGTTTTCTCCTCCATTGAATAAGGATCAGTGTTTTCTTGTTTGTTTGTTTGTTTGTTTCTTTTTGAGGTGGAGTTTTGCTCTTGCTGCCCAGGCTGGAGTGCCGTGGTGCGATCTCGGCTCACTGCAACCTCTGCCTCCCAGGTTCAAGTGATTCTTCTGCCTCAGCCTCCCAAGTAGCTGGGATTACAGGTGTCTGCCATCACACCCAGCCAATTTTTTTGTATTGTTAGTAGAGTTGGGGCTTTACCATGTTGGCCAGTCTGGTGTCTTACTCCTGACCTCAGGTGATCCAACTGCCTCAGCCTCCCAAAGTGCTCAGATTATAGGCGTGAGCCACCGCACCCGGCCTAGATTGTGTGTGTGTGTGCACACGTGTGTATTTTAATGAAGAAACTACTTTGTCTCCCTGGTCAGTGCTTTTGGCAATCATCACATTTTTCCCTGAATCTCATTCATTACAGGAGAATGAATATCCCTGGCACAGTTGTGTCAGACTACTAAACTTATGGTACTTATGATTTATTTAGGGCAGAAAATAAAAACAAATGTGACATTTACTTTCCTGGTGTTCTGCATTTTCCCCAGTAAATCAATCATGATGGTTAATTAATTGTGGGCTACATTTATGTACCTGAACCAAGTACAGCTGTTCCAAATAAGTTCACATTGAAATGACCCAATAATAACTGTTTGCTATCATGTTTCCAGAAGCACATTTGCCCTGGGCAGTTTTGTTCACTCACAAACTCTGTTGCCTATAGCAACAAATGTTTAGATTTAGGATAGGAACCTATAAGGAATGATCAATTTTTAGAGGATTTCTGGATTGAAAAACAGTTCTGGCTAGGCGTGGTGGCTCACGCCTGTAATCCTAGCACTTTGGGAGGCCGAGGTGGGCGGATCACCTGAGGTAGAGAGTTCGAGACCAGCCTGACCAACATGTAGAAACCTTGTTTCTACTAAAATATAAAAAATTAGCCGGGCATGGTGGTGCATGCCTGTAATCCCAGCTACTTGGGAAGCTAAGACAAGAGAATTGCTTGAACCTGGGAGGCAGAGGTTGCAGTGAGCTGGGATCATGCCATTGCACTCCAGCCTGGGCAGCAAGAGCGAAACCTCATCTCAAAAAAAAAAAAAGAAAAGAAAACAGTTCTGTCTTCTACCAACTCACATACCCATCACAT
>NW_016820098.1:2976296-3005530 GCF_001698545.2 Rhinopithecus bieti | reverse complement strand
ACCACCACCACCATCACCATCACCATCACCATCACCATCATTACCACCACCACCATCACCATCACCATCACCATCACCATCATTACCACCACCACCATCACCAGTTACCACCACCACCACCACCATCATTACCACCATCATTACCACCACCACCACCACCACCAATTACCACCATCACCACTACTACCACCACCACCAAAACCATCATCACCACCACCACTATCACCGCCACCACCACCACCACCATCATTATCACCACCACCAATTGCCACTACCACCATCACTACCACCACCACCAACACTATCACTACCACCACTACCACCATCAATTACCACCACCACCACCACCACCACTACCACTACCACCATCATTACCACCACTACCACCATCACCATTGCCACCACCACTGCCATCACTAATATTATCATCATCATCATCACTATCACCACCTTTACTATCATAAAGGATCCCTGTCTTCTACACACTTACAAACCTCTCTTCACCTTAACACAGTGCTGAGTATACCAACGACATTTAATTTATATTATTGCATGATGCAGCCTGCTGTGGTGAAGGACATGAGACTAAAATCAGAAGCCTTATGTTCTAGGCTCCACTAAATCTTTATGCGACCTTAGAGAGGTCACTTAAACCCTCTGAGCCTTATTTGACTGTAAAATGAAGAAGTTGGAGCCCAAAATTCTCATAATGCTCAAACTTTTATAATCCGGTGTAAAATGAGGCCAAGACTGGCACTGTATCAATTTCTGTGAAATGAGAGGTCTGGGAAGTTTCAGCTTCAGCCTCAGCTTCCTTGTTCTCCTTACCTTCAGCCTTACCCTAGCCAACTTATCTTCTCAGAACGCCCAGAAGAACTTTCTTAAATGAAAACTCAATGACATTACTTGGCTGCCTAGCATCTGTCAGTGACTTCCCATTGCCTTAAGAATAGAATCTAAACTCTATGGCATGACATGCTAAGGGCAGCTTGTAACCATGAAACATTGGAAAGAACATATATGTCTCCTATTGAAGACAGAAGTAAAGGTCAACCTATGATATTTCAACAGGATTTTATTTGCAAGTTAAAATAGTGTTGTAAAGACTAAGTAATAACATGGAAAGTACTTATAATGAAATAAGTGAAAGAATGCAAGCAAAAATATTTTATATATAGTATTGTTATAGCTATGCTAAATAAGACAAACCAGTTTATTTAAAAAAAAAAATACGATTTAAAGAAACCCCAAACATAAATAGTAGTTGATTTGAACAGTTTTTTTCCTCCTTTGTAACTCTACTGTTTTGTAATTTTATTGCTTAATGAGTGCCTATTATTTTAAAAATTTTAAATATTCAATGTTTTTTAAAAAATCCAAAAGTAAATCATGTTCATGTTCATTCCAAAAGCAAACCAGAAACTTAAAAAACAGCTAAGCAAAACCCCCAAAACTACATGTACTCCCTGTTTCTCAGAAATAACTACTGCTAAATCCTCCTGTATATTCTCCTTCTTGTATATTCCTGTATCTATGCAAATCTAAAACGTTATACAAATTCTGGCACTCAGAGTGGCCCAGTCCAGATGTGCAGTGCCATTGGAGGGTTCCCGTTTCCTGAGGCTCACCTTGCCTAGGTGTTACGTCTCACATAAGGGTTACTCACATTTTCTACCCTGCAGGTGCAGCTCTTATTCCTACTTCCTGGATTCATGGATAGAAGGTGTTTCTGGGTCCAGGAGAGAAGAAATGCTATTTTTTTCACTTTTTTTTTTTTTTTTTGAGATGGAGTCTCGCTCTGTTGTCCAGGCTGGAATGCAGTGGTGTGATCTTTGCTCACTGCAACCTCCATCTCCCAGGTTCAAGCAATTCTCCTGCCTCAGCCTCCTGAGTAGCTGGGACTACAGGTGCGTGCCACCATGTCTGGCTAATTTTTGTATTTTTAGTAGAGATGGGGTTTCATCATGTTGGCCAGGCTGCTCTTGAACTCCTGGCATTAAGTGGTCCCCCGCTCGGCCTCTCAAAGTGCTGGGATTACAGGTGTGAGCTGCTGCACCGGGCCAAGGAGAGAAGAAATATTTTCTAAATGAGAAGTTCAGTTGCTTCCTTCTCATTTAACTCTTAATGCACAGAAAACAAACTTTGGAACTCCCAATGCAATTTAATCACAGAGGCATTGGTCACGGATATTTAATCATTCCTAAGGGCAAAATTGTAAAACTCTCTGACCACTTTCATGAACACTCTTTCTTAGAGTTTCTGAAAAGGTGGCGCCCCTCTGTCCCCATGACTGGAGGAAATAAAAAGTGAAAGGAGGATCAGGCTTTTCTGTGGACCCAGCTCGCATGATCCATAGCTGGTAACTGGTGATACAATTGGCAAGTTTTCTCATTTGTGCCCACAAAGATAGTTTCACCAAGATTGGAAACTGGTAGGGAGACTTTTATAGAAACTTAGCCCACTCACAAAGCCTGATCCTACCGGGAACCAAGCTTTGGGGCTTGCCCAACCAAACTGTGAAACAAGTGTACTCATTCAACATCCACTTGAATGGTGACTCTATATAGTAGGTGCACCAGGTGTCAGGGGACAATGGCTACCAAGATAGCAAGTTCCCTTCTGGTGGTGGAAATGCCCCCCTTCTCTCAAAACAAGAGTAAATCCATGAAGAGTCAGTTCTGGGATGAGCAGCAGGAAAGGTTTTCCAGGAAGAGGCTATGACACATGCAAAGATGGAGAAGAGCTGGGTATGTCCAAGGAACTGAAACAAGACCAGGGCATCTTCAGAGCAGTGAAGGGAAGTGGCAGAGGATGAGGTGGAATTCGCACGGGATTTAAGGCCGTAGTGAACAGTGCGGATGTCATTCTCAGGGCAGTAGAGAGCTGCAGAAGGGGTTTAAGCAGAGCAGAGACATGAGGTTGGACTTGGGCAACCCTGGCCTCTCTTTCACTCCCCTCCAGGTACCCATCTCACCACTGACCCCCTATGTTCTTAGCTGCCCTCAAATCCTAGATTTTTTTTTTTTTTTTTTTTTTTTTTGAGACGGACTCTGTCACCCAGGCTGCAGTGCAATGGTGGGATCTCGGCTTACTGCAACTCTTCCTCATGGATTCAAGTGATTCTCCTTCCTCAGCCTCCCAAGTAGCTGAGACTATAGGCACATGCCACCATGCTGGCTAATTTTATTTTATTTTGTATTTTTTGGTAGAGACGGGGTTTCACCATGTTGGCCAGGCTGGTCGTGAACTCCTGACCTCAAGTGATCCGCCTGCCTCAGCCTCCCAAAGTGCTGGGATTACAGGCATGAGCCACCGCGCCCAGCCCTCAGATCCTAGATTTCTAAAATGAGTTTCAATCTTAAGAGGCAAATGCCAGAAGACATCTTCAGGATTTTGCACTGTAATGGCAGTCAAAGACTCAACAACAAGGGTTGATTATCTGACTACAGAATTACAGGTGTTGTCCAGGAGGAGGGAGAGAATTGGTGGAACGTTCTTTAATTATGGGCTATTCTCCCAATTTATCACATACCTCACAAGGGATTCAGATTAGTCTCAAAGGAAGCTGAGAAAGCACCTTTTGCCTGTTTTCCTGATGATGGGACAGCAGAACCATCGCCATATAGAAGGCAGGATTAGAATCCTAGGGTCTTAACAACAGAAAGGATCCTTGAGTTCCTTTGAGCCACAGCCCACCTGTCACCCAGGCTCTTCTGAAGGGCAGGCTAAAATGGTTTTCTTCACTTCTATCAGGTTCGCATAAGTGGCATCTCATAATGTTTTTCATCTGAGAAGGGCTAACGAGGAGAAAGAGCCAGTGGGGTCTAGGTTACCTACAAATTAGACACCTAATCTTGATGTCATAAGAGGTGGTGTTTCATTTTCATGAGAAATCAATGTAAAACTTGAATAACTGAGCTGACATCCATTACATTATTTCCCCGCTTAGTCTTACCATGCAGGGCTTTAGGGTATTTTTCTAATACATCTTTGTCTCCTCTGAATCTTTGAAATCTTATCAGGCAGCTGCTGCAATACGTCTTTTTAATTTTGGAAATTTTAATGCAATAAAGCAATTACCTGTTGCCTGAAGACAGTGTCAAATATTATCAGGTGGATCTCAGATGCCCCAAGAAATTTCTTCTCTCTTCTACCCTTCTTCCTCCCCACCAAATCACACTCCCCTACCCCCACCAACACATACATCTTTATTCTCCCTTCAAAACCCCAGCCTTGGCTTGGCACCATGGACTCCTTGTCACCCATGTCAACCATTCACTCTGGCTAACCCATTTCCTGCCCCAGCCTGCACAAGGCTAGCACAGTGATTGTTCCATTTGCTCTGCGAAAGTCAAATGTCACCCTCTGATGTTTACTTGCTTTGAAGTCTCTTGGCCATGGTGTGTGGGGAAACTTACCTGCTCCATGACACTCCTCCTCACCCCTGATTGTGGGCACACAGGCCCTTCTAGTTGCAATTGCTCATTTCTACCCGCACATCCTTTCAGTGGTAGGACTTCTTATCATCTTACTAACAAAAATAGCAACAACACTTACCAGGGACTTACTGTGAGTCAGATGCTCTTCTAAGCACATTTGGATCTCTTAGCTCATTTAACCCTCACAATAACCATCTGAGGTCGATGCAATCATAGACCCTATTTACAAACAAGGAAACAAAGACACTGAGAGGCTAAAGTCACCTATCCAAGGTCACCAAGGTACTAAGTGGCAAAATCAGGGCTCCTAACCCCTGGGGGTCTTCTCTGCCTCTTATTTTCTTCTTTTCCATTTATCTCCTAGACTAAATTCAACCAGCTCTCACTACTGTGTGCCAAGCACCTTGCCAGGCACTTGGGATTCAAGGATGAATAAGTTGAAGCCTCGCCTGCCGTCTAATTGAGATAAGCAGGCACGTAGTAGACTAGAGTGTGCTGGGTGGGGAAGGGAAGGTCTGGCCAGGGTGCTGTAGAAAGACTTTGAGGGCATGTTGGAGCCTGTGATACCTTATCTGAAACATTTTCATGGGTATATGTGATAGTGCTCTGTAAACCGTATAAGCTTCTTTTCCACTGCAAGATGTTATTTTGTTTGCCTCCTTCTGTCTCTTCCTTCAGCTTTTGAAACCTCAAGAATCTTTCCCTTTTACTCCAGGAGAAGAGTTTTTGAACTTAGCAGTGCATTAAAATCATCCATGTGGCAGGGGCAGCCTGGTTTTCCTCCTGGCTATGCAGTTGACCAGTTTCTCAGTCCCTTACACTCGCAGGTGGTATGTGCCTGTAGATGTGAGGATGGAAGTAATGCTGCTCACCCCCAGGCCTGGCCCATAACACCTCTCTTGAATCCTTCTTCCCTTCCTCCCCTCTCCTAGATGAAGTTGAGCATCCAGTGGAGGACTCGGGGGGGATTCCAATGTGCATCCCAGTTTGAGAATCACCGACCCCATACATTTGTTTTAACCACTGCTCACCACCTTTGCCACATACAGTAGGTTCAGCTGGCTTGATATTTCTTGAGAGGCTTACAAATGCAGACTGATATTTTCATCCTTTAACTTTTCTCAGAGGAAACACTCTCTCTGCCAGTGTGGACTATTGGCTGTACATGTGAGCAGATAAGAAAGATGGGTGTCTAAGGGTCCTAACACACACTGGAGGCACTGGACAGAAAGTATTTTCCTTTCCCTTAGGACTGAAGTCACGTCATACTCTATGAGGGCAGAGACATTGAGAGTGACTCGAATACTTTCTTTGGACCTGTGAAGTTTGCTTTCAATAATAATAGTTATTATTTTGGTTGAATTCAATAAACGTAAATCAATACATACATATATGAATATAATAATATTGGATCATCTAATATGTGCCAACTACTATGCTAAACACAGTAGCTCATGTAATCTTTACAGCAGCTGTAGGAGGCAGGTGTTATTGTGATTATACTGTTACACGAATGGAAGAAAGGCACAGAGATGTCAAGTTATTGCTCAGGATCACACGACGAAGAGCAGGAGAGCCAGATCTGAAAGGCCATCTCTGACCCCAGGCCTACAGGACTACACCCTGTGTATATAACCTTCGGGTAGCTGCCTGGGCCCCCAGACCCTTCACTCTGCCACCTTCTTGCCATGCCCTCTCTCTCTGTGGCCTTTTTCAATCCAGATCACAGCGCGCGGGAATTCCACCCTCCTTGCCTGCTGCTCACCATGCTTTCTGTAATTAAAATTTAGTCCGTTTGAACAAAGCCCAGAACCTGGCGATTCTGCCTAGTTTTTACCATCACCATGGCAACCAAATTCTTGGCTGAAACTGGATCCCTGGAGGTAAGAAAATGCAAGAAAAAAGTGAAGTGCAGAGAAAACTCTTAGAGCTGGGGAGTGGTTTCCCCGGGCAAGCGGCATCCACCATTGCCTAGATCCTGGCATGCCGCACCCTCCCCAACTCAAGGCCATTTTAGCTATTAAGTACCATCAAGGGCCTAACCAAGACGCTTAAGACCCCCTCCCCTAAAAAATAGTAAGGAACTCCAAAGCAGAAAAAGAACTGCAAAACTGAAATTAAAGGTTAAATTAAATGCCTACAAAAATTACATGCTCGTTTTGTGAATAAATTGGGAATAGGTAAAACTTCATTATGCTTAAAAAACAATAAAGCTTGCTTTTCTTTCTTTGAAAAGATTTTCTGGCTTGCATACTGATGGTTGAGAAAGCACAGCCAATCATAGACTGAATGTATTCCTGGTAGGCAAATTATTTTAAAAGTAGAATTATAAAAGCATCATTTTTTTTATAGTCAAAATGTTAGCAAATAAAACTTGCTCACATTGGCCAAATACTTAACACATAAGATGTGTGGGGTTTTTTTGTTTGTTGGTTGATTGGTTGGTTGGGTTTGTTTTAGAGACAGGGTCTCACTCTGTTTCCCAGGCTGGAGTGCAGTGGCACAGTCATAGCTCACTGCAGCCTCTAACTCCTGGGCTCAGGTGATCCTCCTGCCTCGGCCTCTTACCTCAGCCTCCTGAGTAGCTGAAACTACAGGCTCATACCACCATGCCCAGCTAGTGGTTTTTTTAAAAAAAGAGTTTTTTTTTTAAGAGATGCGGTCTTGCTTTGTTGCCCAGGCTGGTCTCAAATTCCTGGCCTCAAGCAATCCTCCAGCCTCAACCCAAAGTGCTGGGATTACAAAGTATGAACCACTGCGCCCAGCCCCAGATGTTTTTTAATATGTTTGCTGATGTGGAGTGGAGCCTCTGAACGAATTCTTGAAATCACCTGGAATCATACAAATCCACTTCACAAACACTGCGAGTTCAGTGTAGGCAAGAAACATAGCTGGGGTGTGAGAGTGGAAGGGTGGCCCTGGGAGAGGTGGGAGGTTCAAGAGGGGAAGTAGCCTCCTTAAATGAAATGGAAGTGTTTACCCAGCCAGCCTATCTCAGGGAGAGTGACAGTTTGAATGTGTCCAATAGATTCCAGCTGCCCTGGCTGGAAACAAGCCAAGAAAAGCCTGCTTCCCATTTTCTCTTCACTGCAGGGGACTGGGAAGCCTTTATTTTTATGGGGTTGGGGGGAATGAGAGGGGCTGCCATCATCCTATGTTATTTTCTTCCCTTCAGCGAGGTGGGGAATGCGCCTTTTTTATCATTCAGCCCAAAGAACTCACTTGACTCACAGGCATTGCAAATCCACATCTAATTTGTTATCAAAGTCCTGGGCCAGAGGGAGAACCAAGCAGTTGTCTCCCCAACATCAGGGCTGGCTCAGGGAGAGAGCTCTGTGGCGCTGTGATAAAACTCGAATGCAGAAGTTAATCAGTGAGCCTCCTCCGTCCTTTGTCTCGGCTGCCTGAACCTCCTGCTAATGCAGGCAATGTGCACTGAGCTCCTGGGGTCCCAGGACCCAGCCTCGATGTGACACTGGGAGTGCCAGGACCTGGTTTTCTCATCTGAGAGGAGGATAACCGTTCCTGACTCTTTCCTGGTTTTTCTAGAGGAAAGAAAAGTAATAACGATTCCTGTCACTTTTTCCCATCAGCTAAATTGTAGGCTAGAATAGGATAATAGGTATGAAATTGCCTCAAGAGGTTAAAACTTTGCTACTCAAAGTGTGGCCCTCAGGCCAGCAGCCTCATTTGAGAGCTTGTTCAAAAGACATACTAGACTCTCAGGCCTGCCGCAGACCTACTGAATCAGAGCCCGCATTCAAACAAGATCCCAGGGGATTTGTACCCAAATTAAGCACTGAGAAGCACTGATTTTTAAAACCCTGCAAAGCATCTTGTAAGGTATCAGTAGGCAATGATTTATTGAATGTCTGTCTTCTTCTCTGTTAGCTCTATGAGGTCAGGCCCCAAATTGGCTTGTTGCCCACTGTACCCCACTTTTTGTTTCAGTGTCTGGCATAGAGTAGGCACTCAATATTTGTTGAATTAATTAATAAGGCTTATATCCTGTGTGACTGACCCCAGAGGGTGGTACGAATAGACAGGATTCTAAACTTATGCCCTGGTGAGAGGTGCCAAGCCACCTGCATTTGACATCTGGTCCAATGCCCTGTGTAGTGATACAGTGGTTCTCAGATTTGACAGTGCACCTGAAGGCCTTGTTAAAAAGCAGATGGCTGGGCCCCACCCTTAGAGTTTTAGATTCAATAGGTCTGGGATTGGCGGGAGCAGGAGCATTTCTAGTAAGTTCTGGAGGATGCTGCTGCTGCTGCTGCTGCTTTCCAGGGCCCACACCTGAGAACATAGCCTGCCTGGTGCCTTGATGATACCTGAATAGGTGTCTTCATATTTTAAATGCAGAACATGAGGATTCACAATGACAAATACATCAAATTGGCAGAAAAAAGAATTTTGCAGACCAAGGAATATGGCTGTTATTTCAGGTCCTGGCGTGCTTTTCAGGTGGCTGGGGCAGCCTAAGATGGAGCAAGGACAGTGGTACCAAGGGGCCAGAGGATGGGATGTGCCAGTGGCCACAAGGTTACAATTTGGGGCCCCAAGCTTTGGCTCCAGGGTCACACCTGGCTGTGTATCAGGGCCAAGTATAAGTCCTATAGGCTACAGTTTTCCTTCCCTTGCCCAGGTTCCTGAATCGCCAGGGGTGGGACTAAGGTGGCTACACTAAGAAGTCAGCCAGGCACTCTCAGGTTATTTACTACCAAACAGCAACAGCGATCACCACCCATATCCTATGTGCCAGGGCTTGAGCTAAGTAATTTACAGATATTATCTCATCAAATTGTCACAGTAGCCCGTGAGGTAAGTATATTAGTTCTCTATTTGCTGCTATAACAATTACAATGCAGTAGCTTAAAATAACACAAATGTATTACTACAGTTCTGAATGCTAGAAGCCTGACACAGGTCTCACTGGGCTAAAATTAGGGTGTCAACAGGGCTGAAGGCTCTCTAGGGAAAAATCCATTTTTGTGCCCTTTCCAGCTTCTGGAGGCTGGCCCTGTTCCCTGGTTCACAGTGTCCTTCTCCATCTTCTAAGCCAGCAACATCACATCTCTGCCTGCCTCCCGCTTCCACTCTTAAGGACTCTTTGGTTACATTAGGCTCACCTGGATTATTCAGATTAATCTTTCTATTTTCAGATCAGGTTAACATCCTTAATTCCATCTGCAATTTTCATTTCCCTTTGCCGTGGTACCTAACATATTTACAAGTTCCAGGGATTAGAATGTGAGCATCTTTAGGGGGCCATTATTCTGCCTACCACAGTGATAGCTCCTGTGCATCACCATTCTGGAGATAAGAACATTTAGGTTTAGAGAAATTAGGCATTTTCCTAAAGTCACACAACTAGAAGTGGCTGTCTTAGCCTGGGTCTTAGCTCAAAGCAGAACCTAACACAAAAATGTGAAGTCGAGTCCTCTACTGGGGAGTGTGATCCAGTGAGCGGGAGAAATGGGGAGCAAAGCAGGAAAAGAGAGAGAGTTACAAAGATGCCACATCCAACTGCTCATTGCCTGGGGATAGACGATGGGGTGAGAAAGGGGAAACCTTTAGGTCTGTGGTTCCAGTTCCAGGTTCCAGGTTGCACCTGTCGAGCACCAAGCAGGTTCCAGCTCCCTCCCTGACTGTGTCTCTGAAGCCCAGGGGAGGTGCTGTTAGATTGCATCTAGGTGCCTCAGGGTTGGCCCCCACTCAATACTGGTCACCAGGCCCCTGGAAGAGGCCAAAATAAGAGGCAGTTGAGGCTGAGAGACTGAATGGTGGCATAAGGGTGGTATGTTAAAGTCAGATAGCTCTCTCTGACCCTGGCCATCCGATTCCAGCCGGCATGTCTTAGCCCCATCACCACAACCAACACGCACCCCCCTGGGATAATAGAAGTGCTACTCAGCTGGGAACCCTGACCTTTGTAAGAGGAGCAGCTCTGCTCCTGACGTCACTCTTGGCACTCAGGAGAATAACCCTTTTCGGGAACATTCCAGTGCCCGAAAGCTCCTCATTCAGACTTGTGCACTGGAGTCTTTCCCAAACCCACTCCCCACCCCCACCCATGGATTGCCCAGCCCCTTGGGTAGTGGCTGCAGCGGGGAGGGGAGCCTCCCCTGTCTGAGTGCTCCTCTTGGTCAAAACACACCTATAGCTTCATGAATAGGCCCAACCATTTTTTTTATGCTTTTAATTTTGTGGGTACACAGCAGCTATATATATTTATGGGGTGCATGAGATATTTTGGTAGAGTCATGAAATGTGTAATAATCATATTATGGAAATTAGGGTATCCATCCCTTCAAGCTTTTATCTTTTGTGTTACAAACAATCCAATTATACTCTTTGAGTTTTTTTTTCTTTTTTTTGAGACGGAGTCTTGCTCTGTCACCCAGGCTGTAGTGTAGTGGCGTGATCTCGGCTCACTGCAACTTCTGCCTCCCAGGTTCATGCCATTCTCCTACCTCAGCCTCCCGAGTAGCTGGGACTACAGGCGGCTGTCACCACGTCTGGCTGATTTTTTTTTTTTTTTTTTTGTATTTCCAGTAGAGATGCGGTTTCACCGTGTTAGCCAGGATCGTCTCGATCTCCTGACCTCGTCATCCGCCCGCCTTGGCCTCCCGAAGTGCTGGGATTACAGGAGTGAGCCACCGCGCCCAGCCCTCTTTTAGTTATTTTTAAATGTACAATCAAATTATTGCTGACTATAGTCACCCTGTTGTGCTATCAAATACTAAGTCTTATTAACTTTTTTGTATTTTATTTTGTGCCCATTAACCATCCCCACTTCTCCCCCTACAACCCCCACTATCCTTCCCAGGCTCTGGTGATCATCCTTCTACTCTCTATTGCCATGAGTTCAATTATTTTGACATTTAGGTCCCATGGATACGTGAGAATATGCGATGTTTGTCTTTCTGAGCTTGGCTTATTTCACTTAACATAATCTTCAGTTCCATTCATGTTGTTGCAAATGACAGGATCTCATTCTTTTTTATGGCTGAATAGTACTCCGTTGTGTGTATGTACCACATTTTCTTTATCCATTCATCTGCTGATGGGCAGTTAGGTTTCTTCCAAGTCTTGGCTATGGTAAATAGTGCTGCAACAAACCTGAGAGTGCAGATACCTCTACAATATACTGATTTCCTTTCTTTTGGGGATATACCCAGCAGTAGGATGGCTGGATGGCAGCTCTATTTTTAGTTTGGCCCAGCCATTTTGAAGGGCAATGTGGCGACAATGAGCAAAAGCCGTTGAAAACATTAAACCTCTTTTGCTTTTCTGGGCATTTGTCTTGTAGAAATAATGAAAGGATATACACAAAAAAAGGTTGTTCTTCTCAGTGTTGTTCATAACAGGGTGTGTCAGGAACAACTTAAACTCCATCAGCTGGGAAACACTCTGTTGTAGGATACATACGGTCAGGGAGACACGTTTACAGTTCATTGTTTTGTGCAAGTGCTCCTATTTTGCCCTCTTATTGATGGTATGAATTTCCAACATGTTTACAATGAATGAATTTCCATCATCACTGAGTCCTGTTGATTTTGCCTCCAGATTCCTGACTGTGACCTGCCAGGCCTGAGCCTCTGGCCCCTGCCTCCCTCTTCAGCCCAGGCGGTGCTCTCTCCGCCCCAGTTCAGAGACTGAGACATTCTTTCCCCACTCAAGACCCACACACAGGGCGCTGACTCTGCTTGAAAAGTCCTCCCTCCCTGCCCCGCTGCCTGTGACATCCTCCCATCCTGTAGGTTGCATCTGGGCAGTCACCTCCTCAGTGAGCTCCCTCCTGGCCCTGAGTCGAAAATCACGCCCTCTTACTCTGTGTAGTGCCCCATTCTGTTCGCCACCACCTGACATTATAGAGCACAGTAGGGGAAGCGGGGTTCATGAGGCTTTAGCTCAGAGGGACGTTCCAGTTGGTTCTGTCCAGTTCTACCTATAACCCCATAACCCCATCTCCAGAGGTGCTCAAGTCCCCTGCCCTCCGTTCAGAGGGACTTAGAAGTGCCTGGGACACATGACGAGGTGGGGAGCTGTGAACATGCCATGTCTGTGGGGTCAGCGGAGGGGCCCACATTCAAGGACAGCCTATCCACTCCCTTCCCCGGTTCTCCCTACAGGAGGCACCCCTTCCTCCTCCCCTGCCTCCCCTGTTCTTGTTGCCACATTGTCTTCCCACTCTCTCCTGTCTTCAGGCCTGGTTGCTCTTCTCTGGTCTCTGAGAGAGGAAAATGGTCTCTGCAGGCTGCATGCATTCCAGAATCTTCCTGCGACACTGAGGGGAGTCTGCTTCCTATTGGTGTATATTGACTTGGTGTACCAGTGAAAAGGAAGATAGAAACAAAAATATACAGAAAACAATCTGGTTAATTTGAGAGGGAGTCTTGCTTTGTCATCAGGGCTGGAGTGTAGTGGTGCAATCTTGGCTTACTGCAACCTCAGCCTCCTGGGTCCAAGCAATTCTCCTGCCTCAGCCTCCCAAGTAGCTGGGATTACAAGCGTGCACCACTATGCCTGGCTAATTTTTATATTTTTAGTAGAGATGAGGTTTCACTATGTGGCCAGGCTGATCTCAAACTCCTGACCTCAAGTGATCTGCCCACCTGGGCCTCCCAAATTACTGGGATTACAGGCGTGAGCCACCACATCGGCCACCTGCTTAATATTAATACTTGCCTTATAATTATGCCTCATATCTATGTATTTGTTTATTTCCCATTTGACACCCTGTACCAGGTTGAACAGTGTCCCTCCCTCCCCCTCAAACTCATGTTCACCTGGAAGCTCAGAATGGGACCTCTTTTGGAAATGAAGTCTTTGCAGATGTAGTAGTTAAGATGAGGTCATATTGAATTAGGGTGAGCCCTAAATCCAATATGACTGGTGTACTCAGAAGAAAAGAAAGATCTGGCCAGGCGGCGGTGGCTCATGCCTATAATCCCAGCACTTTGGGAGGCTGAGGCAGGTAGATCACTTGAGGTCAGGAGTTCGAGATCAGCCTGGCCAACGTGGTGAAACTCCATCTCTACTAAAAAACTAAAAAATTAGCCAGGTGAGGTAGCGGGCGCCTGTAATCCCAGCTACGCAGGAGGCTGAGGCAGGAGAATCGCTTGACCTAGGAGGCAGAGTTTGCAATGAGCCAAGGTCACTCCGCTGTACTCCAGCTGAGTGACAGGGAGAGACTCTGTCTCAAAAAAAAAAAAAAAAAAAAAAGTAGAAGAAGAAGAAGAGGAGGAGGAGGAAAAAGAGAAAGACCGGACACAGAAACTTAGACACATGGGCAGAAGCCATGTGAAGACAGAGGCAAACACTGGGATGAGGCATCTGGATCAGCCAAGGAAGGCCGAGGTTGACAGCAGCCGCCAGCAGCAGCAAGGCCAGGAAGGGCCCCCCACCAGAGCCTTCATGGGAGCATGGCCCTGCTGACACCTAACTGCAGACTTCTGGCCTCCAACACAGTGAGAAAAAGAATTTGTGATGTTTGAAGCCACCCAGTTTGTGGTAGTTAGTTATGGCAGCCACATAATGAACACACGCCCAGTAAGACCTTAAGGACCTGGAGGGCGGGACCCACGTCTGTTGTGTTCGCTGTTAAATCCCCAGTGCCTGGCGCATAAATGGTCCTCAACAAGCCTTTGTTGAAGGGAGGTGGCTAATCCTGAGCAGGGTGACTGAAGCAAGAGAGAAGAGCACAGACTGAAGTTGATCTGCTTAGTCCCATGGAGAAAAAGCAGCAGCAGAAGAGGAAGAAACGGAACTTGGCTCTTCCTTCCCAATTTCACTCTCAGATGCTGAAATGTCTATTTTTGGTGAATGCAAATCATAGCTGTGGCCAGTGTCTTCAGTCCAAGGCCACAACTGCACGCGCTGAGCCAAGGTTATAGTCACAAGAGTTTATTTTTAAAGTAACCATGCCTGACCTTCAGGCTCAGAAGCTACAGACTCAGACTTTCCTGGTCAGGGCCACCCCAGGGTGGCCAGCCATCCTCAGCAGAGAAAAGCCACATGTTCCAAAATGGAAAAGGCACTCAGCCTTCTTCCTCCACCACAGCTAAGGAATACCTTCCCCTCCTATCTGTCGCCTACACGCTGACCGCTTTCTGGCGCATTTAACACCCACAAATCACAAGCTGTTGCTCTTGGCTTGGAGCTCCAGTTTCTTGAATTAAATTATAAGTATGAGCATGCTATGTAGCCTGCAGGGTGTGGCTGCTGGGAGAATGCTCTCCCACGAAGGCCGAGAGCTCCCTGACCCCTTGATCATCCCTCTGTCAGGGACAGGAAAGCATTCTTCAGAAAGGGACAGGAAAGCGTTCTTCAGAACTGCTGGATTTTTTTTTATTTTTTGGTCTTAGTTGAGCCACAAGTAAGCAGCAGTAGACTGTCCATAGGTACAACATAGGTTGTCAAAGACCAGGATTCTCTCATGTCTCAGAAGTTCTCCAGGTCCCAGGTGAAGAACACCTTCAGCCGGGTGCAGTGGCTTATGCCTGTAATCCCAGCACTTTGGGAGGCTGAGGCGGGAGGATTCCTTGGGCCCAGGAGTTCGAGACGAGCCTAGACAACATGACAAAACCCTATCTTTACAAAAAATACAAAAATTGACTGGGTGTTGTGGCATATGCCTATAGTTCCACCTACTTGGGAGGCTGAGATGAGAAGGATCTCCTGAGCCTTGGAGGTCGAGGCTGCAGTAAGCCATGATTGTGCCACTGCACTCCAGCCTGGGCAGCAGAGCAAGACCCCATGCCAAAAAATGAACCAACCAACCAAATAAAGAATACCTTCCTCAAAGTTTCAATCAGGATTTGAAAAAAATAGGGAAAAATGGTGTTAACCTGATAGAACTCAGGGTAACTTTTTTTTCATTTTCATAAATTGCATTTTCTTTATTTAATCTTTACACGAATAAAGAAGGACTCTGGCATCTTCTAAACAAACAAATGTACACATTACCCATTACCCATTTATACCTGAGCCAGGCTTCCTTGGGGGCTGTGCACACTCACTCCACACCCACCATGAGAACTACTGCACCTGTGGCCTTATTGAAACAATGAACTGAAAACTTCATGCAGCTGATACAGAAAACATCAAGGAATAATGCAGGTTTTTACTGAGGAGGGGTATGTACTACATCACATGACACAAGGCTTTTTTTTTTTTTTTTTAAGAAAAACAGAGTTTTGAGATCTTGCCCAGGCTGGTTTCAAACTTCTGGACTCAAGCAATCCTCCCACCTCAGCCTTCCAAAGTGCTGAGATTACAGTTGTGAGCCACCATGCCCAGATCTTCTTTAAACTTGTCTTTAAACATGTCTTTTTACCCTAAAGTCTCACCCCCTGACAATGTCTGCTCCATCACTCCCCCTCATTCTCAGCTTCCCTATCCTCCTCTTCTCTCTTCAGGAACTTGTAGCCGCACAGGCTCTCCTTCTAACTCCCTCTTCTTTCCAGCCTCTTCTGTTGTATAAGATTCTTTTAGCTTGTTATCTCCTTTGGCTTCTCTTACAGAGAGTAACTCTGCCTTCTCTTAGCTTCTCTGATTCTCCTCTCTACCCATCACCCCACACAACCCAACAGCTGAGTTTGCTGAATGAGAAGATGCTCTTTCTTCCTATAAAGCATGTGGTTCCCCATCACGAGCAGAAACCTTTGGTGGATAGAAACAACCACACCTTTTGTTGACATATAGGACACCAGAGTGGTCCGGGCTGGTCCCAGTGATGTTAGAGAGCTGGGAGTGGGAAGAGAATGGGAGATGTCCAGGACTTCAGTTCCAATCTCATAAGATCAAGGATTTATGAGAACTGATGTGAGCTCACCCCTGTGGAGATGCATCAGACACAGCCATTGCCCTCAAGGAGCTTATAATGTGATTGGGGAAACAGAAATGAGGCAATTCTAGAGCAAGCAGGATGTGCCACGTGCTAAGTCCCCAAAGAGTTCATAAGAGGGCAGTTAGGTGCAGTCTGGAGAAGTCTCAGGAACCTACAAGGGCAGGTTGAAAAGGATGGGTCAAATCTAACCAAGTGGAGGTCAGGGGAGCAGGCATCCCATTCAGGAGAATCTGTGTGAACAAAGACTTGGGGGTAAAAGGTGGGAAACAGAAAGGAAGGCCACCTGGTGAGTGATGGATTTCCCCAAACACATACCTAAACCAGTCCCATTACTTTAAAGTGGGATTTGAACTACATCACTCCTTCAAATTCTGTCCTTCCTAACTTTAGAAAGGCTATGGCCTAGTGGACAGCCACGGAGCCCAGCCTGCATTTACTGAGGATTGAGACTCCAAAGACTGTTATTTAGATTGGTTGATTGAATCTGGGCATGCATTTTCCCACAGAAACAAAATTGTACATAGTGATTAGCAAAGGCGGAGTGAGACTGAAGTACGTGTATGTTGAGGGGGGAGGTGAGAGTGAGGGTGGTGGTGTGTTGATTAGTTTAACATAGTTGTGGTAAGTAGGCCTTAAGCAAGTAAGGAGCTTCATGAAAATTGGTATTTTCAAATCGGCTTTTTTTTTCTTTCTTTCTTTTCTTTTCTTTTCTTTCTTTTTTTTTTTTTTTTTTTTTTTTTTTTTTTTTTTTTTTTTTGAGATGGAGTTCTGCTCTTGTCACCCAGGCTGGAGTACAATGGCACAATCTTGGCTCACTGCAACCTCCACCTCCTGGGTTCAAGGGATTCTCCTGCGTCAGCCTCCTGAGTAGCCAGAACTACAGGCGCCCACCACTACACCCAGCTAATTTTCTGTATTTTTAGTAGAGATGGGTTTTCACCGTGTTGGCCACGCTGGTCTTGAATACCTGACCTCAGGTGATCTGCCCACTTTGGCCTCCCAAAGTGCTTGGATTATAGATGTGAGTCTCTGCTCCCGGCCTCAAATGGGTGATTTTAAAAAGTCATTGCATTTCTACAATATTCCATGAGAAGTTGGTGGGAAGGATCCCGTGGGGGCTACACTGAGTTAGGCTCCTGGACTATCCTAGAAGTGCTAGTGGTGACCCTGAGCTCTGCATTTCCAGGTGTCCAGAACCAGGGACGTGAGGCCTGCTGGGCTTCAGTCACACAGCAGTGGAGGGGAGACCTAAGGCTTCACTGGCTGGGTCTGGGGTGAGTCTAACATCTTCAGAGCACAGAACTTCCTTGACATTTTGGCAACTGTCAAGGCCAGGTGGCTGATCCATGGGATTGGGCACAATAGTTAGAATCCAGGTGGGAGGAAATAAACGAAGGCAGGCAGGTGTCTGGGGCACAAATCAAAAAAGTTCACTCCTGCCCAGTAGGATCTCAGGCACCGTCTAGTGGGTTTGGAAGCAGCAACTAATCCTCTAAGGAAAGGTCTGAAAGAGCTTGGTATGGTGTTGGGCTCCACAAACCTGGCTGAGATCCAGAAACAGACTGAAAGCTGTGTAGGCAAGGTGATACAGAAACCTAGAACTCTGAGCTGAGCCAGCATAGCAGGGGTCTAAATAGAATAGTATGATTTCAATGGTTCATATGTACCCAAGAACTAACTTCCTTCCTTCCTTCCTCCCTTCCTCCCTTCCTTCCCTCTTTCCTTCTCTCCCTCCCTACTACTTTCTTCCTTCCTTCTTCTCTCTGTTTCGTTCATTTATTCACACCATGTGCCAAGCCAGTTCCTAGGTGATAATGATACCATGATTAATACAGTATCTACACTCATGGAAGTTATAGTCTGAAGGGGAAATAGACATGTAACAATGGTTAAATTTATAATGGTACAACTAAAATTGTAGATAGCCCTTCAAAGATGGACAGTATTTAACAACAGTAAGGGGGAATCTAATTAGGTCTGGTGGGAAGAGGGCTCTGCAAGGCTTCCCTGAGGAATGACATCAGAGCTGAGACCTAAAGGATGAGAATTTAGCCAGACAAAAGGGAAGAAGGGGCCAAGCATGGTGGCTCATGCCTGTAATCCCAGCACTTTGGGAGGCTGAGGTGGGCAAGTCACCTGAGGTCAGGAGTTGGAGACCAGCCTGGTCAACATGGTGAAACCCCATCTCTACTAAAAATGCAAAAATTAGCCAGGCATGGTGGTGGGCACCTGTGTTAGAAATACCAAAATTGCACCAATTATCTATTTCTAACAATTCTGGTATTTCTAACAACCTGTAGTCCCAGCTACTTGGGAGGCTGAGGCAAGAGAACCACTCGAACCCAGGAGGCAGAGGTTGCAGTGAGCCGAGATTGCACCACTGCACTCTAGCCTGGGTGACAGAGCGAGACTCCATCTCAAAAAAAATAAAAAAATAAAAACAAAATAAAGGGAAGAAGGGTATGAAGGCAGGAAGGAAGATGGCATGCTCTGGGAATTTGCTGGAGAGAGTGAGCAAAGGGATGGGGTATGAGACAACAGGAGCAGATCACTGGGTACAAGTCTGGGCTGCCCATGGTGGGCTGGGACTACCATTGCCTCCTAGTGGAGCTGAGTCTTTGAGCATTAATAATGTCTTTGGAAGAGAATAATAACTACTTCTTATAAGGCACTTTCTGTATGCTACATGCTTTATATGTCTTATGCTATTCAATTCTCACGATCCCGCAGGGGATTAGTATGGTTGTCTTCCCATTTTACATATGAGAAAAACAAAGGTTGGAGAAATTAAGGAACTTGTCTAGCGCCATATAGCCAATAAGTGAAGGAATTCAGACACGATGCATGACCTATCTGATTCCAAGGCCCTGGTTCTGAAAACTTTACTGCCTTTCGGCGTCAGTGCCTCTTGCTGAGAGGGGCTGGGAAGGCTGTCTCTGATGCTTTAGCTCCTCTGAGCCCTGAGAAGGGTGGGGAGGAGGACACGGAACAAGGGATAGGGACCTAGTGGCTCTGGCAGTGGCAGGGAGTTGTTCGGGAGAACTTTGGTGGTAGTGGTGGAGGCGGCGGTGGGGATGCTCAGAGCTCATTTGCATGTGTGAATCATTCGTAAGTTGAGGATTAGTCAGAGGTTAGCTGCATTATTACGGAAATAGTGGGCTGGGTGTGTACTCAACCTGAAGCTGTGAGGGCTGAATTTTTTCTCTCCCGGAGACATAGTGAACCACAGAAGGCAAGTCAGCTTTTGGGGGCGAGTTTTAAGTGGAGAAGCATCTCCTTCTCTAATGCTTGCAGGTGGCTTTAAGGGTTGTGGAAAAAAGACACAGTTTAGAGAACTTATAATGTCTTTGGCCAGATATGCCCAAAGCCAGGATGTCTCCCTAACAGAAGAAACATAGCACTCCTTTTGCAGGCTGTTCATACAATCACTAAGGACCGCCTGGAGAAGGTTTGAAATGTGTTGGGGAAAGGAATTTATCCCAAAGATAACTCAGGGACTTCTGGGAAACTTTTTATGCCTGTGATGCAGAGAACTCCCAAACCTCTTGAGTATAGTATGGTTGGAAAAAGCCTAAGATTGACTTTGGTGAGATGGACGTCAAAATAGCAAAAACAAGAATCACTGTAGAATTTAAGAAAACCAAAATAATGTCTTTTCTTGGAGCTAACACTCCTACTTTAACTATAGCCCTGGTGGTGTGTTCCCTGTAATTTTCAGGGTGTCTGACTCTGTGTATGAGAGGCTTCCCATTTCAGTTTGACTCTGATATTAGTGGTCCAGGCATAATTGCTGTTCAAACACTAACAGGCAGGACAGGGATGCAATGTTTGACATGGGAGTGACATCCATTTGTTCATGCAACCAGCATTTCTGTGAATGTATTGGTGCCAGGTATTTCCTCAGGCCTGTTATCTCTAATGGTCTTTGGACTAGTTCATCCCTCATTGTTAAGATTAGGAAGTCATGTTGCCAAAGTTGTTTCTGTGGCTGGCAGCAGTTGGGTCTCTTTCCTTCTTTGGGGGATCATCAGTGCAGCAGGGGCTGGGTATAGAATATTGTGAAGGAGGCCTCTGAGCATACAGGAGGCTCTGCACCAGCTTCTGTAGTTGGAGCCTCAGCTTGAGGAGGCAGTGTGGCCACCGGGAAGAAGCTCGCACAAATCCATTTCCTAGGTGTGACCTCAGACAAGGCCCTTTACTTCTCTTTGAGCCTAGCTTCCCTTGACTGCACGGTAGAAGCAATTAAAACTTCCTCACTGGATTGTGGTGAGGATGACATGAAATAATAAGCAGCAAAGTTGAGGGCAAGTTTTAATGACCCTATATATAATTTTTGGTAATTACAAATTTTCCAAAACATTTAGGTCTCATAAACACCGTCCACTTTCTTTTTTTTTAATTAAAAAAAGGAGGGAAGGCAAGGGCAGGGGAAGAATGAAATACTACCTATTGGGTACAATGGGTACTATTGGGATGATGGGCACAATCAAAGCCCAAACTTTACCACTGCACAGTATATTTGTGTGGCACAACTGCAATTGTACCCACTAAATCTATTTAAATTTTTTTTTTAAGTTAAGGAAAAAAGAAAGGAGATTAGGGCATCTAAAGCTTTGATTTCTGACATACAGCAAGCCAGCACAAAACTTATATTAATGAGCAGGACCCCCCCCCCGATGCAGGCTTGTCGAAGCAAGTCTGGGGAACTGGAGAATCTAGCCTTCCATGGCTATATTTGCGCGATGGTCTGAGGCTCCTCTTAGGAGAGAATTTGTGCTAAAGGAAGAGAATTAAAGTTCCCAAGTTTGATGGAGGGCAGTGGATAAAAGCTGAAGGGCACAGGTATTAATACTTCTGAGCACAGCCCTGTGTTTGTCCCCCTAATTCCTCACTCTACCTCCTCTTCTAGCCCCCATGGACTCCTGCCTGAGCTCCAAGGGAGGAGTAACAAAGCTGAAAAGCCATTTCTTAAAAGCTCTTCTATACTTTGAGGACTTTAGGCAGTCCAGCTTGTGACCTTTTAACACAGTATACATGTTGGGAGACAGAGGGTGTATCTCTTCTCTGATGCCAGGAGGTGTCTGTTGGAGTCTGCGGTACGGGAATCAGAAACTCAGATGTCTCAGTACAGTAACCTGCAAGGCAGTTTTTATTGTAGGGAGAAAATACAGCAGCCACATGGTACCTGAGGGAATTTCCAAAGCACACCTGGGACATCTCTCTAGGGTTGCCAGATCTATTTAGGAAAATCTTTTTGGAGAAGTCAGAGTGTAGCTGCATGGTCACCTGAGGCAGAGAAAGCCTGGGGCTTCGGCCAGGGAGGGGTGGGGTCTCCTGAGGGGGCCTGGGCCAGGGAGGGGTGGATTCTCCTGAGGGCCTGCTCTGTTGGCTAGTGGGTAAACAAGTGAACCTGTCTTGTTTTCCTCTATTGGGTTTTCCTTAATGGCCTTAATAATGACTGAGTTAACAAGATATCTTTTAAAATACTGACAAGGGCCAGCCTGTAATCCCAGCACTTTGGGAGGCAGGAAGATGGTTTGAGGCCAGGAGCTGGAGACCCTGGAGACCAGCCTGGGCAACATAGTATGAAATATAAAAAAGATTAGCTGGTCATAGTGGTGGAGGCCTTGCTGAAGCAGGAGGATTGTTTGAGCCAGGAGTTTCAGGCTGCAGTGAGCATTGATTGAGACAATGCACTTTAGCCTGGGTGATAGAGCAAGACCTGATATCATAGGAAAGGAAAGAAAGGGAGGGGAGGGGAAGGGAGGGAAAAAGAAAGGAAAGAAAAGAGAGTGGAGTGAGTTGTCAAAGAAGAAAGTGCCCCAGGAAAAGTAAGAGATCCCCTTCCTTTATCCCACCTATACTTTTTTTTTTTTTAATTGTGGTAAAATATCGATAACATAAGACTTGCCATTTTAACCATTTTTTCAATGTGCAATTCATTGGCATTAATTACATTGACAGTGTTGTACAACCATCACTGTTGTATTTCCAAAACTTTTTCATTGCTCCAAACAGAATCTCTGTAACCATCAAAGAATAACTCCCCATTCTCCCCTCCTCTAGTTCCTGGTGATCTCGAATCTACTTTCTGCTGCTGAGAATTTACCTATTTTGGATACTTCATATAAGTGGAATCACATAATATTTGTTCTTTTGTGTTTTATTTCATTAGCACAATGTATTCAAGGTCATCCATGTTGTAGCATGTATTAGGATTTCACTCTTTTATCCAGCTGAATAATATTCCACTGTACGTATACAGCACATTTTGTTTATGGGTATCCATTATGTTCATCCATTTATGGACACTGGTGTTGTTTCTACCTTTTGGCTAATGTGAATAATGCTGCAATGAATATTGACATAAAAGTATCAGTTTTTTGAGTCCTTCGTTTCAGCTCTTTTGGGCATATACTGAGGAATGAAGTTGTTGAATCATATGGTAATTCTATGTGTGACTTTTTGAGGAACCACTAAACATTTTCCACACTGGCTGCATCATTTTACATTCCCTCTAGCAATGTATGAAGGTTCCAACTTCCCATATTCTTGCCAACATTTGTTATTTTCTATTTTTTAAAAAATTATAACCGTCCTAGTAGGTATGAAGCGGTATCTTGTTGGAGTTTTGATTTGTATTTCCTTAATGACTACTGATGTTGAGCATCTTTTCATGTGTTTATTGGCCGCTTACGTATCTTCTTTGGAAAAATGTCTACTTAATCTTTTTTCTATTTTTAAATTTTTTTTCTGTTGTTGCATTGTAGGAGTTCTTTATTTATTCTGTATACTAATCTGTTATCAGATATATGACATGTGAATATTTTCTCCCCTCTGTGGGTTCTTTTGATTTTCTCAACAGTGTCCTTTGTGGCACAAAAATTCTTAATTTAGATGAAGCCCAATTTATCTATTTTTTCTTTTGTTGCCTGTTTTTGGTGTCTCATCCACAAAACCACTTCCAAATCCAATGTCATGAAGGTTTCCCCCAGTGTTTTCTCCTAAAAGTTTTATAGTTTTAGCTCTTAAACTTAGGTCTTTGATCCATTTTGAGTTAATTTTTGTAAATGGTACGTATAAGGTAAGAGTCTAACTTTTTTGTGTGTTCATCTTGTGCCCTGAAACTTTGCTGGCTTTGCTGGCTTTGTTTATTAGCTCTAGTAGATTTCTTGTGGATTCTTTGGGATTTTCTATATATAGGATCATGGCATCTACAAATAGAGATCGTTTTACATCTTCCTTTACAATTTGGATGCCTTTAATTTCTCTTCAATCTGGTAGCTAGAGCTTCCAGTACAATGTTGAATAGCAGCAGTGAAAGCAGGCATCCTTGCCTTGGTTCTGCTCTTAGCGGGAGAGCTTTTAGTCTTTCACCATGAAGTCCAATGTTACCTGTTTTTTTTTTTTTTTTTCATTAATACCCTTTATTATATTGAGAAAGTTCCCCTCTGTTCCTCGTTTTCTAAGAGTTTTTTCTTATCATAAAAGGATATTAGATTTTCCTCTATTATTGCCTTCTTTTGTGACTAATTGATTTTTTTCATAGTGAAAGGTTTTGATTTCTTTTCCTTTCCTTTTATCTATATTCTCTAAATATTTCCTTTGTGTTTATCTTGGAGATTACATTTAGCATCCTAAATTTATAATAGTCTAAGTTGAGTTGATACCAATTTGCCTTCAACAGTGTGTAAAACCTCTGCTCCCACATGGCTCTTTCCCCTCCTTGTATGTCATTGTTGTCAGAAATGACATTTCTTTACATATAATATTTCTAATACCGTAGATTTATAATTATTTTTATGCATGCGTCTTCTAAATCATGTAGGAAATTAAAAATGCAGTTACAGACCAAAAATACACAAATACTGGCTTTTATACTAGCCCATGTATTTCCCATGACCAGAGATCTTTATTTCCTCATAATGGCTTCATTATGGCAACAGCCTAGTGTCCTCTTATTTCAACCTGGAGGACTCCCTTTAGCAATCTTTAGGGCTAAACAAACTCCTTCAGCTTTTATCAGCTGGAGGCGAGAGTTTAGAGTCTTCCCATGTCTTTTCTGAGCGTGCATCTTCCCCTGAGAATGTGCATGGTTTTCTAGATTCCCCCATACACCCAGGCACTTTTAAATGTCCTATTTTACAAAGAATTTGCCCCAGCTTTTCTTCCTGAGCCTCAGACAGTCTATTGAATATCTGTACCATAAGCTCTTTCTCCAGGTTTCTGTGAATGGTCAGTTCACCTTGCTGTATTTTTGAGCGATGGCCACCACTTTTCCGGCCTAAGTTAGGTGAAACCAATACAGGCATCTGTGTCAGTCTTTCACATAGTCCCCAAACAGGTTATAACAGACACATGGGATAATTTGTGAGTGAGATCTTCTCTGCTTCTTCTGGAACCTGGGACCAGAGTTTCTCTCTGGAAACATGGGCTGCTACCTCTTCAGGACTGTTGCTATGCTGGGGAGGAGGTGGGCAAGGACAGGAAAAAGTGCCACAAAGCTTTCCTACCATTTTCAAGTTGCTTTTTCTCAATTCAGCATTCTTATGGTTGCTGTAAACCTTTGGCTGTTTTCCAGAGTTCTGACAAAGTTGGTTCTGACAGTTTCTGCTTTTGTGTGTGTGTGTGTGTGTGTGTGTTCATGTGTGTTCATGTGTTTGTAGGGAGATGAGAGCTTGGAGCTACCCACTCCACCATTTGCTGACATCATTCCCCAGCTGTATTTTTAACAGTGACCTTATTTTTACCTGTATACTACTGTGGCCTGGGGAACTGGATTACACACATGAATCCACTTTGATCAAATCCTTGAACCTGATGGATGATACTTGCATTTAGTGGAGTAAGTTAAAAAGGCCTTGGGAAACAGACCAGAGTCAAACAAAATAATCAGTCTCCACAGGTCACACTTTTACTTGTGCACAATTGTAAACACTGTGTAAGTGGCATCTACATTGTAGTGGAAAGGTTGCTAAAGTTAGTCTTCATCTACAATTAAGACTAAAGGGACACTTTCTAAAATGTTTGCTTAAATGTTCAACTTTTCTAGTTGGTCCCCCAGATCTGTGCTGGCAAATGGGTTTCATCTCTGATGGTGGTGGCTACCTAATGCAATGTGTGACGGGTTATGAAGCCATGTTCAGGTTCAGAAGATAAGAGTTCCATAACAAATGGTTATGGCACAGGAGGGTAGAGTGCCAATGTTTTTCTATTGCTCTGTAATGAATTATCCCAAAATTTAGTGGTTTAAAACAATATCTCTCACAATTTTTATGGGTCAGGAGTATGTGAGTAGCTGGATTGGGTGAGTTTGGTTCAGGGTCTTTTATGAAGTTACAGTCAAGATATTGGCTGGGGCTGGGTGCAGTGGCTCATGCCCATAATCCCAGCACTTTGGGAGGCCAAGGTGGAAGGATTGCTTGAGCCCAGGAGTTTGAGATCAGCCTGGGCAATGTAGGGAGACAGCAATTTCACTACTGGGTGTCTATCTAAAGGAAAATAAATCATTTTATCAAAAAGACATCTGCACTTGTATGCTTATTGCAGCATTATTACAATAGCGTAGTCATGGAATCAACCTAAGTGTCTACCTATTGTTGATTGGATAAAGAGAATGTGGTGTATATACATCATGAAATGCTATGCAGCCATAAAAAGAAAAAGAATGCCATCATGTCCTTTGCAGCAATATGGGTGGAGCTGGAGGTCATTATCCTAAGTGAACAAACTCAGAAACAGAAAATCAAATGCCCCATGTTCTCACTTATGTGAAAGCTAAAAAGTAGATTTATTAATGGCTAAACACATGAACATATTTCCAAAGATGTAAATAATAGACACTGGGGACTTCATAAAAGGGGCAGAGTGGGAGGAACATGAGGGCTGAAAACTTACCTATTGGGTATAATATTGACTATTTGGATGACGGGTTCACTGGAAGCTCAAACCTCACCATTATATAATATATCCATGTAAAAAACCTGCATATGTATTGTCTGAACTTAAAATAAAATAAAATAACAAAAATAAATATAAAAAAATAAATTTCCTTAACATTAAAAAAAAATTAGCTGAACGTGGTGGCATGTACCTGTAGTCTCAGCTCCTTGGGAGGCTGAGGTCAGAGAATTGCTTGAGCCTAGGAGGTTAAGGCTGCAGTAAGAAAAGAAAAAAATGAAACGAAACAAAAGATGTTGGCTGGGATTACAATCATCTGAATTCTTGATTGGGGTGGAGGATTCACTTCTAAGAGGGTTCACTCACATGACTGGGAAGTAGATGCTAACTCCTGGTGTGAGGTGCAGCCCTTCAACACCTGGGCCTCTCCTGAGGGCTGCTCAGTGTCCCTACTACCCAGCAGTTGGCTTCCTCTAAGACAAGCAATACAAGAGTGAACCAGGCAGGAGTTACCGTTTTTATGACTTAACCTCACATTTCTGCCACATTCTCTTCATTTGCAATCAGTCAGTAAATCTGGCCACACTCAAGAAGGAAGGAATTAGGTTCTACTTCTTGAAGGAAGGCATGCCAAAGAATTTGTAGACATATTTTAATAACACCACATAACACTGTGACAGGTGTTTACTGACCTACTTCAGAACACCCAGAGGACATTCACACAATCTGAGCAACAAAAATTCGTCTTCTTTTATTTAAAAAAAAATACAGAGTTGGCTGCATGAAGCCTTTTTTAAAAAGTTCAGAGCCAAAGATAGAGAATATGTGTGTGTGATGGAAGATGAAGAAAACTTTTCATCTTCTCAGTCAATTCTCCTGGTTTCTTAGAGAATTACTCAAAAACAGCTTAACTCCAACAATTTAACAGCTCACTGTCTCAAGGAGTGCTCCATCTAAAATCTATTTCTGCCAGGCAGCGGTGGCTCACACCTGTAATCCCAGCACGTTTGGAGGCCAACTTGGGCAGATCACCTGAGGTCAGGAATTCTAGACCAGCCTGATCAACATGGCGAAACCCCATCTCTACTAAAAGTACAAAAATTAGGTGGGTATAGTGGTGGGTGCCTGTAGTCCCAGTTACTCAGGAAGCTGAGGCAGGAAAATCGCTTGAACCCAGGAAGCGGAGGTTGCAGTGAGCTGAGATGGTGCCACTGCACTCCTGCCTGGGTGGCAGAGAGAGACTCTTTCTCAAAAAAATACTAATAATAAATAAAATAAAATCTATCTCTTAGCATACTGGCAGAGGAAGGTGTGAAATGGCTCTGATGATACCCTCTTCACTTCTGTCTTCCACTAGAAGGCTATGCCACAGGTTTGGGATTTTAAGTCCTGGGGATGGCTCTAAGTTAAAACAAGGATATTTGAGCAGAACATCCTAGTTAGGTCAAGTCAATGTAAAGAGTTTCCTTGGTTAACAGAAATAACCCAACAAGCCAATGCCACCAGCAAACAGAATTGCAGTGTGGGAAGTACATATGCAAACGTGGACACCTGCTTTCAGTATTCCACACTCAGCCCAAGAGAAAAACAACTGCTCAAGCACAAAATGGTGATCCTGTTTTCTGAACATTTGGTCCTGAGTGTCATGTGGTCTGGTCTGTGGTGTCCTAGCTTTGAAATATGTCTTCTCTTATTTTCAGGAGACGATTCCTCTTAGCAAAAGGGCACTGTGTACCCTCCATGGCTGGAAATGATAGGTTTTCGGCGAGGAGTGAAAATATTATGCTGACAGCCCTTTGCCTGTGTAGAGCAAGGTTGTTTACTTGGGCTGGAGCACAGCTTTATTGAAGCAGAGAGTCATGGTCCCATCTTCAGGGTTGCCTAGCAACAGGTCTACACCACACCACAGAGTTTCAGAATGGACTGGACCACAAGTACCCATTTTGGGGGATTTCCAGATGACAGCCCTACTCTCACTCCATCACATCACTTCTAAAATCTGAGTCACATAGAAAGACACAAGATTAATTGTTCAGCATCTCCCTTTCTTCTTTGAAAGTTGAAAAGAGTATTTGTTGGTTGAGTTATTGAGAATATCTTATCTTAGTTTAACTGGACCTTTTTCTCTCCAATTCCTTTAATATTTTATTTAATATGGTATTAAGAGCATAGTCTGTAACTGAATCTTATTATGACTAGCCGGTTTAACATTCAGCAAAGTAACTGAATGTATACAATGCGCATTTTATCAACAAAGATGCATGGTACCACATGCATTTGAAAAGATACTTTGTCATTAAAAATGTTGCTACCAAGGAAACAAATCCTACATATGCATAAACACACATTCTACTAAGCGACAGATTGAAGGAGTTGGACATGATAGAAAAACAAACAAAAAGACAAATTTATAACATCTCTTTAATAAACAAACATTTATGGACTGACCATTATATAGATGTGTCACTTACTGACATGGATACATTTTGAGAAATGTGTCATTAGATGATTTTGTTATCGTGCAACCATCACAGAGTGTACTTACATCAACCTACATGGCATAGCCTACTACACACCCAAGCTATACAGTATAGCCTGTTGCTCTTAGGCTGCAAACCTGTACAGCAGGTTACTGTGCTGAATACTGTAGGCAGATGCAACACAATGGTAAGTATTTGTGTATCTAAATACGAAAAAGTTAGGGTAAAAATATGGTATGAAAGATAAAAAATGATACACCTGCATAGGGCACTTACCACGAATGAAGCTTGCAGGACTGGAAGTTGCTCTGAGAGAGTCAGTGAGTGATGAGTGAATGTGAACGCCTAGGGCAGTGGTGTTCAATCTTTTGGCTTCCCTGAGCAACACTGGAAGAAGAATTGTCTTGGGCCACACATAAAATACATTGACACTAATGATAGTTGATGAAAGAAAGAAAGAGAGAGAGAGAGAGAGAGAGAAAGAAAGAAAGAAAGAAAGAAAGAAAGAAAGAAAGAAAGAAAGAAAGAAAGAAAGAAAGAAAGAAAGAAAGAAAGAAAGAA
>NW_016820098.1:2960254-2975737 GCF_001698545.2 Rhinopithecus bieti | reverse complement strand
GGAAGGAAAGAGAGAGGGGAGGGAGGGAAAGAAAGGAGGGAAGAGGGAGGGAAGGAAGGAAAGAAGGAAGGAAGGAAGGAAATAAAGGAGAGAGAGAGAAAGAAGAAAGAAAGAAAGAGAGAGAGAGAAAGAAAGAAAGAAAGAAAGAAAGAAAGAAAGAAAAAGAGAAAGAAAGAGAAAGAAAGAAAGAAAGAAAGAAAAGAAAGAGAGAGGGAAGGAGGGAAAGAAGGAAGGAAGGAAGGAAAAGAAAGAAAGGAGGGAGGGAGGGGGAGAGAAAGAAAGAAAGAAAAGATCTGTGCATAAATCTCATAATGTTTTAAGAAAGTTTATGAATTTGCGTTGGGCTGTATTCAAAGCTTGAGCCATATTCAAAGGCGTCCTTGGCTACATGCAGCCCGTGGGCCATGGGTTGTACAAGCTTGGTCTAGGACATTACTGTACACTACTGCAGACCTTATAAACACTGTATTCATAGGGTATACTATATTTATTAATTATTTTTCTCTCTTCAGTGATAAATTAAACCTAGCTTACTGTAATTTTTATTTTATAAACTTTTAAAAAACATTATCTTTTATAATAACACTTAGCTTAAAATACACATGGTACAACTGAACAAAATATTTCTCTCTTTACATCCTTATGCTACTAGCTTTGTTATATTTTAAATTACTTTATTCTTTTTTCTTTAAATTTTTTTTTGGTTAAAAACTAAGACAGAGGCCGGGCACGGTGGTTCATGCCTGTAATCCCAGCATCTTGGGAGGCTGAGGCAGGTGGATCACTTTAGGCCAGGAGCTCGAGACCAGCCTGGCCAACATGGTGAAACCCCATCTCTACTAAAAATACAAAAATTAGCTGGCATGGTAGCACATGCCTATAATCCCAGCTATTTGGGTGGTGAATCCTCATCTCTACTAAAAATACAAAAATTAGCTGGGCATGGTGGCATGTGCCTGTAGTCCAAGCTACTTGGGAGGCTGAGGCAGGAGAATCGCTTGAACCTGGGAGGTGGAGGTTGCAGTGAGCAGAGATTGTGCCACTGCACTCCAGCCTGGTGACACAGCAAGACCCCATCTCAAAAAAATTAATAAATAAAAATAAATAATCACAAATGTTGTGGGGAAAAAGACAATGAGTTTTTGGGAACCACAGTATGCAGAGGGAGAAGTTAAGGTCAAGGAGAAAGAGTCTGAAGGTGAGACTGTGCTTGAGGACATTCTCCATGCTGGACGGTGGTGATAGGGTATGCAGTACACCCCCACAGAGACTCCTGAAAACAGAGCTCAACTGCAACATGCCTCCTTTCCCACCACTAGAAGATGAGCAGGTGATGGTATTTTTGTGGGGTACAGTGGTGGACCTGTGTATCTTTGTGGGGCAATTGCTATTGACATTGGCCCTGTTTTACAATATTTATGATTTGTAAAAGCAGTATTGATTTTAGTATAAAGGAACTATTTTTCCTTGGAGGATTTGCTAATTTATGTTTGTTTCAGTTAAAGTTTCAAAGTAGCCACTACTGATTTTTGTCACTTAATCTTTCTATCAAATGTTTTTATTAACGACTGTACATTTTATGTGTTCAGGAACTCAACAGCAAGTAGATTTATGGTCAGATCAGATTGAAGGCTTGGGTTAAAAAATAAGTGTAATTTTTTCTATGTCAGTCTTTAGACATTCTTCATGGTTAAAGATTAGCATGTTAATATCAATTTATGCCAGCTTGGGTCTTTACAAGAATATATACAAAGTAGATCATTGATCTTTAACTATTGCCTCTATTACCTCTTTAAGGGCATAATCTCAATCTTTCCAACTACTTTTTTGTTTCTTGTTTGTTTTGTTTTTTTTGAGAGAGTTTCACTCTTCCCAGGCTGGAGTACAATAGGCAAGATCTTGGCTCACTGGAACCTCCACCTCCTGGGTTCAAGCAATTCTCCTGCCTCAGCCTCCTGAGTAGCTAGGACTACAAACACATGCCACCACACCCGGCTAATTTTTTGTATTTTTAGTAGAGACGGGGTTTCACCATGTTAGCCAGGCTGGTCTCGAACTCCTGACTTCAGGTAATCCACCCACCTTGGCCTCCCAAAGTGCTGGGATTATAGGCGTGAGCCACCATGCCCGGCCCCGACTTACTTTTTATAGTAACTTTGACAAAACCATGTATAACAGACATTGGACATATACTTTTTGTAATGAGAATGACATATTCATTGTTGCTAATTGCAGAACTATGGCTAACATTAACTAGTTATTCAAACACCAGCAACATTTGCTGGGGATTTCTAACATTTTAGAGGAAGCCAGCAGTTCATGTTTATCTGGAAAGTTTGGAATATTCAGTTCAAGAATAGTTTCAAATCATAGTTGCTCATTTTATTTCCTGTTAAGATTATCAGTCTCTCATCTAGCTAGTGTGCTTGGAGTGGCAAGGGCGGAGCGGAAAGGACTGGCAACATAGATATTATGTTTGAGTGACACAGTTGGATTACTGATAAGCTATTTTGAATAAATTACAATGAATAGGAATCTCAGAAGAGGTAAGGAACATTGAGGACGTAGACCAGATAATCTTGAGATAATCCAGCCTATCAACAAAATTATATAATTTTATATTTAAAGTAGAGAAAAATAAACATTGATGTTTCTTACCTGCTCAGTGTAGCTTTTGTTTCTGTTTTTGTGTAATGTTCAAATTTCACAGTACAAAGTGTGTTCTTGAGATCTGGGATTCTCTCCAAAATGGATAATCATTATTGGTTTTCTAATGCAATGCCAAGACCATCAATAATGTAAGCTTAATTATTTATTGCTTTGCTTTTTCTTTAGCTTGGTCTTAAAAATGCTTCTCAATTTTCTCTGTATTATCACACAGAAATAGCATATGCCATGCATCTCCTTCAAAATTTCAATAATGTCAGGCATTATGTCTCTTTCAAAGATATTTCATTCATTCTCATCAATGTATATGTGCTAAGTGTTAGTAAAGGTTTTTTTCTTTCTTTTCTTTTCTTTTTTTTTTTTTTTTTTTTTTTTTTTTTTTGAGACAGAGTCTTGCTCTGGCTGGAGTACAGTGGCACAATCTCAGCTCACTGCAACCTCTGCCTCCCGGGGTCAAGCAATACTCCTGCCTCAGCCTCCCTAATAGCTGGGATTACAGGCGTGCACCACTACAGCCAGCTAATTTTTCTGTATTTTAGTAGAGGCGGGGTTTCACCATGTTGTCCAGGCTGATCTTGAACTCCTGAGCTCAGGCAATCCACCTGCCTCAGCCTCTCAAAATGCTAGGATTACAGGAAGTTGTTTTGGTTAGTTCACCAGGAAGGGAAATGGTTGTAGAATTCTTTAAAACTTGGATCCCTTTGGAGTTGGACAGGCCTAGGCTCGCTTTATGTTATATGCACTTTACTTCCCACCCTGTGCTTCATCATGTGTAACCTCGGGCAAGGCAGTTAACCTCAAGCCTTCATCACCAATGTGTAAAATGAGAAGAACGATGATGCCCACCATATGGGACTATTTTTAAGGGATAAATTCAAGTTAAGCATTCACTACAGTTTTAAACACTTCATAGGCTTTTGGGAAAGGTTGGCTCTTCTCGTCACTCACACTTGGTAGAGGCTGAATTGTGTCACCCTCAAAATTCGTATGTTGAAGTCCTGTCTCCCAGTACCTCAGCACGTGACTGCATTTGGAGATAGACTCTTAAAGAGATAATTAAAGTAAAATGCAGTCACAGGGGTAGACCCTAATCCCATGTGACTGGCATCCTCATAAGATGAGGGGATAAGGACGCAGATACACACAGAGGAAAGACCACATGAAGATGCAGGGGGAGGCCAGCCATCCACAAGCCATGGACAGAAGCTTCAAAAGACACCAACCCTGCTGCCACCTCGATCTTGGACTTCTAGCCTCTAGCACTGTGAAAAACAAATTTCTGTTGTTGGAGCCACCTGCCCTGTGATACTCTGTTATGGCAACCCTAAAAAATTGATACTGATGAAGAGTCTATTTCTAAATTACATGTTAAACAGTGTGAGATAAGGATGTTTCTGAAAGTTACTGTATTTGTTCTGTTTGTATAATTTTCTTGCATGGGGAAATAAAACCAACTGCATGTTCTGTTCTCTGGCCCTAAGCTGCCATCTGTGGGGTTCAGCCAGCCTGAGTTAGGCTGTAGATGGAATACAGACACAAAGATCAGGCCGCCGCCGTGGTAACCAAGATGCCCCAGGGCATGAAATCAACAGTGTAATGATTTAGCGTTTGTTATGTCAATACCATGCTGGTTAGAGTAGCTAGCCTGGGATAAGCACATCAGAGGTAAATCAGAGTGAGCTCATATTTAAACACCACTCCGTTAGAACCATTTCTGCTTTTCTCCAAGCAGAGGTAAAGATGTGGTTTGTTCATTTAGCGTTATTATGGGAACAAAATCATTAAACTCTATAGATTTTATTTTATTTTCCTTAAACCAGATGGAATCCTGATTTCACTGGAATCGAGGATAATAATGTCCACAGGAATCATTGATTGCTCTTGGTGGATAACTCCCCTAACTCCACGTGACTCTTTCCTTCTCCCTGCTAATTTGCATTCTTTCTCTTTCCTGCTTCCAAGCCTATCCTTGGGGCTGCTCATCTGCCCTTTGTGCTGCTTTCTTTCCCATCTAGGCAAGGTGTGGACACAAGGACAACCCTGACAGTCTCGGAATCCAGGCCACTTGAATCCTTTTGTCCTGCTTTCATTCATCCTGGGTTCACCAACGCTAGGGACAGGGAGCAAGGACTTCCCCATCCTCACTACCTTCGGAACTTTCTGCAGCCACACTGAAGCCCTGACAGCTCTCTTGCTGATGAAAAGCAACTTGTCCATTGTCACGGGAGGGGAAAAAAGAGACCTAAATCATTAAAACATCGATCCCCGAAGTTTGGGGAGGTTGGCTCTCTGTAAGTGACACCAGGGTCCGGGTTCTTAAATTGGAGATGGTAAAAGGACAGAGTTTAGCATTTCCACTGCAGGGTCCACACTGAGAGTCAGGGCCTCCTGACATGCTGCGTCCCAGGTGCCCTGCTTGCTTGCCTCTGCTTGTCCCGCGACGTGCCCTGCGACTACTCCCCGCTGTTGGCAATCGTAACAAGGAGCAGCTGGCAGGGGGAGCGTGGTTGGCAGAGTCCCAGCTCCAGCATCCCAGAGCAGAGGCGGATTAGTGCTGAGAAACAATAGCTTAACAGCCAGCATAGTCACATAGGCTCTGTCACTTAGTTTGAACCTCATGACAATCCCGAGAAGTAGAGCAGGTACTGTCATCCCCGTGACTCAGCTCAGAGACTTGCTGAGGTCTTGGGAGGAGATCTGGAGCTGGGCTTCGAGTCTTCTGAGTGTCCTGATGTTTCATCACCCCTCAGATCACGCCAAGGAGGCAGCTGCCCACTCAGCTGATCCACAGCCTGGCCTGATCCCCTCCCTCTGTCAAGAATATTGTGGGGCTGTGCCACGCTTTTAGCAAACCCAGCCTGCACAGTCTTACCCAACCCCTGGTTGCATCGTTTTCTTGTATCCTATGACATCAATTTCATTTACGGATAACTTTTCTTATTGCTGGATATCTGAGGGCTGCCTGAAATGTCCTGAGCACTTTATTTTCCAGAGTAGGGATTAGCAGGAAGTCTTTTATTTCTGCCAGCAAGAGCCACCTGAATCTCTCCAGCACAATGACTACCATGATCTGTTTCCTGCTGTATCTTGCATCCAGAAAAAGAAATGCAAAGAGTACAGGTTGGAAGTACAAATCCTAAGCCTGGATTTTTCCCAGCTGGGAAGGCCCAAACCTGGAAGTCATGCCCAGCGCCCTGGTGGCCACTATAACTTTGCCTGCCTTTGCTTTGTAGAAGTAGTTTGACCTGACAGAAGCTGCAAATTAAAACCATAAAAATTGAGCCAGGTGCGGTGTCTCACGCCTGTCATCCCAGAATTTTTGGAGGCCGAGGCAGGTGGATCACTGGAAGCTCGGAGTTCAAGACCAGCCTGGTCAACATGGTGAAACCCCGTCTCTACTAAAAATACAAAAATTAGCCAGGCGTGGTGCCTAATCCCAGCTACTCAGGAGGCTGAGGCAGGAGAATCGCTTGAATCTGGGGGGCAGAGGTTGCAGTGAGCCGAGATCACGCCACAGCACTCCAGCCTGGGCGATGGAGCAAGACTTTGTTAAAAGAAACAAAACAAAACATAAAATTGACGTAGGGCCTGTTAGGTGATTATACATTGATTTTATACTTTGTGCCAAAACCTGTCAGATCTTGGCCTGCCTGTCTCCAGCTTACACAATTGGGCGCATTCCTCAGTACTAGGGGTTGGCTGGGGCAACAGTGTTGGGGAAAGAAAATGAAGAAAAGCAAGGCGTTTTGTGCTGAGCCTCTCAATCTGTGTGCCAGCGTTCTTGAGCAACTGTTAGAGAAGCCAAGTCCAGGCAGCAGGCGGTTTATGGGGCTCGGAATTCCCCTACAGGTTCCCATGGAGACTCCCCTAAGAGAGCTGCTCCCAGCAGCCCCAGTCGTGGAAGGAACAGGCAGAGCTTGGTAAAGGAGGAGAGAAGGTCTTAGGGATGGCAGCGTGGGAGCCCGGGCAGGTGACCTCCGTGCCTGCCTTGTTGGGGACTGACCTCGAGAAAAAGTGTAACTCCTGCTGAAAGGGGTGTTCCTGTGGTACCCTCTCTCCAGACATCATGTCAGTTTCCCTGGGACGGCCTGGGGGATCCTGAGAGGGGTAGGGTGTGCTCTGAAAGTGTGATTTCCCCTGCTGGTCCCAGCTGCTTCTGCTCCAGCCACACCCTTCAGGACTGCCAGAGTCTGGGCTGAAGGTGGTTGTGAAGCGGGAAGGTAGGTGCGGCTCTATCACAGGTTCTCCTTCAGGCCTTGACTAGCTATTGGTAGTCTAGCTCTTGGTACCCATTGGCCACCTGGCTGCCATCCCAGCCACAAGCCCCACAGACCCAAGGAGACACCCTTATCCTGATCCACTCACATTTGGAGTGGGAAGGAAGACCAGGTTGGCTTTCGCAGTAGGACTTAACTGTTGTGAGAATGGAAACACGTGAATTAGAGGCAGGAATATTGGTGCCCAGATACCCTTTGAGCCTATTTGTTCATTCATTCATTTGAGTAGAGCTGCTGAGGCCTACTATGTGTCAGGTTGGATGCCAGGCGCTGGAGACAGAAAGGTAAGTAGGCCAAAGTTACTGCTGAGCCCACCGTGAAGAGACAAAGTGAGTTTAAGCAATGACAGTCCAGTGTGGTAGGCGCTGAGATGAGAGCCTGGCCCACATGCTGTAGGATACATTGGAGAATGGGCTCCCAACTCAGTCACACAAGACAGGGAAGAATTCCTGGAAGAAGCAACAGTGAAGCTGAGGCCTTGGGCTTGGTTTAAACCCTGGACTCCCACTTGGTCTGTCTGTATAGCCCATTTCTTGTCCTTCTATCCACATGTGTTCCTCTGCCTCTTTCCTCTGCTGATTTCCATCCCTGTCCACACCCCATATCAAGCCTCTTTTACTTCTAAATCTTTGTTGAGTGTTGACTCTGTGCACTGAGCTAGAAGCATCCATTGCCTCCTAGCAGCCCTACAAGATAATGATGTCAGACCACCTGGCTTCAAACCCCAGCTCAATCACTGCAAGCCATGAGATCTGGGGCAAGTTAGTGAACCTCTCTGTGTCTGCTTCCCTAACTGTACACCAAGCCTAACGACAGTACACACTCCACAGTGTTGGTGTGAGGTCTAAATGAGTTAATATATGTAAAATGCACAGAGAGACATCAGGGATATATTCAGAGCCGCACACGTGTTAGCTAATATTGTGGTAGCCTCCACTTTATAGATGAGGAAGTCAAATTCAGAGACGTTACCATTTGTCCAAAGCCACACAACTGGTAACGGGTCAGAGGCAGGATTTTAAGTCAGGGTTTCTGATTTCATGTCCAAAGTTCCCTTTTCCATGATACCACAGCTGTCTACTCTACAGCTGCCTCTGATACCATCTCTGGTTCAGAGTCCCACCTGCCCCTGTGGCCAAGGTCGTGACCTCCTGCCGTGCTATCTCAGCTCTGTCCCACCAACCTATTGCGGCAGCTGAGCCTGGTCCTGTCCACCACAGCCCACATCTGGGCACTGGAACACACAAGAGTTTGGGCCCCCAAGACCACTCTCAGCCTGAGCCCTGCCCATTCAAACTGGCTGTTCTTGTGCAGAGAGGGAAGAGGGTCACCTGAGTGGCAGGAAGGGGGCATCAAGTAGGCAACTGAGAAAGCTGCAGTGTTGAAATGAGAGAAGTGTCAAGGTGTCATAGTGGAGGCATGGAGTGGAGTCAGGCAGGTGGAGTGAGGCTGATAGGTACACAAGGATTTCAAATAAAGGCAAACTTTCCTCTTTCGGAGGTGATTTTGTTGTTGTTGTTGTTGTTTGTTTTGGAGACAGGGTTTTGCTCTGTGGCCCGGGCTGGAGTGCAGTGGTATGATCACAGCTCACTGTCGCCTCAACCTCCTGGGCTCAAACGACCCTTTGGAGGCTTTTTAATGTGACTTTCTTTTTTTTTTTTTTTGAGACGGAGTCTCCCTCTGTCACCCAGGCTGGAGTGCAGTGGCCGGATCTCAGCTCACTGCAAGCTCCGCCTCCCGGGTTCACGCCATTCTCCTGCCTCAGCCTCCCGAGTAGCTGGGACTACAGGCGCCGCCACCTCGCCCGGCTAGTTTTTTGTATTTTTTAGTAGAGACAGGGTTTCACAGTGTTAGCCAGGATGGTCTCGATCTCCTGACCTTGTGATCCGCCCGTCTCGGCCTCCCAAAGTGCTGGGATTACAGGCTTGAGCCACCGCGCCCGGCCTTTAATGTGACTTTCTAATGCTAACTAAGGCACTGAGCACTAATTTCAAATGGAAATTCCTACAATTATCCTAAACGTTCTCATAACAACCCACTAGATCCCTATGAGTCTATCCTGTGTCCTTGATAGAAATTGACAAGGGGGTCAGAAATTGGGAATCAGAGTCTCCAAGTTCTGTGCTTGCCCCGTGACCTTGGAGAGATGTTTGTCTTTTTAAGAATCTGTTTCCTCATCTGGAAACCAAGGGAAATATTATGGTTTCCCTCTGAGGGGTATTTTCGCGGGTAGTTGTAGACCATCCTCCAAGTACAAAGCCTCAGATATGCAGAAAGAGAGCTGGCATTTCAGGAAATGTGGAGCTCAAGTGCTTTCAAATCCATTATTATTTCCATCTAGGAGCATTTTTTTTTTAAAGGCCGGGTTAGTTCCAATGGATTCAATACTGTGTTCATCCACTCCTGAAAAACAATAATCAAAGTTCTTTATTTGAGTTTCGTTTGAGACATTTCAGCCCATTATCCTTCAGCTGAGCCACTGAACCTACATTCAGAAATGAGAACCAGCTGACTAAATAAATAGTTGCATATGGAAAAGAAGCAGGAAACGCCTTTCCAAAACTAATAATATTAACAAACTTCCAAGAGACACACAATCCATAATTAACGACTATTTGGGGGGGAAAAAAAAGACATAAACCTTGGAATTTGAAATATGATTCTGAGAACAGCCTGGTGTGTTTTTTCTTGCTCAGAATCTGTCCACCCTTTTTTTTGGCCCCTTTCCCTTCTGACAGCCACATTAATTCAAATTCTTTCTCTACATGTCTGTAGGCTGCAAATTTAGATACTGGTATTCAATACTTCTTGCCTGAACTCTCAGAGTCGCCAGTCAACAAAGGCTTATTAAAAACCTCAGTATGTCATGTGACCAGACAGAACTGATTCTAACTCAGGCCACAGGAAGGATGGCCTTGCTCTCAGAAACCAAATCTCTGGCAAGGCTGCCTTGGGGTTCAGATTCAGTGACATTGGACTGAATGCCGGGGCAGACATACAGTCTGGGGAAGACATACAGATTGAGGCAGAGCCAATCAGTGTGCCTAGGCCAAGATTTAGCAGGTCACAGATGCTTGGGGAATGAGCTTGACCCCCCAGAGTCACTCCTTAAG
This sequence comes from Rhinopithecus bieti, assembly GCF_001698545.2. NCBI lineage: Eukaryota > Metazoa > Chordata > Mammalia > Primates > Cercopithecidae > Rhinopithecus > Rhinopithecus bieti. The sequence goes on along the minus strand of NW_016820098.1, from coordinate 2,965,680 downwards.
AGAAGCACCCAGCCTACATCCCTGGGTTGTCCCACTTCTAACACAGCCCAAATAATGCTGAAATTCATGTGCCATTTACTAACCTCTGCCAGATCATCATATCACCCTCCCCTCTCTCAAGTGTGATAGAAATGGCTAGTTGACCCCTGAAAAGTCATGATCTCCTTGACTCCTTGATCTGCATAGTATGAACTTGCTATTGAGAAGTAGGTGACTAACCAGGGACTCCATTTCCCAGCCTCTCAACCCATCCCATGTCCTTCATTCTGGCCAGTGAAATAAGAGCCTGAGAGATGTGTCACTTTCTGGCTGAGGGGGTTAAGTATCCAGTGTGGCTTTCCTCACTCTCTTCCCCAGCTTGTATCACTAAGGGACAGAGGCCTGGAGCCCTGAGTCGCTGGGTGGAGGAAGAGCCCAGGACTGCTGCCTGACCAGGAATGTCTGATTAGAGTTTGTGCGAGTCGGAAATACACTTTTGTGTTCAGCTGTTAATATCGTGGGTTTTTTCTTGCAGCGGTTTGCTGTGTTGACTAAGATAATGCCCATGCAGCATTTCCTAAGCAGCGCATCTCGTAACAGTGGGATTTTCCCCTGCTCCTATCTTTGTGCAGAGAGCACCAGTGCTGCCCACGTGCCCTGTGGCCTTGTTTGAGTCTCTGTATACCTCTCTTTTCACCCTCCCAAATGGAACGTTGCTTTGTGAAGAGGCAGTAGAGTGTGGGCAGAAGTTACAAGCATGGTTTCTGATCAGATTGCTTAGGTTGAAATCCTGACTCCACCACTTACGGACATGTGAGGCCTTGAGCAAATGACTTAACTTCTCTTAGCTTTAAATTCTCTCCCTAACAGAGGGCGAGTACCTTGCAGAGTTGTCATGCAGAATAAACAAAAGAGTGTAAAGTACCTGGCACATAATCAACACAGTAAATATTAGTATTGTTATAGCTCTTACCTACTGAGCCAGCTTCAGCATAATAGATATGCAGATTGACTGCAACCAATCAGCATCGTCGCCACTCTTCTCTCCTCCTTTCTTCTGTTCATGTCAGTAACTCCCACCTGTAATGCACAACTAAATTTTCTTTCACGGGTACTGATGTTTCTTCTAGCTCTGTCCCATGGTCACCACTGACCTTCTATTCTGAGGTGCCACAACAAATTTGAAATGTATAAGTATTTTTTTTTCAGAACGAGAAAGTAGGGTGGATCCCAAGGAAGTGGCCCCAAGCATGTGCTGGATGAACGCTTACCTGCTTTGGTAAATATCTGGTCCTGCTCGGGAACAGCTGTCCTGATGGGTCAGCGCTGCCCTCCCTGCCTCCCATCAGGGTTCTGTGTTTCCAGCTCAGATGTTGGGAGCTTTGGTAATGCAGAAAGTCAAGTGAGTAGAAGGATAAGAAGCACCCAGACTAATATTAGAGAGGGTTTCCCTGAGATTTCAGAGGCAAGAGAAGCTAGGGCATTTGTGGGTTAAGAAGGAAGCAGAGGCCGGGCGCGGTGGCTCAAGCCTGTAATCCCAGCACTTTGGGAGGCCGAGACGGGCGGATCACAAGGTCAGGAGATCGAGACCATCCTCGCTAATATGGTGAAACCCCGTCTCTACTAAAAAATGCAAAAAAAAAAAAAAACTAGCCAGGCTAGGTGGCGGGCGCCTGTAGTCCCAGCTACTTGGGAGGCTGAGGCAGGAGAATGGCGTAAACCCGGGGGGCGGAGCTTGCAGTGAGCTGAGATCCGGCCACTGCACTCCAGCCTGGGTGACAGAGCAAGACTCCGTCTCAAAAAAAAAAAAAAAAAAAAGAAGGAAGCAGAGAAAAAGAGAAGGAGGGCTGAGAACTGTATTGCCTGACACCCATTTTCTTTAGGATGGCCGAGGAGTACAAATAAAGGCCTTATGTGATTTCTAATCGCTTTTTGGTGGCTAGACTGTCTTTCCTGTATTGTGGTCTTACTCTGAGACTGGACTGTGAAGCCACAGCTTCAATAGGGTCAGAACACTTTTTGCACAGATTGATATTCATCCATCCTATATACAGATGATAAACCTTATTTGAGAAATTAAATGAACACCGCAGCATTTGTTCAGCTGAATGACAGGATTGAGGGGTTCCATCGGGGGCAACAAGTGTGGCAGAGCAGTGAGAAAAGCTGGCACATTCCCAGAGGAGGCAGCAGCCCCAGCCTTGCTTCTAGCTCTCTGAATATTGAACAGGCAAAGGCCAGCACAGACAGCATGAGACAGACATCCCTGATCCCACAGTCTCGGGCATTCACCTCCTAACGCCATGAGTAAACCAGCGCTGCCATCAGAATGTCTTGGCTCTTGGCACCAGAGCTGTGACTGTCATCCCATTTCAGGTTCTAGTTAGAATGCAGATCAGTTCACAGTTTACAGGCATTGAAGCCCTAACGGAACCTTTCTCTTCCACTGGGATTCTCATGAATTTGGGCCCAAATCATATAGCCCTACTCCTTCATTTGAGAGAGGAGGGCATTTGAATTCCTGTGGATTCTCCTCTAACACATGCTTTGCTAACTGAGATGGTAACAGAAGCTGAACTTGGCCAGCAAGACCAAGGGGCTAGCATTTCCCTGGGTGTTAGGAGTAAAACAGAAACATGCTCACTGGGACCTGGGGTGCTGAGACTTCACAGCCGTGGGCTGGGATGGCCTGGAAAACAGGCTCCCTTCCTCTAGGCTGATGGTCTGAATTGCCTGTGAGTGGAGGGCATCAGGGGTCCATTGGGTGCTGGTGTCACAGGGCTGCATTTCTGTTCACTCTATCGTGACCTGCCGGTGGCCTCCTGGAAAAGGCTGAGCTGATCCCCAGCAATCCTTAGCATGAGGGCTCAAAGGTGACTGATGTTTCACAACAGGAGACTCAGTCCTTTGGCTTAAGTCTACATCCTCTATTAAAATGCAAATATCCCTGAACAAGAGGTGCTATAGTGGGAGAGTAGAGAACTGGATGCTAGTGCCAATTCTGCTGTTGGCTCCTGGGTAACTGTGGGCAGCATTCTCACACTTGGAGCCTCAGCCTGTAGGTCACAGGACACTACCTCTGGGGGACCTGACAGTGCTGCTAGGATTCTAACATAACCAGAGAAGAATGAATGACCCCTCACACTTGACTGTGGTCCTTTTCTGGAGAGCAGCTTAGGAGAAAAGGGATGTGGAGAGTAATTGGGAACCTGGCTCAGAGCTGCACAACACAGGAAAGGCAATGGTCACGGCTCAGAGCCCACCAGTGTTGCTGGTCTGGACAGCGACATCTCGAGCCCTTATGAGGGGGCAGCTCCGTTCCCCGATGTGTGTCACTCAGAGTCCAAAGCGTCTGTCACTTCAGAGGAAGCTGGAGAGATGATTCTGGAATAGCTCCTCTCTCCTGTGTGAGGCAAGGAATAAGTGAGCTCTTAAAAGGAAAGGTGCCCAGCTAGGTGCGGTGACTCACGCCTGTAATCCCAGCACTTTGGGAGGCTAAGGCGGGTGGGTCACTTGAGGTCAAGAGTTTGAAACCAGCCTGGCCAACATGGTGAAAATCCATCTCTATGAAAAATACAAAAATTAGCCAGGCATGATGCTGCGCACCTACAATCCCAGCTACTTGGGAGGCTGAGACACAAGAATCTCTTGAACCTGGGAGGTGGAGGTTGCAGTGAGCTGAGATCATGCCACGGTACTCCAGCCTGGGCGAGAGAGAGAGAAACTCTGTCTCCAACAAATAAATAAATCAACAAATAAATAAATAAATAAATAAATAAATAAATATAAACAAACAAAAGGAGAGGTCCCCATCGGTTTTTGTTTGTTTAAGACAGGGCCTCTGTCGCCCAGGCTGGAGTGCAGTGGTACAAGCATAGCCCATGGCAGTCTTGAACTTCTGGGCTCAAGCGATCCTCCTGCCTTCCAAGTAGCCTGTAGTCTTGGCTGGAATGGGACATGCACCACCAAGCTGAGCTAATTTTTAAATTTTTTGTAGAGGCGGGAGTCTCCCTATGTTACCTAGGCTGGTTTGAACTCCTGGGCGCAAGTGATCCTTCCACCTTGGCCTCCCAAAACGTTGAGATTACAGATGTGAGCCACCACGCCTGTCCCCATTGGGTTCTTGATAATTCTTTAATCAATCAATCGCTCCCCAAAAGTTTTATACAATAAATACTCTTGCTAGTTTTCTCCAATAAAAGATGAGATGGCTTCTCTTTTGTTTGTTTGACTTTGGAGGGCCCATTACTGTTTGAATTTGAGTTTGAGCTACCCCCACTTCAGGCAGAAGAGGAGTCTTTTTAGCCTGCATGAGGGAGAGCTGAACTGTGTTAGGCAGGAGAATTTTGTTGTAGTTAATGTTGTGCTTAACACTGGTGGATGGTGAATGTTGGCTTTGGGGCCCGTTAAGCAATTGAATGAAACAGACACCTGCCATGTTTCCTGGCTGTTCAGCAACTTTTTAAACTCACCTTTGCTCTACTTGGGAAATGTCCTGCTTTGTAAGTCCTACTTTCACCTGGAACAACCCAGAAAATTCAGTTTACAAACTCCTCTGCCATTAGCACACAAGTAAGATGAGCTGGGTTCTCCCAATCAAGTTACCTGTGGGGGACCTGGACTTAGAAGTGAGGACCTTACAGAACCCAATTTGCTGGCAAGGCAGGTAACAGAGGTTTCTTTGTGAAGAAATGTGGTTAAGATGGCATCAGTGGAGTTACCTGGATGGGAGCCCTTGGCCTGGTGGCAGCAGCTTCTTCATCAGGACAGGGCTGTAGCATGTATTTGGACATCGTTCTATGAAATTGCTTCTCCAGGCTCCCGCTAAGTCTGTGCGTTAGCCAATTCCCTTTTCATAAACTTTTATTTGTTATTACCAGAGCTGGCCTTTGTGGCTTACTGTTGAAGCACCAAATACAAATCTCAAAAGAGACAAAGAAGGCCATTACATAATGGTAAAGGGATCAATTCAGCAGGAAGAGCTAACTATCCTAAATATATATGCACCCAATACAGGAGCACCCAGATTCATAAAGCAAGTCCTTAGAGACTTACAAAGAGACTTAGACTCCCACACAATAATAATGGGAGACTTTACCACTCCACTGTCAACATTAGACAGATAAATGAGACAGAAAGTTAACAAGGATATCCAGGCCTCGAATTCAGCTCTGCACCAAGTGGACCTAATAGACATCTACAGAACTCTTCACCCCAAATCAACAGAATATACATTCTTCTCACCACAATGCACTTATTCCAAAATTGACCACACAGTTGGAGGTAAAGCACTCCTCAGTAAATGTAAAAGAACAGAAATTGTAACAAACTGTCTCTCAGACCACAGTGCAATCAAACTAGAACTCAGGACTAAGAAACTCAATCAAAACCACTCAACTACATGGAAACTGAACAACCTGCTCCTGAATGACTACTGGGTACATAAG
>NW_016820098.1:2932817-2957467 GCF_001698545.2 Rhinopithecus bieti | reverse complement strand
AAAGAAAGAAAGAAAGAAAGAAAGAAAGAAAGAAAAAGAGTTGGTTCCTGAGCTGCTCTGCCATTTCAGTGTAACAATATACTTTCTGGAGAAATACAAAATAATAGAAATAACTAGCACTTGACTGGTAGTTTATTGTAAACCAAGCACTCGCATCTGAATGATCTCACTTAATCCTGGCAGCAGCCCTGCCAGGTACTAGGTACTAAGATATCAGTCTTAGACACGTGAAGTCTGAAGTTCAAAGAAGTTGGCAGTTTGTACTGGGCAAGTCCTGCGCTTGAACCCATTTATTCATATTCCAAATCCTGTAATAAAATTGTATTAGCACCACTGAAAAAAAATTTATTGGTATTTGACACATTTTTATTCCAGAAAGCCCTGCAAAATCTCTACTATTTGCAAAGTACCTTGTTGTCTTCTTCTCCTTCTCCTTCTTCTTCTTTTAAAAAAAGGGGCAATAGTGTATATTGACATTTTTAGTTTTAAGTCTGCTTGAAACTGGTCTTCAATGTCTATATAAATTTAATACAAGCTTCCTGATGACATCACCCTCTTGCTGTGGCCTTTGGGAGATAGTGGAGAGTCTCACATCGAATGCACTTTTAGTCTGTGGTTGACAAGCATGTTGAAGCTTTTGCATGCATCATCTCAGTTATCCTTCAAGGACCTTGAAGGATACAAGTCATATAATAATTTCCATTTGACAGTTAACAAAAGTGGTACATAGAGAGGTTGATTTACTTACTAGTGAATGGTGGAGCCAAGATTCCAATCCAGTTCAGCTGACACCAGAGCCTGCGGACCTGACCATCGAGTGTTCTGAAACTGGTAGACCAGAGGGCTTCTGGGGCCCCTCTAGTGTCTATGTACACTAGAAAGTGCTCAAAGATGATTGTCATCCCCAAATATTCAGCTCCTACTGTAAATCTCACAGCATCTACTAGAGGCACGATGATAACTTAGCCCAGGCAATAGTCATTGCTTCTAGGATGTTATTCTCTAGTCTTATACTCTAGCATGCCCCATCCACACAAATGCAACTTTTTAAAACCAATACTTCACAGCTGGGTGTGGTGGCTCACACCTGTAATCCTAGTTGCTTGGAAGGCTGAGGCAGGAGGATCACTGGAGCCCAGGAGTTTGAGACTAGCCTGGACAACATAGTGAGACCATGTCTCAAAAACTAAAATGAAATCAAGTATGTCTAGAAAATTCTCTGTGTGCTCACTCAACAGAATACAAAGGCCCAATTTCCCATCTTAGTTTTTAGCTCAAATGTTCTATGTCTTCTAACCTTGCTCTAAGCACATTGAATCCACTTTCAGAATTTCTTTGATGCCAGAGTTGCTCTGAATTGCCAAGTGACCTCAGTGGTAAAGGTTTGACAGTAACATTACTTGCTTTAAATTGTCAGCAGGAAATACTTTATCACCAGTTACTCCAATATTTCAAATTTATCTTCAATTTGCTGAAGAAAGTTTGCCTAGGCTGGGCACGGTGGCTCATTCCCATAATCCCAGCACTTTGGGAGGCTGAGGCAGGAGGATTGCTTGAGCCTAGGAGCTTGACACCAGCCTGAGCAACATAGTGAGACCCTGTCTGTACAAAAAAATAAAAATTAGCTGTGGTGGGTGGCACGAATCTGTGGTCTCAGCTACTCGGGAGGTAGAGGCAGGAGGATCACTTGAGCCTAGGAGTTTGAGGTTGCAGTGAGCTGTGATTGCACCACTGCACTCCAGCCTGGGTGACACAGCAAAATCCTGTCTCAAACAGAAAAGAAAAAAAGTGTGCCTGAATAGTTTAAACGTTCGTGGGAAATGGAGTGGTGTGGAGGATGAAGTGTGTTTCTTCCTCTATTTTCCAATTCCTTCACCTCTTATCCATCAAAGTAAGGATATAAAATGATTTGGCTCTGTATCCCCACCCAAATCTCATCTTGTAACTCCCATAATTTCCACGTGTTGTAAGAGGGACCGGGTGGAAGATGACTGAGTCATGGGGGCGGGTCTTTCCATACTGTTCTGGTGATAGTGAACGGGTCTCACAAGATCTGATGGTTTTAAAAATGGGAGTTTCTTTGCACAAGCTCTCTTTTTGCCTGCTGCCATCCACGTAAGATGTGACTTGCTCCTCCTTGCCCTTCTGCCATGATGGTGAGGCTTCCCCAGCCGCACAGAGTCTTTCCTTTGTAAATTGCCCATTCTCTGCTATGTCTTTATTAGCAACGTGTAAACGAACAAATACAGGATGTAATTTTCAGACTATTTTAAAGATAACAGCATCTCAGTCATAGAGCTCTTTTGAAATTAACTGTGAATACAAATAATTTTTCAGATGCCACAAACATATTAGTATGTTTGTGGAGAAGTTTGTTGTCATTGTCTAAGGCCCAGGTATAAGCAGGGCTTTGTTGAGATTAAGTCAGCTGATGAAGGCTCTTATTTTTACTTCCATCTTTTTTCACAAGAATGACACTTAGGGACAGTTTCCTTCTTAGGATGCTATGCTGAGAGCGTCTCCCAGGAGGGGAGCAAATGTTGTCCCTAGCTGATTCTGTATGGAAGCTCTTGACTTGGTCTGCTTGTGTTCCATTCTGCTACCCAAAGTCAAACCTAAAAATACAAATCTGAAATTATAGCCAGCACCAGGATATAAAAAAAACCAAGAACCAATAAAACCATTTCCACTTCTTTGCTAGAAGAGAAAGTTGTCCCCAAATAGAGGATGTGGATGCTTAGGTTTCAAAGAAAGGTCAAGAAAGGGTAATCCAGCACAGCTGAGGCAGGTTTTTTTTGGGTGGGGGGGGTGGGGGGTTGTGGAGTGCTGACTTCTCACACTTCTAAGAGGTTGCTAAGCAGGGCATCTTATTAAATGCCCAGCAATGGAAATCAGCCAAGTGTTCCCAGGGAGGGGGCCCTCTCCCTGTTCCGGACTCCCCTGGGAAAATAGATCTTAACAAAGCTCTTGATTATTTTGCCATGTCCATGATGTGGCATTTTTCCTGGAGTTGGAAAACAGCTGAGAACATTGAGCAAGTTCTTTTTGCTCATAGATAATTCCTTTAGTTTGGTTCTTACCACTTTTTTGAAACCAGGGACTGGCTCCAGCCCGTTCCTTATACGGATGGCACCTCTAATTTGGTTTCAGTTTGATTCATGCCAGGATCTAACTCACTATGGAGCTCAACTAAGAATTTTACAAACACTTTTTGATGCTAAGGATATGTGTCTCACAACCTAGACATCTGGACATAATGTCAAACAAATATTACCCAACACAAAAACCAGTTGGATCTGTTTGTGGTTACTTCAGCGCTGAGCAGTTCCTTCTTTAAAGGCTCTGACCTGATAAAGTAGTTTTGGGCCCCATCAGGCTGCTGACTAGGTGAGATAAAGCGATCCCTGAACCATTTGCTCTTGTTTTTTTTTTTCAGACCTACACTCTGAAGCTGGATGGCCCAGCCCCTCCCCAGCACAAAAACTTCACGTGATCCTGTTGGTTAAGATGCTTTTTTCTGGGCCAGATTCTCCACAAAAGCAATGCAGGATTCGGATATGACGGTCATTTGCTTGGAGATCCAGGTGGTATTTGGAAGTGGCTTGCACCATCGCATCCCTATAGGAACTTACCTCCCGTGTGCTTTTGGGAAAGTTTCCCACTCAACTTCATCCACCCTGAATATAAGATAGAGGTCACAGGGGTTGATTCACCAGCACTTTCTAACCAAAGTTTCTTTACATTGTTTTTATATTACCCACAATCCTATTACGTCAATTACACTCACTATGCGTACAAAGAATCATTAAACCTTTTTCATGTAAGATCTCATTTCCTTCTCATAACTGCCCTATGAGCTGGGTATCACTGTTATTTTAGTGGGAATGGGTAGGGAAACTGAGGAAGAGTATGGTGTGTTAGCTTCCTCAAGAGCACACAGTTTATAAATAACAGAGCCACCACTAACCCAGGTCTGTCTGATCCCCAAATTCATGTTCTTAATCATGGCACTAGGCTGCCTGTCAAGTTAGGGTTAATGATAGAGAAAACAAACCCAAGTTTTATATAACTGATGTGAGTTATGTGACATGAGAGGCTCACATGAATAGTTCTTATTCATCCCCAGATCCCTCTCTTGGGGTGATCTTTCTCCCTTTCCCAGGATGCTGGAGGGCACAGGACTCCAGCTGGAGGAGGTAACAGAGTGAAGGTGTGGCTTAAAGATGCAGAGCAGTGGGAAGGGAAGGGGAATGTAGAGGGTAGAAGGGTGATTCTTGGGGAAATTCAGGGAGTGAAGGCCTCTGAACTGCATAAAAAGGGTCAAAGATCATCAGCTGAGGGATCATCTTGGAGCAAAGCTGCTGGTGCTGCCAATACAACCAGTGCTTTGACTGTGAGTTCCAGAATGTCCAGCCACCGGCACCTAGACACCTGAGGGGGTTGTGATAGCAGAGTGGCCCGGTGGGCTTCATGGAGGGGATTTCTCAGTCCTATATTGCCCTGGCCTTAGCAGTCTCAGAGAGGTTTATGCTTTTTGAGGGTAGATTAGACTCCCTAGCTCTGTTTCCACCCCTACCCTTCCAACAGAAACTCACAGAAACCTCTCCCACCCTTTCTGCTTTGACCACACAGCAAAGGACTCCCCAGAAACAGCCCGAGCTTGTTGCCAGTAAGGCTGAAGAGCAGAGCGCAGCAGGGTATCAGATTACCAAGACTTCTTTCCCTTGTATCCTCATTCTGCGGGACATTTTTAGTGGCTTATAAGTTTTAGCATAAATAATTAAAACTAGGTTAGCCTTGTCAGAGATGAACAGATGCAGCATGAGCTATCATTCAGTCTTGGAGGGCATGTGGGTTTTGTGTTTCTTGCTGATTTATAAACGTTGGTGATGCGCAGGCCCCCATTCCAAGGGTCACATTCCTGTATCTGTTGCACAGGACTGTGAATTTTATCCCCTTTAACCAAGCAGCTACCTGGAGCTGACGCAAGCTGCCACCGCCAGTGTGCCCTGGGGCAGCTGTGAGCTATAAACCCATGGGTCTGAGTTAATGTTTACTGATGTTTTTACCTTACCTGATCGGTGGATGGAATTTGCCTAATGATTGTGTTTCCTTGAAAAGTTAATCAATGTCTAAGTGAGCCAGTCACAGACCACCTGGGAAGTAAAGTGAAGTTGGACTCCCAGCACTTTTCCCCCAAGGTCATGTCCCTGGGGTCAGAGTGACAGGAAAGTTGTAGTGAGCAACAGATATGACCAGAGGGACCTGGGGGCTCTCTTAGTGGTGGGCTGCTGCACACCTTGTGCAAAGCTCTGGAGTCCAGACGTAAGGGGCACACCCACAAGGCATAATGTGGCCTGGTCCACCAGCACTCCCAGCCACAGCCTTGCTTTCTTCAGGCCCCGTTATCACTTTAAATAGGGGACCTCTGTGCCCAAGTCATCAGGCCTTTTCATCCTGGGGTTGTCAGCCAGAAGGGACCCCTTCCTTCCTGCAAACATATCTCAAGCATGTATGCTGTGCCGGATCTTTACGATACTGAGAGGAAGAAAGCGGATGAGATCCAGCCCTCAAGCTGCTAATAGTTGCGAGAAGAGAAGCGAAAAGGCAGTTACAATCCAGGGCACTTCAGGGAACTTCAGCAGGGAGCCAGGGGCTGTGGAGAGCAAAGGTGCAGCCCCGAACACAACCTTGGGGATCTGGGAGACCACTCAGAGGAGAATGATGAAGTCTGAGCAGAACCTGGAAGGCAGACAGGGAGTTACCAGCTTGGTGAGTGTGGTAATCTCCAAAACATCTGCATCCTAATCACTGGAACCTATCAATGTCACCATATGCGGCACACAGAACATTGCAGATGTGACTGAATTAAGGGTTTTGAGGTAAGAGTTTGTCCTGGATTATCTGGGCAGCCCTGCATGTATCACCGGGGTTCTTAGAAGAGGGAGGCAGAGGAAGATTTGACCACAGAGGTAGAGAAGGCCTTGTGACCTCACTGACGGAGACTGGAGGGGTGTGCTTTGAAGCAGGAAGGGCTCACAAGCCTTGGAACAGTGTCCCCCAGAAACCGATGAAGGCAAGAAAACAGGTTCCATCCTCAGAGCCTCCAGAAGGAGCCAGCCTGGCCAACACCTTGACTTCAGCCCTGTGAAACTGGTTTCAGGCTTCTGGCCTCCAGACCCTGACCTACTAAATTTGTTTTTTGTTTTGTTTTGTTTTGAGACGGAGTCTCACTCTGTCACCTAGGCTGGAGTGCAGTGGCACAATCTCAGCTCATTGCAACCTCTGCCTCCCCCGTTCAAGTGATTCTCCTACCTCAGTTTCCCAAGTAGCTAGGATTAAAGGCACCTGCCACCACGCCCCACTAATTTTTATATTTTTAGTAAAGATGAGGTTTCACCATGTTTGGCCAGGCTGGTTTCGAACTCTGACCTCAAGTGATCCACCAGCCTTGGCCTCCCAAAGTGCTGGGATTACAGGTGTGAGCCGCCACACCTGACCTGTTTTATTTTAAGCCACAAAGTCCGTGGAAATTTGTAACAGCAGCAATAGGAAACTGATCCAGTGGGGTGGGGCCAGGGGATGGCGGTGGCCCAGGTGGAGGGGACGACGGGGCCACAGGCTGGTCATGACACATCTTGTTATCCATGCAATGTTGGGGTCAGAGAGTGGAGAGACTGGTGTGGGGAGAGTGCAGGCTGAAGAGTTACCGAAGGTCAAAGTCCTGACTTATGAGCCAAGCCATCAATTTGGGATTTCTACTGAGGGCACCGGAAGTCATGAAGAGCATCTGAACGGTGAGTGAGGAAGATGTGTCTGGCCAGCACTGTGGGACCCCAGTTAAGGAGTGGGGAAGTGGCATCACACTAGTCAGAGAGGCCCCAAGGGAGGCTGTCACCACCATTCAATCCCTGATCTGTGACTCTAGAGCTCCACTAGAGTTCCAGGCTCTCCTCTGAAGTTCCAAGGACCTAGGGCAACCCCATTGCATTCCATAAACTCGAGTCGTTCTTGACTTGTATAGGGTTATCCAAGTTTGTTCTTTATGATCCTTGCCCACAAATGGCGCTGATGAGGCCTGAATTTTTGAGATATAAAATTAGGCTGTTCAGGTGGATGTTTCCAACTGTAGCTTGTGTGACCAGAAGGAGGAACCTAAATAATTTGTGAGAGCAGCTGGGTCTGGGAGTAGCAGGCTGAAACTTGGGGCCTACGAAGTGAGTTCCCATGTCTTGACCGGCCCCACTCAGATATGAATCTGTGGCTCAGGCTGTCTGGTTTTTGGACCCTTTATTCAGGTGCCAAGGGCCCAGCCAGCATGCAAGTTTTCTTGTACTCTTCTAGATGCCTGTAAATAGAACTTGCCACCAGGGCTACTAACCTAAATGCCTACTGGGGCAGCCAAAACACAATAGAGAGTGGCTGGACCTGAGAATCACTGGAGAGTTCTCGTCCTGCCCAATAGCATTTAAATCCGAATGTTCAAAAAATACATTTGAGGATCCCATTCAGCCTTCAGCCAATTTTGTAACCCTGGTGAGACTACACCCTTGTCAAAATCATCCTTCTCTCACAGTCTCATTAGGAGGCAGGTATTTTAAAAGGAAACCCCACCACTGTAGGGTTTTTTGTTTGTTTGTTTGTTTTGTTTTGTTTTGTTTTGTTTTGTTTTTGAGACGGAGTCTCTCAGCCTAGTGATTGGACTCGTGATAAAGTTTTGGGCAAGCTCGCGTACAGGAGTAAGGGAAATAGGTGGTGAGGGAAGGTGATGACAATGAAGTAAATTAGCAACGACTGAGAGGCTTGAAGACCACCATGTATGGCTTCTGTTTATAGTTTTGGCATCTTCAGTCTGGCAAAAAGTCAGTAGATAAATTAAAATGTAATTCTAAAAACAAAATCTATTAAAACTGTAAAGAAAGCAGGAAGGAAGAGCAGGGGAAAAGAAAAGATTAGACAAACTAAAACAAATGATAAATAACTATATCAACGATTATATTAAATGTAAATTGACTAAAACACTACAGTTAAAAAGTTAAGTATTATCAGATTGGGAAAAAAAAATCAAGACCCAATTTTATGCTATCTACAAGCACAGAACAAATATAAAGTCAGAAATGGGTTGTAAACGTAAGGGTGGAAAAAGAGATATTACCTAAATTATTTTATAAAATAGAATAGGAGAGAATACTTCCCAATGCATTTTATGAGATCATCCAAACCCAAAGAAGGCTGATACCTGATACCTAAACCAAAGAAGGCTATTATAATAAAAGTAAATTACACACCAATATTTTTAATGAATATGGATATATAAAATTCTTAACTACTAGCAAGTTGAATCTCAAAAGTAAAAAGACAACTCCATTAAACATGGGCAAAAGATGTGAACAGATACTTCACAAAGGAAGACATAATACCGGCTAGTAAGCATGTGACAAAGTGCTCAATGCCATTAATCATCAGAGAAATATTAATTAAAATAATAATAAGATACCACTACATACCTACCTGAGAGGCTAAGATTAAGAAGACTGAAAAACTAAATGTTGGAAGGATGTCATGCAACCAGGACTCTCACACACATCTTTAGTAGGAGTGTAAAATGCCAAAACCGCTTTTGAAAAAATGTCAGTCAGTTTCTTATAAAACTAAATACATGCATACCCTACAACTCAGCAATTCTACTCCTAAGTATTTATGTAAGAGGCATAGAAACCTATAACCTCAAAAAACCTTGCACAAGTTCATGGCAGCAGCTTCATTTCTAATAACAAAAAAGGAGAGACAACCCAAATGTCCATCAACAAGAGAATTGGAGCACGAACTATGCTATAGTCGTATAAATGAAATAACCTCAATAAGAAAAAGGAATTAACTACTTTTTTTTGAGACAGGGTCTGGCTCATTCACTCAGATTGGAATGCAGTGGTTCAATCACAGCTCACAGCAGCCTCAACCTCCCAGGGTCAAGTGATCCTCCCACCTCAGCCCCCTGAGTAGCTGGAACTATAGGCATGCACCACCATGCCCCCAGCTAGTGTGTGTGTGTGTGTGTGTGTATATATATATATATATATATATATAAAAAAATGTGTGTGTATTTGTGTATGTGTGCATATCTATACACACGCACACATATATAGTAGCAACAAGTTTTTGCCATCTTGCCCAGGCTGGTCTTGAACTCCTGGGCTCAAGCAATCAGCCTACCTTGGCCTCCCAAAGTGCTGAGATTACAGGCATAAGCCACTGTGCCTGAACTGAAATGAATTACTTTTTAAAAACTTTTCTTGAGAAGAATAAAACATTAAAATACTATTTTATTCAGTGACAAAATCATAAAGGAGTAGATACTGAACAATGTCATTTATATGAAATTCTAGAATAGGCAAACCTAATCATCTAAGGTAGAAAAAAAGTCAGAACAGTGTTCTGGAAGTGGGAATGGGGATTTAGGTATTTGGGAATGCTTTCAGGTAATGGAAATATTCTGTATCAGATGAGGATTTGGGTTACACGGGTATGTGAATTTGTCAAAGCACATTGAATAGTAGACTTATGATTTGTGCATTTGAGGTTTTGTAATTTTTTTCTTTATTTTATTTTATTTTTATTTTTTTTGGAGACGGAGTCTCGCTCTGTCACCCAGCTGGAGTGTAGTGGTGCAGTCTCGGCTCACTTCAACTCTGCCTCCCGGGTTCAATTAATTCTCCTGCCTCAGCCTCCCGAGTAGCTGGGACGACAGGCGTCTGCCACCACGCCCGGCTAATTTTTTGTATTTTTAGTAGAGATGGGGTTTCCCCATGTTAGCCAGGATGGTCACGATCTCCTGATCTCGTGATCCACCCGCCTTGGCCTCCCAAAGTGCTGGTATTACAGGCGTGAGCCACCGCGCCTGGCTGAGGTTTTATAGTTTTTTAAAAAAGAACTGCTGGGCCCAGCACTTTGGGAGACTGAGGTGGGTGGATCACTTGAGCCTAGGAGTTTGAGACCAGCCTGGGCAACTTAAGGAGACACATCTCTACCCACTCCAAAGAAACTTAGCCAGGTATAGATAGTGGCATGAGCCTGTGGTCCTGGCTACTGAGAAGGCTGAGGTGGGAGTATTGCTTGAGGCCAGGAGGTTGAGGCTGCCGTGAGCCATGATTGCATCACTGCACTCCAGCCTAGGTGACAGAGCAAGACTCCATCTTAAATAAATAAATAACAAAATTAAAAAATACAAAACAACCATTCACAAACATTGAACTTTAGATAATGATATGCATGCTAAACTGTTTATGGGTCAAGGATACTGAAGTCTTCCACTCACTTAGAAATACATCAGAAATTAGGATGGAAGGATGTTTGGATAGATGGTTGGATAGACAAAGGATAAAGCAAATACTATAGTGAAATGTTAACAAATGTATAATCTAGAGATAAGGCATATGCATGATTACTGTATAATTCTTTCAACTTTTCTGTATGTTTTGAAATTTTTTGGCTGGGCGCGGTGGCTCACGCCTGTAATCCCAGCACTTTGGGAGGCCGAGGCGGGCGGATCACAAGGTCAGGAGATCGAGACCACGGTGAAACCCCGTCTCTACTAACAATACAAAAAATTAGCCGGGTATGGTGGCAGGCGCCTGTAGTCCCAGCTACTCAGGAGGCTGAGGCAGGAGAGTGGCGTGAACCCAGGAGGTGAAGCTTGCAGTGAGCTGAGATCCGGCCACTGCACTCCAGCCTGGGCGACAGAGCGAGACTCCGTCTCAAAAAAAAAAAAAAAGAAAGAAAAAAATTTTCATAGTACAATGTTGGGGAAAAGGAGTAAAAAATGTGGTTAGGTGGGAAGAAAAATGAAGAGACAGTTTTAGGATATATAAGAAACCAAAGGAATATATGAGCAAAGTGAGGCATATTGAGAGGTCTAGGACACAGTTTCCAAATCTGCCTGTTCCCCAAAATATCCTGGAGAGCCTTTCAAAAATATGGATACCTCAGTTCTACTCATAGAAGTCCTGATTAAGTAGATCTGGGATGGATCTGGGAATCATTTTTAAAAGCTCACTAGTTGATGATCATCCATATTGGTCGTTGGTCTAAGGCCACACATAGTTGCTTTTCTCTACAAGGAGTATCATGAAAGATACTATGCACAAGCAAAAACAATCGATATTTTCATTTTTAATAATCTCTCTTCCCCGGGCTAAACTGACACTTTAAGGACAGTACAACATTGAGCAATTAGTAGCAACACATTTCAGCTCATTGTCACTCCAAGTGTAACAGAGTTGGGCTGTCAAAAGCTAGCCCTCCTCCTTCACTCACTCAGAGGAGTAGTGGTGATGCCACTGTCAGTTAAGACTACAGGGTGATGCTGAAGAGACTGTGTCAGATGGTAGATAAGATGGGTCCCAGCATGTCAGACCTTAATCTTACAGAGAGCTGGCATGTGAGAGAGGTCAGGCTGTCTCCTCACTGCCCCGACACTGTGTCAAGCTAACTCCCACCACTGTGTAGTTTCCCCAGGCTAAGGTCCCTCTCCACTCCTCCCCACCTCTCCCAAACCTTCACATTCTTCAAGGGCTCCCTTTTCATTAAGAATCCCCCAACTCCCACTGGGCAGAAGCTTATTGTATTGATAACCAGCACAATGCCTAGTCTGAATAATTCCTTTAAAAAACATATAAATTGGCCAGGTGCAGTGGCTCACACCTGTAATTCTAGCACTTTGGGAAGCCGAGGCGGATGGATAGCTTAAGGCCAGGAGTTCAAGACCAGCTGGCCAACATGGTGAAACTCCGTCTCTACTAAAAATACAAAAAAATTAGCCAGGCATGGTGGCATGCACCTGTAATCTCAGCTACTTGGGAGGCTGAGACATGAGAATTGCTTGAATCCGAGAGGCAGAGGTTGCAGTGAACCGAGATTGTACTACTGCACTCCAGCCTGGGCAACAGAGTGAGACTCTGTCTCAGGAAAAAAAAAAAAAAAACTATTTGCTATTCTTTCACATTCATACTTCCTGTTCCTGTGTAAGATATGGGAGGTGTGGTGAACATATGTGATTGATTTTGGCTGCCCTGCACCTGAACCCCTTCCTATGTTTGTGAAATTCCATGCCTCGTGCATGGGTGCCCACCTCCCCTTAAAAACCAGAAACTTACAGATACTCTATTTCCAGCTTCCCTTGCAGCTAGGATGTGAGCATGTGGCTCAGGACTCTGGCCCCAGACTTAGAGTTGACAACTAATGATTAAAAGAAACAGGGATTATAGAGAATCTGCTCAAGTTTCAGTGGCAGCCAGGGCAGAGGCTCCGGCTGTGGTGTGCAGAGTCCAGTGCCAGGGTGTGGGTGGTGCAAACCCTGGAGTCCTGGATCTTGCTGTGATGACAATGGGGTTATTCCTTATTCCTGTATTTATTCCTGCAGTGTTACCCAGTGGTGCTTCCTGCTGTACAGCCTCTCATAGTTTCTGCCTTTTTCTGAGCCTAGTTCCTTAACCTTTCAGTTACGTATTTCCTACTATATTTATTTTCATTTCAAGTCAGGTAAAGTTGCTTGCAACTGAGTACTCTATGACAAGTAGATTTCAACTATAGAAGTATGGAAGATACTGAAAAATTGAATATTTAGGATTCAAAGTAAGGGTCAGAATCTGAGCCTTTGAGGCCAGCGGCTGTTCTGCATAGCTTTTGTACACTAGCAGAGAGGCTGGCCTGTAGTGAATGCTTGGTAAATGCTTGTTGATTGATTGAGACATGAATGAAGGTGATTTGCTTTTCACAAGCATGAATGAGCATGATCCTCATGGGCCAATCATTTGCACTTCTTCCCATGCTTGTGTTATGTGCATTTCCCAGATCCAGCAAGAGACCCTTCATTTTTTGTTGTTAGAGCGTTGTCCGAGGGCTATTTCAGCCTTTTCTGATTTCCTTTTGGACTTTGACTTATGAGAAAATTGTATCCAGAGGATTTCAGTTTTCTCCAGGCCACATTCAAATACCTACTCTTCTTTTAAACTGAGCGATCCCAGGCCCCAGTCAGACCCTGCAAGAAGCTCAAAAATCCAGGAGTCCAGAGAAGCAAGGTCAGCTCATTTCCAGCAAGTTCCTTGGTTAGGCACCCCCCCTCACCTTGAGTAAGTGAGAAAGGCCATCCCAGTCACTGACTCCCACATCATTCTGCTGGAAACTGGGAGGACTTGAGGGACAGCTGTAGACAGAAGCCATACATGATGCCTCCAAGCAGGCCCACAGGGCATTGCCAAACAGGCTGTTCATTGAGTAAGACCTGGCCATGACCTTTGCCATGGGATAGCCTCTCCCCATGACATTTTTGAGGACCAGAGTCCTTGTAGGAGTTTACCAGCCACACCAGAGGTATACCAAGGACAGCTGATATAACTCTAATGCTAGAGAACAATAGCCAAAACTGCCCACAGAAGTTCTGTCTGGCCATGTCATTGTTAAAAGCCCTCAAGGTTGACTTCATTCACTTACCAGTGTAGGCTCTTTCTCAGAAAACTCATCTGTGCTGATGTCTGCCTTTCCTGAGTCATGCCAAGGGTGTCCCTGCCCAGCTGAGAATCTATGAACAGTGAACATGAATGAAACAGCTTCTTCTGCCTCCAGAAACCACTGGAGGAGCCATGTGGCTGGGTGATAACTAAAGTGTCTGTCTCCTCTTCTCTTTACTTTTGTTGATACAGTCTGGACCCACGCCTTCATCAATCTACTGTCAGGAATAGATTGTGCACTTTCTGTGTCCCAGTGGGTGGCCCCCCAAAATAGAGCAGACAATGCCTGGCCTACAAGGGTACTGGTTTAGTTCAACAAATATCCATAGAATGCCCACTTAGGCAAAATGGCATAGGGCACATTGCCAAAATCAGGGTTGACTCAGCCTGGAGCCATGAAGTGGGTCCAACAGATCTCTGAACAGAGGCGGGAGGCCCCAGGACCTCAAGGTATGCTGCAAGGCCCTTGATGACAGCATCTTGTGCCTAACACCTGACCACATCTGAGCCACTAGAGACAGTACCTGATAAGGATGCAGATGCCTGGGCCCTGCCTTCCAAAGTTCTTGTTCAGTAGGTTTGGGGAAGGCCAGCAATCTTCATTTTAACAGGTGATCCAAGGACCACACCTGGAGAAACTTCCACCTCCAGAGGCAGCTGGGGTAAAAATTACACCCAAACCTCCTAAGGTCACAATATATTCCCCCCAACAAAGGAAGCAGTGACTTTTGGCCACAGCCCCTAGCGATGGGATTCGCCTGGGGTTTCTACACTGTCCTCTGTCCAAGGACAAAGTGTGCCTTACCCCACAACTGCTTTGTTGTTAAAAGCTTCTATTGAGGGATGATTTATTTACTTCTAGCCCTATGAAGCAATATAGCAGGGTTTTTATTCTCTTTGAATCCCAGTCATTCCCTTTTGTTCCCTTTGAATCCCAGAGTGGAGGACTCTGCTTAAGTACTACCCACCTGGGTCTGGTAAAAGCTACCCCAAACCAATGGTCCTGAACAAGTAATATGGTCTGACTGTTCCCCTCCCCACCTCCAAATCTCATCTTGAATTGTAGTTCCTATAATCCTCACATGTTGTGGGAGGGACCTGGTGGGAGGTAATTGAATCATGGGGGTGGTTACCCTCATGTTCTCATGATAGTGAGTGAGTTCTCACAAGATCTGACGGTTTTATAAGGGATTTTCCCCCTTTTGCTTGGCACTTCTTGCTGCCACCATGTAAGGAAGGACATGTTTGCTTCCCCTTGTGCCATGATTGTAAGTTTCCTGATGCCTCCCAAGCCATGCAGAACTGTGAGTCAATTAAACCTCTTTCCTTTAGAAATTACCCAGTCTCAGATGTGTCTTTATTAGCAGTGTGAGAATGGGTTAACACAATGAGATAGAACTTAAATCCCCTGCAGGCTTATCAGAGGAGGCTCCATGGAAGACCATGGACCTTGAACAAGGTGCCGGTAAGCCTAGACAAAATGCAATGGATCAGGGATTTCAGGCTGGGAAACCAGCGGGAAGGAAGAGGGGCAGGTGGAAGTGGCCCTCAGTTCCTGTGTGGGCTCTGGCATCAGGCAGCACACAGGGGTCTTCCCTGCTGGTGGGGAGAGAAAGGAGCAGTAGAAGGGGTCCTGAGCTGGAAGGACCAGCAACCACTGCAGACTGCTGATGGAGGCAGTGCCAGGGAGGAAGAGGGCAGTGCCTAATGATGTCCAGGCCTTGGCATGCAGGATGCAGTTCAGGCACTGGTACCTGGGAGAGTTAAAACTGGGGGAAGGGGAGACAGCAGGGGGTTCTCACAAGGAATTTGGAGCAGAGGCCCAGGCAGGGAGCCATCAAGGTGGAGAGGACTGAACCTGGAAATGGAAGCTTTCCAAGTCACACATTGAAGAGTATCAGCAAGATCTTAAGCCCTGGAACAGTGATGGATGGCATCAGGACAGACTGAGGTCAGTGAGTGTGTTCGCAGCAGAATACCCAGCTCCAAATGGCACAAACTCCATCTGGGATGGGGAATCTAGCAGAAGACCTAGGAAGAATTTGAAGAGGACTCAGAGGTGAATTAGGGATGCTTATAGCTTTTGTGTGGGCAGTGCATTACCAGGGTGTAGTCCCCATTGAAGGCCCAAGATTCTGCCTCTAAGGGTGTAACTCTGCTGAATCCAGCTCCTGAGAGGCTATCCAGAGCAGGCAGGAGGTCAGCTGTCAGTCTGTGGGCCTGGTTTTAGAGTCAAAGTGAATTTCCAGTGGGGAAGACCAAAGCTAAAGTCCATCACCCGGAGGATGAGAGAAAGGAAGCCTGCAGCTCAGGCAGCTCAGGGAGTCTGTGGCAGCAAATGAACTCTGGACCGTGAAGTGGGGAGAGTGAGTCCTATTATCTCACCACAGTGCTCAGATCAGCTCAGAAACCAGGTGGGCACACAGCTGTGACAGGTGGGAGATGATTCCATTGGTACCTGGGATACCAGATTCATGCTGGGAAGTAGGATGGATGTGGTGGTTTGCAAAAGGCTTTGTCTGCTAAATTGAGGATACTGGATCACACCCCAAGAGAAAGGGAGCTCCAGTGGAAAAGCCATCTGCACCATGATGCTGCCTGTTACTTGACTGAGCATTCCTGCTGACCAGAAGCTCCTGTTGTCCTCCCAACTGATGGGATGCTCTTGGACAGTGATGCCAGCTGAAATTAAGATTGGGTTTCCAAGGCCACTGTGACCAGCATGATTAATGTGAGTATCGCCAGGTCTTCTCCTCCATATAGGCCCCGTCAACATGGTTGTCCCCATAGCCCTGAGCCCAGCTTTTCCTGGTTTTCTGCCTCCTTTAGCAATCCCTACTGCTAGGGCTCAGCCAGAAAGCTGTCATCTCTTTCCTGGGAACATTCCTTAAGAAAGAACCATCATGGGGTTGGATGGAACTAAACTTGCAAAGAAGGTGATGTGTAACCAGTTTGGAGCGTGGAGTGTGGGGTCAAAGATGATGGCATTCTGTGTGGGGACGCAGTGGTAGGAATAGAAGTGAGGAGGAAGAAATGAATCCAGGAGGCAGCATGACGGAAAACACAGATTTTGCTGACTACATGTGAGCAGCTGTAAACTGATAAGAAGAAAAGATGTCTCCAGCATGTTTGGATTAGTGTCATCAACCCATGGATCCTGCCCACAGCAAGACTTGGCCCAGCCACAACCCCCTTTCTAGCAATGTGGAGATAGATGCCTTCAACAGAAAGGGCTGGGAATCCCACGTGACAGCTGAGCTCTGTTCTGCCTTTGACAGAGTCTGATGCGACATGGAACATCTCAGGGAAGTGCCTTGCTGGCTTCGCCCACCTGGAGCCTCAGGTGAAGTCTCAGGTGGGAGATGTTGATTTGAGAGGCCTGGGTATAAAAGTAATCCAAAGAAATCACACGATAGAATAATTTCTCTGAGGCACAAAGAGGGAGAAAAACAAGAACAGAGCCCCTTAGCAGGGCACTCATAATAAGAAGAATTAGGAAAAGAAAAGGGAACCTGGGGTGACACAAAACTGGGGGAGTCTGTTATCACAAGGTAGACGGCTACCTCCAGTTGGACAAATTTCCGTGGACCACCATGCAGTTTCTGGAGATGCCGCCTTTGATCCCCTCTTCTCCCTTTGCTCCTCCCCCATCTCCACACCCAAAGTGCACATTATTCAGATGTCTATCATGCCCCTAAATCAACTTGACTTCTGTTGTTCCTTGGCAGATTCGAGGACAGCCTTCACTGGAGTTGGGGTGGAAGCTACACACTTGTATCAAAGGTTGCAATCCCAAGTCTGGTCCTGTTTTCTGCGAACAATATAATTGTAAATACATTGAATGTGTCTGAATGGGATTCACGTAACCTATTCAAAGGTTATATCATAAGACTGATAGTGAGCTGGAAGCTCTGAAACGTATTTGTGCTCAGGGAAGGTATTTGCTAATGTTTGGCTTTTATTTCCCCTGGAACTTGTACATGTCAGTGAGGCCTGGAGATAATGAATAACAGCATGGGCAATACATTTTAAAACAAACAAAATAAAAACTCAAAGAACATTAATGTAGACCAGTGCTAGGATATGATGTGTGTTACAAGAGAGCACTGATTACTCCTTGGTGAGCAGATTCTATTATCTGCTTCTTAGGAGCAGTAGGTGGCTGCCTCTTGATTGTATTAGTCCTGGAGTTATAAAAACCTCAATCTTTTACATTGCAAGAGTGACACATGGGGCGAGTAGGCAGGTAAGAGAAGGAGCAATTGGAGGAAGAGAAATGGGATCTGTGGCAGGGACTGTTGGCTTTCCACTAAAACCCATTCTCTCCTTTTTGCTGGGCAAGAGCTAGGCAGTATTTACCAGCCCCTCTTGCATTTGGGGTAGCCACAAACTGAATTCTGGCCAGTGGAGTGAGGGGCTTCTGAGACAGCAGCCTGCCCCTTCCACACTCCTGTTCCCCTTGCAGTAGCTCAAAGCCCTTGGATGTTGATGGAATCATAGCGGGAAAAAGCCTGGGTCCCTGAGTCACCACACAGCAGAGTCAGCTGCTGCCCTGGAACCTCTACGCAAGAAGGTGGTCTAGAAATACACTTCCGTATTTCGGCCAGCATGCCTTGGGATCTTCTTTTAATGGCGGTTCAGCCTACCCTAACTAAAGCAGGGCCCACTCAGCACGCCCCACTCAGGGATTCTGGAATGGGAGCAGGGTCCACCGAAACTCTGCTTTTCAGAGAGCTCACACCCTAGGGGAGAAAAGGTGAGGACACCAGAGCTGGCAGTCAAGACCCAGGATGCCAAAATTAGGGCCCCTAAACACAGCAGGGAGGGTGAGCTATCCTCTTGTGAGGTGGGAGGAGGGTCCCCGTGAGCAGGGCTCTTCTTGGGCCACACCTGGGTCATGAGGAGGAGAGATGCTGAGTGTGGCGTGTCATTCAAAACGGTGTCTGGAAACTTGAGTTTGTTTCTTCAGTGGAGGGCAGCACAGGTTAATCAGACAAACCAGCCATCAACAGGCGTCCTTTGAGGTGCTTGGTAAGAAGAGAAAACCCAGGGCTGAGGGGCTTACAGCGCTTACAGAGCAGCACAGTATCAGGGGCCCAAGGCACCAGGAGCTCCTCTGGAAACTGGCAGGAACTGCTGGGGCAAAGCTGAGGTGACAGTACCCCTGGTGATGGGACGGCAGAGACCCTCCATGGTATAGGGAGTGGCGAGACCCCAAGGGACAGTGTGCAAGGACTCTGATGGCAGCAACAGACTTCTCTAGGAGCTGACGAGAAAGGCCTGGAATCCCAAGACTCGCCCCTGAGGTTCACCTCCTACCCTGATCATCTCCTCCAAGATTCTGTGACCTGGGGAAGTCAATAGTACATTTCAACACGTGTGAAGTCAGCATGTGAATGACATTCCAATGCTGCTCGTGGGGTCACCCCTGCAAAGATGAACTCAGTGGAAAGACCTTGCCAAACTGGAAGGAAAACAAAATACTTTTCTCCAAAATACTCATTCAATAAATATTTACTTAGGCATTACAAAGACAAATAAGACTGCCCGCCTGTTAGAGGTATGCATGTCGAAAAAAGGAAGGGGTGATTCAATAAGAAAAACAGCATTCAGGGAAGAGAAAGAAGGAAAACATATAAAAATTCAGGTCATATTAGAATAATGTATATTACAATGAGTTTGACTATATTTCAGAAATTTCCCAAAATATTTCTTTCAAATTTGATTGACATTCTAAACTATTTAGCTTGATATAAATGAGATCTTTGTGTACCCTCAGCAGGAACTGCATCTTAGCTGGTTTTAAATCTCAACAATCACTTTCCTGCCTTGGAGAATGTATGAAGTAGGCCATTTATGTAGAATCCAGGTGGGTTTGAGAGCAGCTTCAGCTGAATGGAGAATGACAGGGAGGCTGAGGAACGAAGGGAGGGGACCCTGGGCTGTCACACCCCGGGGACTTAGGAAGGCTCTTGCTCTTGCTGGAAGGGTTGCAAATCCCTAAACCAAGTAATCTCGTTAAAACATGAAACTTCCAGAGTAAAATTAAGTTTAAAATACTATTTGCAAAGTCAAACATGGTCTTACCATAGGATCCAGGCATCACACTCTTTGGTATTTACCCAAATGGGTTGGAAACTTCCATATAAAACCTGCACACGGGCCGGGCACAGTGGCTCACACCTGTAATCCCAGCACTTTGGGAGGCTGAGGTGGGCTGATCACTTGAGGTTGGGAGTTCGAGACCAGCCTGACCAACATGGAGAAACCCTATCTCTGCTAAAAATACAAAATTAACTGGGCGTGGTGGCACATGCCTATAGTAACAGCTACTCGGGAGGCTGAAGCAGGAGAATCGCTTGAACCCAGGAGGCAGAGGTTGCGGTGAGCTGAGATTGTGCCATTGCACTCCAGCCTGGGCAACAAGAGCGAAACTCTGTCTCATAAAATAAATAAATAAATAAATAACTAAATAAATAAATAAATAAATAAAAATAAACCTGCACACAGGCCAGGCAGGGTGGGTCACCCTGTAATCCCAGCACTTTGGGAGGCCGAGGCGGGTGAGGTGGATCACGAGGTCGAGAGATTGAGACTATCTTGGCCAAGATGGTGAAACCCCATCTCTACTAAAATACAAAATTTGCTGGGTGTGGTGGCACACACCTGTAATCCCAGCTACTTAGGAGGCTGAGACAGGAGAATCGCTTGAACCAGGGAGTCGGAGGTTGTGGTGAGCCGAGATCGCACTACCGCACTCCAGCCTGGCAACAGAGCAAGACTCTGTCTCAACAACAACAACAAAAAACCTGCACACAAATGTTCACGGTAGCTTTATTCATACTTGCCAAAACCTGGAAGCAACCAAGATGTCCTTCAATAGGTGAATGAGTAAATAAACTGTGGTACATTCAGACAATGCAATATTATTTGATGATTAAAAAAAAGAAATGAGTTAAAATCCTGAATATTTTTTTCTAATGAGCTATGAAGCCACAAAAGACCTTAAATATATATTGTTAAGTGAAAGAAGCTCACCTGCAAAGCTACATCTAGACATGACTGTATGATATTCTAGAAAAGCAAAACTATAGAAACAGTGAAAACATCAGCGATTGCCAGGGGTTAAGAGGGAAGGATGAAAAGGCAGAGGACAGAGGATTTTATGGCCGGTGAAACAATTCCATATCATACTAGAATGGTGGATATGTGAGCTGGGGTTCGGAAAACAATAACCCCAAATGAATGCCTCAGAAGCAAAAGTTTCTCCTGCCCTCCCATCCCTGACCTCATTCTCCCCGAGGTTAGCCATAGACATCAGAAGTCCTTTTCCCAAGGTGAGTCATAGAAACTTTCAAACCCCTTCTCCCCAAAGCCAGTCATAAAACCTAAAATGTTACTCTAACTTCCACCCCCCGACCACCCTTCCGTGTGAAAATGTGTCATAAGGAAATCATCTGACCCGCCTTGTTTGGTGGTAGGTCATAAGACCCCATTCCAGAGAGGGCCCTGCCCCGTACCTAGCAGGAAGCAATGCTGCCTAGAGAGGACACGAGGAATCTAGACAGGGCTTGTGGGGGGCCCTACTCACTCTACGAGCGTTAGATCATTCCCTTTTTTGTCCAATCACATTTCTACATATTTTATTGTGCCTAAGCATAGAAGTGGGCAGTGTCCCCTGCATCTCTGGGTCTTCATTCTGAAGGCTCCCCTGTCATGTAAAATTATGACCAAATAGATGTGTGTGCCTTTTCTCCTATTCGTCTGCCTTTTGTCAGTTAATTTTCAGTGAAACTTCAGAGGGTGAAGGGGAAGTTTTCCTTGGCCCCTACACATGTCATTACAAGCCCATAGAATGTACAATACCAAGAGTGGACCTTAGTGCAAGCCAGGGACATTAGTCAGTAATAATGTTCCATGCTGACGCACAAATGAAAGTTATTTTATTTGTGTGAATAGGAGAGCTGACATGGTCTGTATTGATGCCTCCTGTGCAGGGAGGTGGTAGGCACGGCCCAAGAATTCTGACCTGCCAGCAGCCAGGCAGGTCTGCGTCCTGGAGCTTGACCAATTCAGCTGCCCAAGTTCTGGTCATGGGTCTGCAGCCCCTGGCCTCTGCCTGCATAAGCAGGAGATGAACGAGAGAGAAGCACAGGACTCACACAGGAGGCAGGAGGAAGCCACCGGGAAGCTCACTGGCTCCAGGGACAGCAGATCTGGGATGGGGTCCCAGTTCTCTCCTTCCTCATCCTTGAAATGGGCAACGATAGTACTTACTTCATTGGAGGTTCTTGGAGCACAGTCCCTGGCACACTGAAAAGTTTAATAAATGTTACCAATTCATTGTTCTTAATATATAATGTTGTCCTCATGGGTTTTGGGAAGGGATAAATCATAGGTGAGAAAATACATACAAAACCTGACCGAGGAAAACCTAGCTTACACACAAGAAGCGGCAGCTTGGTAAGCACACTGCTATGTTGTATTGTGCACAGTCATGACATAGCCAAGGACTGATATAGGCGCTCCCGTAACCCATGTATGGATTCCTGCTAGGCTCTGTTCACGAAGGTTGCGATTCTAATTTTTTTTAAATCCGTGAATAAAACAGCTACCAGAAAATCCCATTTGGTTTTGCATGTTGTTCTTTGGCTTTGGTGGGCAGCAATCATGTCAGTTGCATTTCCCGAGCTAGAGCTCTGAGGCTTAGTCATCCCCTCCCTGGCTGGCTTCCATGCTGTCTGCAGTGGGAGCATCTTTTATGAGATGACAGGAGGGGACTTCATAGCTGTGCAGCCTGGGCTGCTGGGACTGCCAGGACTGCAGGAGAGGGATGGTTGCTATTAATCCTCACAACGGGAGGGCCCAGTGGGCTGTCACGGCCCAGGCAGGGAATCACAGGCCTCCCTGGGTGACCAGCTGTCCTGGCTGCTACCAGATTCCGACTCCAGCCGGCTTTCCCTGGGGCAGAGATGATCTTGATCTCTGGGCAGCTAGGCTTGGTGTCCTTGATATTTGTGGCTCTGCATTGTTGGGGCACAGGATGCAGAGCTGGGGATTGCTGAGCTTAAACGCCTGCTGCTATGGAGGGCTGCCTCCTTGCCCTGAAAGCCCTGGGAGCCCACTTAAAACACAGGTCCAAGGAGTGATAACATGAGGGGCAGCACCTCTGGCCCCTGATGGGGAAACCTGTCCAGCGGTACGTGCACAAGCAACATCTCCAGGCATTCCTTCCAGACAAGGCAAGAGGCCCCGGGCGAGATATGTTAGCTACACACTGGTTTGGTCTGTACTGCAAATATGTACCCAGTGATGGGGCCATTAGATATTTGGCTCCTATGTTGCTGTGATGAAATTTACAAAGAATATTCATGGGGAAAACAGCTCCCATCCATGGGCAGCAAGGAATGTTGTCCAAGATTTACTTGGACAGGTAAGACTAAGGTCTCATCCCATCCCCAGCAGTTCTGTGACTTTTACTGAACACAGGGAGGCAAGAAGGGAAATAAACCTTAGTTAGCCTTGGGGAGAACCAAGCCAGGTCTGTTTAGGGTCACCACCCTCACTGAACTGCCGTCCACTGGAGGCTGTGCTAGGAACTACAGGACATGAGCTCAACATCAAAATAGTAAAAATAGTGGCAAATGTTTAGGAGTGTTCGCAACATATCAGGTGCCACAGCAACCTCTGCAGGAGAGGTGAGCAGGGCTAATATTTAGCAGGTGCACCCTTGTACTGGCTGCCTGCCATTTAATAGGTTAGTGCCTCAGCTGGTTATTGAATATTTTCAACATCGGCCTTGGGTCCTAGGATTGGTTCCCATTTTACTGATTAGGAAATCGAGGTTAAGAGAGGGTAGCCGACTTGCCTGAGATCACACAGCCTCGTGTGTGGCAGAGCCTTGGATTCCAAGCCAGGCTGTCTAATCCCAGATCTTCACAGCTAGCCTGCACCTCCATGGCACCCCGGACTTCCCCTTGGAGCACTGGCCAGTGAAACAAACATGCCCTGGAGAAATGCCTGGGTGAGTGTGCTGTCTTCCTTGCACAGAGACGGGCCTCTTGCACTCCCTACTTTCCTACTGTGTCTGGGGTGAGGTGGCCGGTAGAAGGGCATGGGTTGTAGCTCACTGTCTTCTTCAGGAGTCCCACAGTGGGTAGGAGCACCAGCTCTTCAACAAGAGAAGACCATTAGGCTTCAGGAGGGAGAGGGAGTTTTTTTGGGAAGGAGAGGACCAAGAGAAATGAGGCACAAGGGAGATTGGCCCTAAGGCTTGTCCTGAAAAAAGAACATCATCTTCTTCTAAGGTCCTGAGGGTGGGATTTGTCTGACACATTCTTCCACATGCTTATTGCAAGATGAGCATTGTGTTAAGTGCTTTGCGTGCATTATCTCATTTAAACCAAAAGCAACCCGGTGTGACTGAATGACTATATGATGTCCATGTTACAGATGAGGAAAGGGAGACTGAGAGAACTTCAAGGACACACCACTTGTGAGTGGCAGAGCTAGGATGCAAACCAGACCTGACTGCTGTTAAAGCTTGTGATGTTTGTAGTCATTCTTCTATACTGTCCCCTCATAGGCAGTTCAAAAACAGAGAGGGTGGGATTTGGTCTTTGGCTTTTGTTTAAATTTATGTTTTTATAAATATATTTCCTTGGCACATGCTATGAACCAGGAGCATCCATTTGTTTATTTAACTGATTTATTAAGCCTTTTTAGGGGCCAGCCCAGGTTCTGGGCACACACTGGGGAAGGAGAGCTGCTGCGATCCCTAACTCATGCCTCTTGCAGCAGTGAGTGGGTGGGAAGAAGGAGGAGGGGAGGAGGTGGTGAGAAGTCTGCTTCATGTTATTCAGAGTTTCCTGTGAGCCAGGCACGGCGCTTGGTGCTAAGTGATTATATCATTTAGCCCTCCCAATAGACTTTGAGGTAGACACTCTCTTATTTCCACTTTTTTCCATTTATAGATGGGGAAATTAAGACTTAGGAAACTTAGGTAATCTACCCGAAGTCTTATAGCCAATACATGGTAAAGCTGAGATTTGAACTCAAGTATCTGACTCCAAAGCCTGGGTTTTTTCACTTTCTCTCTCTCTCGCTCTCTCTCTCTCTTTTTTTTTTTTTTTTTTTTTTTTTTTT
>NW_016820098.1:2902845-2932447 GCF_001698545.2 Rhinopithecus bieti | reverse complement strand
TTTTTTTTTTTTTTTTTTTTTTTTTGAGATAGGGTCTCACTCTTTCATCCAGGCTGGAGTGCAGTGGCGTGGTCATAACTCACTGTAACCTCAAACTCCTGGGCTCAGGTGATCCTCCTTCCTCAGCCTCCTGAGTATCTGGGACTACAGGTACACACTACTATGCCTCGATAATTTTTGTAATTTTTTGTAAACAGGGTCTTACTGTGTTGCCCAGGCTGGTCTGGAACTCCTAGGCTCAAATGACCCTCCTGCCTTAGCCTCCCAAATTGCTGGGATTACAGGTGTGAGCCACTGTGCCTGGCCAAAGCCCGTGCTTTGATTTGCTGCCTAATCTTCCTCCCTTTTGTGTGTAATGTTAACCCCGAACCTGCAGGGTAGCCATTATCAGCCTCATTTAACTGACAAGGAAGCCCAGTCTCAGTGGGGAGGCTGCATGCCCAAGGCCTTGCTGGACAGAATGGGATTCTGGGCTCAGGCACTCCAGGGCCAAGTCCAGGGTGTGCTTGGTACTCTGCAGTCCCTCTCTGTGACAAGAGCCTCACCGGGAACTCGGTGGGGGGCTCCCTCAAGCCTCGTGGCTGGACCCCATTCCAAGCGTTAGTGTAACAGATGTTGTGTGGCAGGAGTCTGTTGTGCTCCTGGTGTGTGGCTGGGATTTTCAGAGGTGTCTTGAAGCGCTCTAGGAAGACAGCAGGCGGGGCCATGGCCGCAGGAGTGAGTTCAAGGGTGGGGAACACAGGGAGTCCCTTGACCAGAGGAGACTTTGGAGGCACTTGTGCTGTTCGCCTAAACTCCGCGTCCACGGCCTACCCTGTGATTGTCATCACTTCTATGTGAGAAAAAAGCAGCTACTGATTCACAGTGAAAGGAAATGGACTAGGTTCTGAAACTTCCTGTTTGTCTGGTATCTGCAAAGATATCTGTGTTATGCAAATACCCTGACTCCCCAAAACTGCAGGTATGTACAAACACACACACACACACACACACACACGCACACGCCCCCTCTCCTTGGCCCCATGCAGTGGGTCTCCTCTGTACTCAGTAAACTGAAACATGACTCTGCTAACATAGTAGCCAGGACATTGGGGACACTGCTGTCGGAATCCCTGATCATAGGGGCAGCAGCCTTGGCCTTTGGCTCAAAGAACTTCACAGATGTCCCTTGTAGGCAAGTCCTGGCTCCAGCTCCTGGCCCACTGCAGAGCCTGGGAGTGAGGCAGGCAGATAGGCGAGGGGGTCTTGCCCAGGCCCAGGAACTCCATTTTCTCTCAGCTACATTCCTCCCTTTCTAGGCTCCCTGACCGTGCTAAACGCAGCTCCCAAGCAGGGGGAGAGTCCAGATAATGACAGATGTTGATTGTTTCCTGTTGGTTCACTGTGTCCTTTTGGCAGGCCTTTCTTTCTTTCAAAATATATTCAGGTTTGAGCCCAGTACTGCAGCTTGCTGATTGGGTCTATGTTTCTATAGAGCAGTGTGACTTGGGGCACAGGCCTGAGACCCAGCCTGCCTGCGGGCTGCTAGCTGGCAGCTACTTCTGCACTGGGAAGCGTTTTAAACAGCTGAATGTAAGCTTCAGCGTTAATAGGTGAAAGTGAAAATGACATGTGACTTCTAGACAGTTCTCATAGATTCAAAATAATTGTTCTCTGTAATAAGTAAAATAACACTCTTGCAACAGCTGAATGCTTTTCTCACATTCTGAGTTGCCCGAATTAGGGGAAATGGGTATAAATGGCTGCAAAAGGCAGTTTTGTCAGCTAGACACCTTTTTACAATTATATTTCATCCTTTAGTCTCTTCCTGCCCCACCCTAAGACCCTCACCTGGGAAGTGGGAGGATGGCTTGGAAGGCGATGAAGCTGAGGTTGCAGGAAAAGGAGTGATCGCCTGGCTCAGAGCTGGGCCCTAAAAGTCTAGGCCAGCGCCTGCCTCTTGTGAAAGAGAGCGGAAGGAGCAGGCGCTGAGACGGGTCAAACTGGGTGGAAAGCTGGGCTCTGCTGTTTAGAAGCTGTATGATCTTGAGCAAGTTGCTTAACCCTTGCTAAGCCTCAGTTTCCCTTCCTGCAGAAAGGGATTACTGTGGGGACGAAAGGGGATCCAGAACTGGGAGCGGAGGATGGGGTGGGTAAGTGGAAGGTGTCATGACCACCCTTTCCGAGGACGCCTCAGTCACTGCAGCCGGTCACATGGTGCCTGAAACTCGTTTTTCGGAGTTGTGCTGGTTTGTGGAATGAAAAGCGAAGTCAGGCTTCCTTCTTACTAGCTCTGACTGCCTTGTTTTAAGGATCCTTCACCTTCCCTAAGGATGGGATAAAGCCTTCCTGTAGAGCAGACCGATCTCCTTCTTTATCCCTATAGTTCTGCCACGTGGTCATGGCCTTAGGGGCTGCTTTAACTCTTACATTTATATATCACTCCTACTTTCCCAGCCAGCAGGATAGAAAACCTGAGAAGGGAATTCTGCCTTATAAACATTTCTTACAGACAGTGCAGACAGGTTGTTTCTCTTTTACCGAGGAAGCTCAGGGCAATTCTGGTTGCAGAAATGTTAAGCACTGATAAAGAAGAGAAGATAAAATCTTCACCCTCCAGGGCCTGGTATTTCCCCATTCCTGACCCCTGGCTTCCCTGTCTGAGATAGAGACTGTCAGTCACCTACCAATTCCCAATTTCTCTTTCTGCTTTACCAAAAGTACTTGATTTGGGATGGGGGTCGGGGGTGGCAGGCAGCAATACATCCAAGTAAAAGACTCTACTTCCCAAATCTCTTGAAACTAGGGACAGCCAATGAGGTATAAATGAAAATTATTGGGGCTGGGGTCCTAAAAGCTTCTCTTCTTTTTGAGACAGAGTCTCACTTTGTCATCCAGGCTGGAGTGCAGCGGCAGCATCACGGCTGTAAAATCAAAAGTGTCAAAGATAGGTCTCCATCGATTTAGAAAGCTTATTTGCTAGGGGCACACCCTTAACCTCAGGTGATCCTGACAGCATGTACCCAAGGTGGTTGGTGCCCAACTTGGTTTTATACATTTTAGGGAGCATAAGACATCAATCAATATGTGTAAGATGTACCTTGGTTTGGTCTGGAAAGGTGGGACAACTGAAAGCTGGGACTTCCAAGTCTTAGGTGGATTCAAAGATTTTCTGATTGGCAATTGGTTGAAAGAGTTATTATCTATAGAAAAGAATGTCGGGGTTATGATGAGGGGTTTTGAAGGGAGGAGGGTAGAATGAGGCATGTCTGACTCCCCCTTCCTGTCATGGCCTGAACTAGTTTTTCAGGTTAACTTTGGAATGCCCTTGACTAAGAGGAAAGGTCCATGCAGATGGTTGAGGGGACTTAGAATTTTATTTTTGGCTTACGTGACTCAGTGCAGCCTTCACCTCCTGGGCTCAAGTGATCCCCCTATCTCAGCCTCTTGAGTAGTTGTGACCACAGGCACGTGCCACCATGCCTGGCTTTTTTTTTTTGGTAGATATGGGGTCTTGCCATGTTGCCCAGGCTGGTTTTGAATTCCTAGGCTCAAGTTACTCTCCTGTTACAGGAAAGGGGTCCTGATCCAGATCCCAAGGGTTTTAGCTGGCTTCTTTACAGCAGCCTGTTTTATCAGCAAGGTCTTTGTGACCTGTATCTTGTGCTGACCTCCCATCTCATCCCGTGACTTAGAATGCCTAACCTCCTGGGAATGCCGCCTAATAGGTCTCAGCCTTATTTTACCCAGCCCCTACTTAAGATGGAGTCCCTCTGGTTCAGATGCCTCTGACACTCCCACCTCAGCCTCCCAAAGTGTTGGGATTACAGGCTTGAGCCACTGCGCCAGGCCTTAAAAGCTTCTTAAAGGGATCTAAGAAATGTGCTGTTCACTCTCCCCATCCTCTTCTTAACCGTAAAACACTAATGTAATGGCTGGAGTTCTAGCAACCATATTGGGCCATGAGGCAACCTTGAAAAAGGAAGCCACAAACTAAAACATTGACTCTCAACCTTTAATGCTGAGAAAAGAAAAAGTATCCCCTGACATCCGGGAAATGGCCTGACACTTTGAGCTAGGGCTTAATCTTATTAAAAGCTTGCCTGGCTATTTTCACAAACACTGTTGTCAGTTGCCACTCTGCAACTGTGATGAAGAGGTCAAAAGAGACCTCTTCATAACTCTGTCTAAGCACAAACAAAAGACCCCAGAAAACACTAAACACATGCCCTCCTGGCTCATTAAGTGACAAGGGTCTCCTTATCAACTACAACTATAGGCTTGATCTTGTCTGCTGTTCTTAAAGATAAGATTTACTAACATACCCAGCCACAGAATTGTCCCATTTCCAGAGAGCAGACAATGCAGAGCAAACCCTCCCCTCCTAGACCCTCCCCAAATTCACCTAACCAAAGCCCAAAGCCTATAAGTCCTTTCAAACACCTTTTACTGAAATAGTTCCCCCATGGTGTCTTCCTCGTTGCAACCAGTAATAAGGCCAACTTGTTCAACTACCAGTTTGCAAATAAATCACTTGGGGATTTGTTAAAAGGCAGACCATGGTTCAGTAGGTCTGGAGTAGAGTTCATTCTGTGTTTCTAACAAGCACCCAGTGAGGCACTTGCTGCCGGACCATGGTCCCACTTTTAGTAGCAAGGCAGTTAAGGGTGGTGGATTAGAATGCTGGACATGCTTAACCTTGACCATGGGACCACTGTATGCATCCTGTTCTGTTTCCCAGGGAAAAATGCCCATATTTCATGTAAGCCACCACTATATATGTTTGCTATTAGCAACTTAACCAATACATTGTCCTTGTCCTTAGAAAAATGTGTGGTTACAGGCAGGTGTGTGCAGGCCTAGACCAGGCTTGGGGATTTATTGACAAAATGTGGTGCCTTTGAGGTGAAACCACAAGTAATCAGAGAAGTGGAGTCACTCCACTTAGCGGACCGGTGGAAAATTCTCAAATGGTCCAAAGCTGGCCCCAAGTTGGGCTGAGGACTAAAGACCTCAGAGGCTCCACTTGCCCATCCAATTGCAGGTGTCTGGGCCTGGCCCCACCTCGCCTTCCCGCTCCATTGCTCACCATTCCACACCCAAAGGCACCATGATGTTTTGTACCTTCTTGCTTTGCCTTTGCTCTTCCCTTTGCCAGGGATGCCCTTCCCACCTTCCTCCATGAGGCTAACCTTCCCTCAGCTCTGCTTCCAGGGTGTCTCCCCAGGTCCCCAAGGGCTGGCTAGGTGCCTCTTCTTTGCTCCCAGGGCATGCTGTGCCTTTCTCTGCCCCAGCTATTTCCCAGTTGTGTAGCAGTTATTTGTTTTGTGGTCACCTTCTCATTGGTCCTCAGCTCTTAGAGGGCAGGGATCATGTTTTGGGTTATTCGTCACTGCATACCTGGCATAGTCCCCAACACTCGAGAACTATGAAACTGCACCAAAGGCTCCAGCTCCCCTACAGCCTGCCCTTAACGTTGACCCATTTGAAGGGTGATTATGAGACAATAGTGAAAGAAACGCTTCTCTAATGTTTTCCCCATTTAGGTTATGTGAAGTTGGCAGTTCCCAAGGGCTTTAGGCATGAAGCTGTGGGTCATACCCTTTGGAAACTTGGTCCCCAAAAGAAATGTATGCTTCTGAAAACCACAGGTGCATGAATCAGTGTTTAGTAAATGACTACTAAACTGAAATCAGGACTTATCTATATCTTGGCTTCTCAAACTTGAATATGCTTATCAACTGGATAGCAGAAGCATTCCTACACGTTGAGGCCTGCCAGCGTGGCTGTCACCCAGGAGCCACTCAGAAAGGTTCATCGGAAACCACCCCGGACCGACTGAGGCAGAATCTCTGGGGGAGGGACCCAGGCCTCAGCATAAAAACTCTAGGTGACGGAACAGCTCCCACCTAACAGGTGTGTTGACATTGTTGTAGGTGACCGACGTAGTTTCCCATCTCACAACTCTACCTCCACTAAGAAAAGTCATGGAAAATTAAGACGTTGGGCTGAGTGTGGCTCATTCCTGTAATCATTAGTGCTTTGGGAGGCTGAGGTGGGGGGATCGCTTGAGGCCAGGAATTTGAGGTCCGCCTGAGCAACCTCTTCAAAAAACTAAGTTTATTCTTTCCTCTTTTTTTAGTTTTTATTTTTATTTTACACAGCTCACTGCGGCCTTGACCTCCCACGCTCAAGCAATCCTCCTATCTCAACCTCTAAAGTATCTGGGAGCACAGGCATGCACCACCACACCTGGCTAATTTTTTTCTTCTTTGTTTTAAAGAGACAGAGTCTCACCATGTTGCCCAGGCCCTGTCGACCGGGAAAAAAAAAAAGTTTTTTTTTTTGTTTTTTTTTTTAAGAAAAGAAAGAAAAGAGACTGAGAAACCACAGAAAGAAAGAAGTGCTGATGACAATGCCTGCTTGCTGATGGCTCTGATGATCATAGCAGTGTATGTTTTGTATGCATGAAGCCTGTGGCTATATAAACGTGTGGGGAAATATTTGTAAGGAAATAAGCAATTAATAAAATAAGCTAAAATCACAGTTGCTGGACTATGACTGATTTTTCCCCTTTCTGTCATTTAAAATTAAATATTTGTATGACTTGTATAATAGAAAAATACATGTATTCAATCTTAAAAAGATATTCTTATTTTATACTTTACGGGACAAAAGAGGTTGTGGGTTGGGATGGTTCAGTCTCCTTGTGACAACTCAAAACAGAGACCTTAAGCCTTTCTCAACCAATGTTGGGGGACAGACAGGCATGTGAGGTGACAATGGCATTAGGGTATTTTTTGGAAAAATTTTAGTGCAAGACACAAAAGCCAAATTCAAACTGACCTGAGCCAAAATAAGTAGGAAAGAGAGAAGTGGGGACGGGGGAAAGAAAGAAAAGAAAAGGAAAGAAAAAGGGAGAAATGTCAAAAGGCAAAATTACAACAAATTTAGTTAAATGATTGAATTAGTTTTTATTTGTAATTCATGAATTGGAGCAGCATCTCCTCTAAAACTTTAGGAGAAGTGTTCTGATGAGCTGAACAGAGAAGCTGGGCTTTTTAGGCAGAAAAGGGTGAAGAAAGCAGACACAGGGAACACAAAGCAGATTGGTGAGCTCAGGTTACTTCAGGTTACTTTCCTTAGGAAGATTAAAGTAGAGGGGACTTCCTTATCCTGCTGCTTACAACTGGCCTGTTTGGGGATTTGCATATTATCTCTCTCTGTCTTGAGTTCTGGGAAGGTCTGACAACTTAGTTTCAGTTTGGTGATATCGAACTTAGCATGAGTGACTCCATCTTGGTTTGGTCTACTGGGGCCTCCTGCAGGAGCTCAGCCCAAATCAGTGACCTCCTATAAATTTCATTCAATAGAAAAGGAAGGAAGGAAGGAAGAAAGGAAGAAAGGGAGGGAGGGAGGGAAGGAGGGAGGGAACGAAGGAAAGAAAGAAAGTTGCTTATAAGTTGCTTATAACTAAAAAGACCAGCTGGACCCAGGAGCTCTGAGGTTGCTTTCAGGCCTCTGTCCATCTCTTAATTTTCCATCCTCAGACAGGCTCTGCCCTGCATTACAGTCTAGCAGTGTTGGCCAAAGGTGACTGGCTGGTCCAGCTTGGGCTATATGTCCTTCGCTATGGCCAGAGAGATGTACCTCTGTGATGGCCAGGCTTGGGTCACATACTCCTTCCCCTACCAGAATCACATGAAAAGAGGGAAGAAGAGCCGCTTTCCCCCAAAGGAAAACTGAAGTGCTATTGTCAGAGGGGTTGGTGGGCAGACCAAAAAGATGACAATATCTGCTCCAGTCGCTCGGGTTGTTGGTGCTTGGCAGATTTGCCCCTACGTCACTTTTCAGATGTGGATAAGACTGAGAGTGACCACAGGCTTCCGAGAGGAAAGCTGCCATCAGGGGTGTGAGGGGAGGGGGAATTCTTACTCACCAAGGTTAACACTGTGCACACTGTTCTCCGAGGAAGTGGGAATTTCCACATGGTGAGTTCCTTTCCCTGTACAATGAATTACTATCTTGATGAGAAACCCGTGGGCAGCTGGTTGAGAAAAGTATTCTCTGAATGAGAGGGAATTTACCACCTTCCTTTCAATGGTGACAGGTTTTTCGGGTGTCACCGCAGGGTGTGGATTGATTCATATACAAATATACACATCTATATAGATGCCATTCTGCTAGCCTCTGCAAAATGCATGCCTGGAGACCATTTCTGCTGCCCAGGAGATGTCACCTTTGTCACCACCACTCTCTCTTCACCACTCCCACACCCTGCAAGGGCCAGGTGTGTGGGTGGGGAGCTCCCAAGCTGGAGGCCAGATTAGAGGTCTCTGTGTGGTGGGGATGGGGAGGGTGGGGTGGGAATGGGGTGGTAAGCCACTGGCAGTGGTCCAAGTTCCATCCAGGATTTGTCCTAGGCCTCTCCCCGGGCTGTCACTTCCACCACTGAATTTCTAACCTGGGTCTCTGAGGTTATGAATATCTCATTCCTGCATCCTGGGGTGCTCAGACCTGTCTCCCCTGAGGCCCCAGTTGGGCTTGTGGCTGTGACCATTGTCCTCAGAGTTCCATCCTCCCAACAAAGGGACAGAAGAAACACAGGACCCATTTTTCTGGATTCTGAGTTGGAGCCAAGAAATTCGATCTGCTGCTTCCTTCCCGTTGAATTATCCCCCACGGACCCTTAGCCCCTCCAGTCTCCTCCAGAGGCCTATAGCTGCCCCAGCTCCCCATGATGGATACCTGGCTCTTTCCTACCCAGAGGAAAATGCAGGCCCTTCCCCAGCCCTGCACTGAACTCCTGTGAGTGGCTGAGGAGGTGAGGAGATGTGAAGAGTGAGTGCTGGGGAGAGAGGCGACCCCTGCCACCAGGTACCAAGGACTTCTGCCAGATCACCAGAACTGACACCTGGTTCCACCAGGCAGCTGTGAAGTATCTGCCCTGACATTAACAGCAGACCTCCTACAGGGCCTAAGGAAACGGAATTGTGGGTAAAAGAAAATTTTTATTTATTTTATTTTTATAAATTTTTGGGAAGACAGTTTTGCCATGTTGCCAAAGCTGGGCTTGATCTCCTGACCTTAAGTGATCCTCCTGCCTTGGCCTCCTGTGCTGAGATTACAGGTGTGAACCACCATGCCTGGCCAAGAAGTGCATTTGTAAAAGACATGAGGAAAGGCCTGGTGGAAAGCTAACAGTGAAAAAAATTTTCAACACTTGCTGTAGAAACTAAAGAAACTCACAATAATTTGCTTTCTATTGGATCATTTCCATCAACATACAAATAAATACCTGTTATTTTTTCCATCTTTAAAAAAATGCCTTCATTATAAGTGATTCAACAAATAAATAAACAAGAAGGGAAAAATCTTCTCTATAGAAGAATTTCAAATAGCATATGTAGATACTCTCCCCTCCAGGAAGCCGAGCTTAAATCCACTCTCTTTGAGAGTGAACTGGATTTAGTGACTCATTTCCAAAGAGTAGAGTATGGAAAGGGAAGATAGTAACTTTAAAGGCAAGAAACCCAGCACGTACCTTGTTAACCAAATGATGGTTAACATCACCGCTGGTAAGTCATGTTGCTATCATGCACCTGCTGATACGATCTCATGAGAAGGTCACTTCCCAACTGTGGTATTCTTCACATCTTTTGAGTTATAAGAAAACATGAGATAAACCCAAATTGAGGAACATTCTACAGAATACATGACCAGTATTCTTCAAAGCCCTTAAGGTCATGATAAACAAGGGAAGACTAAGAAATGATCACAGATCGGGATGACTGAGACATGATGACAAAATGCAGAGCGGTATCTTGGAACAGAAAAAAGACATCAGTGAGAAAATTGAAAAAAATCTGATCAGAGTTTGTAGTTGGGCTATTAGTATTATACCAATGTGAATTTCTTAGTTTTGACAAATATACATGAGGGAAAGCTAGGTGGAGGGCATATGGGAACTCTCTACCCTGTACTATCTTTTCACCTTTTCTATGAATCTAAAGCTATTCCAAAGGTAAGTCTATTAAAAAACAAACAACAAAAACTTCCTCTAAAATTTAAAGACGGACAATATCAGGTGTTGATAAACCTGTGGAGCAATTGGAGCTCATACCTTGCTGGTGAGAATGTGAAATTATGTAGTCATTTTGGAAAACAGTTTGGTAGTTCTTATAACATTAAAGATACATCACTAAATGACCCAACAATTCTACTCCTTGATATCTACCCAGTAGAAAGGAAATGTATATCCGCACAAAGACTTGTATACAAATATTCATACCATTTTTCATCATAATGGGCATAAACTAGAAACAACTCAAATGTCCATCAACAAGTAATGGGTAATCAAATTGTGGTATACGTATACAATGAAATATAACTCAACAAGAAAACTACTCATAGATACAGCAACATGGATATTTCTCAAATATATGCTAAGCAAAAAAAGCCAGACACAGGAGCACATCCTATATGATTCAGTTTATACGACATTTGAGAAAAGGCAAAACTAATCTCAGAGACAGAAAGCAGGTCTGTGACTGCCTAGAGCTGGGGACTGGGGAGGTGATGATGGGAAAGACTGACAAAAGGGGCACAAGGAACCTTTCGGGATGAAGTTAGTGATATATATCTTGATGTCGTGGTTACTTGGATGGATACTTTTGTCAAAAATCATTAAATTGTACACTTCAAATTTATTGTATGTAAATTATGCCTTAATAAAGTTGATTTTCTGAAAAGCTTTGTTTGATCCTACTTACCCTGCCAGCTTTTTGCAAGACTCCTGAAAGAGCCTTGAATTCCTGGGCTTAAGCGATCCTCCTGCCTCAGCCTCCAGAGTCACTGTGATTACAGGCATGAGCCACACCATGCCTGGCTTTTTCTTTTGCTAATCTGTCTTTTGTCAGTTTAATGTACAGGCCCCTAAACACTGAATGTAAGAGCATAGAAGAAAAATTTTCCTCCCCAGCAATGGTCAGGCACTGACACCGCACGTGCTGCTCAGAGATCTGCGTGCTTTGTAGGCCAAGGGAAGGAGGCTTTGTGTTCTGAGGACTAAACGCAAGGGACCCATTGACTCTGGGAACTGTTTTGGGGATGGATATAAGAGGCTGTGGGAGAGTTTCAGGAAAGATGAGTCTGAGAGCCTGGGGAATGTCATGGAGCTGCGACTTCCTGGAGGCCAGGCCCAGGGGAGAAGGGTGCCCTAACAAAGCTAGGAGTCACAGGGGAGCAGGGAAGACAGAGAGGAGCTCAGTGGCCAACAGGACCTGGCACCAGGAAGACAAGTAATGAAAGGAGGGGTGGTCTAGAGAGACTTTCTCCTCTTTTCCAAGATTCTGTTATTTTGCCATATTGTTTTTATGGGATTAAAAAAATAAAGTGGGAGAATCCAGGGAGCAACATCTCTAGAAAAGTTTCGCCCTGGATCTAAGCTCTCTGGCCCTGGTCTTTCCCAGCAGGGATGATTCCTTCCTGACTTAGGGCTGAAGATGTGGACTGGGAATTACATGCTAAGTTTCTCATGAAGAGAGCAATAACATTTACCCTCTGTTTCTGCCTCTTTCTCACTGTGCCAAGTGTAAAGAAAAAAGAAAAGAGTAAGAAAGGCAAAAAGGATTCACTAGAGATTGCAAGGCTAGAAAGCGAATAAGAAATGAAAACAACAAAATGTTATTTTAAATTTGCTTTAACAGCAACTCAGAGATGCAGGTCAATCATTTACGAGAGGGAAGTGACTGATACTTCAGGGATGGACTCTGGGCAGGAGACAATTTAGGATGAGAACCAGGGAAAACACATCCCCTGCCAACTTGCCACTGGGTCATGGAGAGTCTCCTTGGGGAAGGGGATTGCTTGGGATCTTGCCAGAACCATGCACACGTCTATCTGCTGGCAGAAGCGGGCTGACAGTGGCGATGGGTAGGAGTGAAGGGGCTCAGCCTTGGGGGTGGGAAGCCTTTTCTTCCACCCAAATTCATTGTCTGAGTGTGAAAGTGCTTTCCTCAGCTGCAAACTGTATTTATGGCTTCTCGGAATTTTCCGAATGAAGTAACTT
The DNA here is from genome assembly GCF_001698545.2 of Rhinopithecus bieti. Lineage (NCBI taxonomy): Eukaryota > Metazoa > Chordata > Mammalia > Primates > Cercopithecidae > Rhinopithecus > Rhinopithecus bieti. Next base: position 2,920,398 of record NW_016820098.1, on the reverse strand, counting down.
TTTTCCCCAGACCGTTTTCTTCACAACTGAAATTGGATCCACACAGTCCATGGAGACAAACAAAACAGCATGACATCACCCGCCTGGGGGTTGTCATTTCAGACACCATGGCAGCCTTTTGTTCAAGATCAAATGGATGTGATTTGCCTTGTGGAGGTGGCATCCTGCCCGGGTGGAGGAAGGGATAGTTCCTGGAGCTCCGTCTTGAGGATCTGGGAGGCCAGGAAGACAGCAGGTGCCCGGGCTGCCTGCAGGGCAGGACTGGAGAGGAGGGGACAGGTGGTAGCAGGTCCCTCTGCCTCCTAACTGCAGAGCTTTGTGATGATGCTCCATGACACAAGTCGTGACGGAGACAGCCCCACCTATCAGGGACGCTGACGTCTGTGTCCCTTCTTTCTTGCCTTCTGAGGCTCAGGAGCACGGGACACTGACCTGGATGTTAGATGGCCTGGACTCAGCTTCTGTCTTGCCTTGCAAAGCGTCCAAGCCTCAGTGTCCTTCTCTGTAAATGTGGGGAAGGTTAAAAAAAAAAAAAATCCCAGTTCTGTTAAGCTGCAGAGATGTGCCAGGACCAGATACAATCATAAATATATAGAACCAGAAAGCATGGGCTTGCTACTCCTCTGCCCATCTCAGTTCTCAACGCTCACAGGAAGGGTCCTGTCACTCCACAACTGTCCCTGGCTTCCAGTAGGGAAGGCTGGGAAGCTTGGCAGGGACTGTGTTCAATGTCCTCTTGAGCTAATAATTAAGGTATTATTTAATGAAAGCTCAAAGAAGAGCTGAAGCCATCTGGGAACCCAATCACCCAGTGCCTGCAGACCTAACCAATTACACTAGAATAGAGGTTGGCCTGTCTTTCAGCAAATAAATGCTTCCAAATGCAGCACAAGGCAGAACTCTAGATTGTGCTTGGCCTAAAGAGGAAGTAATCATATAATTACACTGATTATTGAGAGCTGCTGTGCACCAACACCAGCGCTGAGTGGCTTACACATTGCAGTTGATCCCCTGGTTAGTGTTACTATTCACATGTAACAGATGATGAGCTGAGTCAGGAAGGAATATATCCATTAAACAGATGGTGCACCTGAGGCTAGGGGAGAGGGGGTAGGTAACCTGCCCAAGGCCACTTCATCATAATGTAGGCTGGGGATCCAAACCCAGGTCTGTCTGATTGCAAGACCCCTGCGTTCACCACTACACTCTTCTGCCTCGCAGTCACAGAAGAGTGGGTATCTGTGACAAGGAGTGCCTTATTTTCTTATGCATCTGGTAAATGGTGAGGCAGACACCAAGTTGTGTGTATGTGTGTGTGTGTCCTGTGGGGTGCTGGCTGAGGGTAGGCATGGCATCTCATCTTTTCACATCTATTCTTGTAACTCAGAAGCACTGTTTCCCATTACTACTTATTTTATCCAAATTAAATGACAAAAAACATCATATACACATACCTATTTTAAAAGGTTGACATTTAAATAAGTTGACTGTCTGTATTTACTCCATGGCTGGGAATGTTATTTGAACAGTTGTAAACCGATAAACCAAAGTTAGGCTGTTGGCTGAGTCATTAGGATTCCTTTAAAGATAATGAAGAATTTCGGCTGGGCATGGTGGCTCACGCCTATAATTCCAGCACTTTGGGAGGTCAGTGCGGGTGGATCACTTGAGGTCAGGAGTTCGAGACCATCCTGGCCAACAATGGTGAAACCCCCAAATTTACTAAAAATACAAAAATTAGCTGGGTGGGGTGGCGCATGCCTATAACCCCAGCTACTCGGGAGGCTGAGTCAGAAGAATCACTTGAACCCAGAAGGCGGAGGCTGCAGTGAGCTGAGACTGTGCCTCTGTACTTCAGCCTGGGTTACAGAGTAAGACTCCATCTTAAACAAACAAAAAGACAATAAAGAATTTCAATCAGTAGGAGAAAGGGGGTAAGGAGGCTCTGCCACATAACTCTGGAATTGGAATAACTTCTTTATAGTGAGAATGAATGAGCCTGTTTATTTAACAGAAACTGCATTCTGAGCAAGGTCAGGCGTTTGGTCTGTAGAACAGCATCATCTCGAGGGTGGGGAGCTCCAGGACCCTGGTATTTATAGCATTCTCTGAGCCAGGTGCAGGGAGCAAGGCGGCTGCTTACCTTCAAGCCTCTCTTCCACCTGCAGCTCAAGGTTAGGGCAGGGCAGGCCTTGAAAAGGTGTAGAATTTGTCAAGGAGAAACAGGATAGAGCTCTTCCACTGGGGACTGGGACTGGCACTTCCCAGAATGAGAATTCCAGAATGATGACCAGACAATAGCTGAAGGTGTTCATTGAGGATGTAGTGCATTCCTGTTTCTTGTGACCAACACATACTTTTTGAAGATTATAAGAAGTTTAGTGGATTTCTGAGCTCAGCCATTAGAACTCTTTTGTAAGTTCTAAGGCAAGACGATGTCACCACAGTTCTAGGGTCTTATAGTGTCAAAAATCGTGAGAGAACAGTTTCATGCTTCCTAAACAGAAAAAAAAAAAAATCTCAACCAGAAAGAAAATATAAGCTTCCATAATTCTCACTGACCCTTAGCTCTGAGAGTAGTTCTATTAGAGGAATACCTTTTGAATTTTGCAATGGTGACTACCAATATTTGAATTTTTGCTCATGGAACTCAATCAAAATCATCCTCTTGAGTGTCACAGGATGTGCATTGGGCATTGGAAAATTTCATGATTGGTTAAAAAGTATACACTTCCCTGTTCAGTGTAAACCTGAGATTGGCCAGTTTGGGGGTTAGAAGCCCGGGCATTTTCCTTCTCCCATCACTAGAAAGGTCTCTGGGCTCTATTGAGGCTTTCTTGAGAAGAGACTGCTAGAGTTCCCGAGAGGATGCCTGGAAGGTTCCATGGGCTCTTACAAGGCCATTGCTATGAAAAACCACGAACAGGATTTGTAACTGATAATGTTGTTATTAATACTTCCTCAGCATATCAGAAATTTTGAGATAGTATATAGATGAGTTGACCGTAAGAAGCTGGAGTTTAGTCAATAAAACACATGTAACAGACATCGAGTCCCTACAGAGTACCAGGTCCTTTCAGATGTGGGTCTTCCTTCAAAGAAGCACCATGGATGGCATAATAGTTGAGCACAAAATCACTGGAGTTAGGCAAAATCTGGTTTCAAAACTGACTCTACCCCCTGACTTTAGGATACATACTTAACTTTTGAAGCCTCACTTTCTTTATGGGGATAATAACAGTATCAATGCTGGTAGGGCCTAGTACATATGCAGCACTTAAATAACATAATTATTATTTTTATTAATCATGACATATCTGTGAGGTTGCTATTATTTGTTTTAAACATGAAAACAGATTCAGAAAATGTATTTGACCAAGGTCAGTTCATATGAAGTCGGGATTTGTTGGCTCCAAGTCTACGTGTTTTCTTGTATAACCACAGCCTCCACTGTCTGATCCAAAATTGGAACTTACCTAAAATAAGAAATAAATGTGGATTGTTCAATAAGGTGAAATATAGAACTGTTAGCTGGTTAAATATGCCTACCTTTCCCCTAAATCAGGGGATCTACAAAGAGAATTACCCAAACTAAAGTTCTAGTGTAAGAATGCAAAAGCACTTTTGGGGTTAGGGTAACATTTAAGGATCTCTAAATTTTCTTTTCTCCTAAACTTGAATCACAATCTAAAAGAACAGACTGTGCTGGTGGAATTGTACTAACTAGGACTATCCAAAGTAAGTTACAGATTTTTGCCAGCTTTCTGTGCCAGTGACCTAGAAACTACTTCAAAACCTATTTTTATTTCTTATGGGCTGAAATTTCGGTGAAACAGTCCAGACAACTGTGACCCAGAGTCTTCAAATTTAGAAATTAATCCCCAAAGAAAAGGAGCAACTTTTATTGTGGCAGAGAATAATCTTCTCATAGCCCAATCATAGGAAGAAATAACTAACTCTTCAATGCCACATTTCTTATTTGCAATTTATGATATAAAGATGCAAGAGAATTAGGCTAGCAATTATTCTTGAACCTCCAAAAGTAATTTAGCCTAGGGACACATAAAACACAAAAGCATTCTGTAAAGCTGATGTTGCATACCATAAAATTGTAAATTTATCTATCCATAAAATAATATACGCAGACATTAATTTGTAATGATTCCAGCAAATATTTATCTATCTTTTTTAATTTAGGAGATTTACTATTGTGCATTTTAAGTAGAAATTTCCCTAGGTCAGAGCTTATGTTTAAATTGATTCTTAAACTAATTCAGACATGAAAAAATAATCCAAGTTAAAAACAACAAAATAAGAATAAATCTCTATGGAAAAAAGGGAGAAGAATCTATTCAACATCCTGAAAAAAGTGATTCCTAAGCAGAAACAATGATACTTCTATCCTAAGTGTTCTTCCTCTTCCTTTTTTTTCTTGTTTTGTTTTTTTGTTTTCTTTTTTTTTGAGACAGAGTCTCACTCTGTCGCCCAGGCTGGAGTGCAGTGGTGCAATCTCGGCTCACTGCAAGCTCCACCTCTGGGGCTCAAGTGATTCCCGGGGCTCGCTCAAGTGATTCTCGTGTCTCAACCTCCTGAGTAGCTGGGACTACAGACACATGCCACGACACCTGGCTAATTTTTGTATTTTTAGTAGAGATGGGGTTTCGCCATATTGGCCAGGCTGGTCTCGAACTCCTGACCTCAAGTGATCCACCCACCTTGGCCTCCCAAAGTGCTGGGATTACAGGCGTAAGCCACCATGCCAAGCCCTATTCCCCCATCTTCACACATATTTCATTGCCTTATGCTTCTAAAGATGTGGCAAAGGATACAGAGGAAAACATACTGAAGAGCTTAATTAATACCTTGAAGACATCTCTGGCAGACTGGAGAAACAGGCAGTAATTTTTTTTTTTAATGCCATCAAAAAAGGCATTTTATAATCCCAGGGCTTAAGTTGACAAACGTTCCTGCAGCCATTGATCTTCTAATGTGAATCAAAAGTATGCAGCAGACAATGAGCTTGAATAAATAATTGCTTTCCTATTAAGAAAAGTATCGTGACTAGCCAGTGCAAAATGTGGTAACATCATGTCTGCTCTTGAAACCCTGGGGCCTGTTGCTCAGCTTCCTCACAGTATTTCCATGGTGCAAGGTCCTTTACAGAGAAAGTGCATTAATTGAAATGGATTTTTTTTTTTTTTTTTGGAGAAGTGGCAAAGTTTCTCAAAAGAAAATTGTTCATCAAGAGAAGGTAAGGTTAGAGTGAGTCTCCTGTTAACACAAAAATAGAAACTAGGTTACAGAAATCCACATCCTCAGCTATGACTATCAGTTTGATGAAAAGATCAGTCCGTATTTGGCCTATGAAAGTACACAGAACACAACAGACTATTGTAATTTTAATATTTAGAATGGCACACTGAGGTGGGGGGCCGGTGATGGCAGCATGTGAGGGGGGGCAGTATGGAAGAGGGAAGAGCAACAGACTGTGTCTGGATTCAAATAATGGTTCTGCTCCTTTCCTAAGAATGGGACCATAGTGATTCAGTTCCCCTTGGTCTCCCCATCCCTCTCTACTCCGGATGACTTCTAATGCCCCAGCTCTAAAATTCTATGATTCCAGTAACTTGTTAATATTCATTTTTCAGGCTTCATTCAAATGATTCATCAGAATGCTAGAACAGAACTCAGATCGTTTGATTTCCATAGTTTAGAATAAGATCTGTTTATTCAGCTGAACATACATCCTTTTTTGGAACACAGAAAGATACAAATAAGGTAAACTGACATTTCCAGGTATGCTAGAAACCATAACTACATTTTGATTATGAGGCAACAAAGTATTGTTTCAAATTGCAAAAGGTCAATACATTTGCTGCTGTTATGTTCCAGAAATCAAAAAGTAATTTTATGGTAGTCATATCAACTCATACTAATAGCTGTCTAACTATCCACCACCCCCCATCATAATCTAAAAATAACTTAAGTAGGCTAAAGTGAACATTTAGAACAAGAAAATAAAACGAAAGATGAGGATTTAAAATACACAGGAATGAGGTTCTAGTAAATCATCATAATGACGTATATTACAGTTGCTTGTGGTGAAACCCAAATTTAGCATTAAGCTTTTCGGCATCCAGTGTGAAAGACAAATTCTACCTGATCCATTACGCAACTCCTAGAGAACATAAAACGACAGTAAGGTAACTGCTCAGCAGAAATGCAGTTGTGTGCAATAAGAAACAGAAGTTCCCTGTCAGGGGTCTTCATAAAGAATGGTGCCAAAAGTATCCTCAGTAGCTTTCCTTTATAGATCCAATGGTTCAATCCACAGGGTAGAATGCAATTTTCACTTTAAGACAATCGCATCACAACTAAGTAGACAGGCATCACAGCATGATGGTGACAAGAGACCCCGGTTCCATACTGCTGAGTTCAAATCCCAGCTCTGCCGCTTACTGGTCATGTTGCCTTGGGCATGCTATTCAAACCTGCCTCATGTGCCTTAGTTTCTCTAATGGTGAGGTGCGGATAAGAACAGCATTTGTGAAGATTGAGTTAGTAAGTATAGCATTACCACTTATTAATGAAAAGTTCAGTAAAAGCATTTGGGCTGGGCACTACCATTAGCACAGTTCCAGTACCCAGCTCTCCACCAACCTGACTTGAACTCAAGGCAGTTTCCACAACAGTGTGGTCCCAGAGAACTTTCTGTAAAAATGGAATCTTCTTTACCTGTGCTGCCCAAAAGTACTAGAAATGTGGCTAATATAAGGAAGAAATGAATTTCTAACGTAATCTAAACAGCCACAGGTGGCAAGTGGCTACTGCATTGGACAGCATATAGAAAATTTTCAACGTTGCCAAGTTTGATTGGACAGTGTTGCTCTAAAACATCCTCCAAGCAATACTCTCTAAATACTGTTATCAGCTAAGCTTTTAAGGAGTGTTAGGTAATGAGGAACTCCAGATTGTAGTCCTGGACATCTAAGGAGTGTGGCCAAATCTCTGTCCCCAGGTGAATGCAGACACCCATGCCTCTGGCTGTGGAGCAGTCTGGTTGTGCTGTGAAAAGTCAAGATTGAGCAGCAGAACAGAATGCCAGCCTATGTGTGCTTCGAGGGGAGCCAAGGCCAAGATCTGTCTCTAGAAAATTGTTTTGAATCTACTTGGAGCACAAAGGAATGAACCTCATCCCAAAGTTCTACTTTAGCACAGTTGGAATTGCTTCGTCCTGAACAATTTTAAAAGTGGTTTAATCAGATACTGGCCTCATTTTCCCAAAATGTTCTATTAACTTTGGGAAAAGCTACTTCCTGGTATTCACTCCAAGATAAACTATTTGGAAAAGGTACATCAAGATGACTAAACAAGGGTGGACGCAATGGTTCACGTCTGTAATCCCAGCACTTTGGGAGGCCGAGACGGGCAGATCACTTGAGGTCAGAAGTTCAAGACCAGCCTGGCCAACATGACGAAACCCCATCTCTACTAAAAATACAAAAAGTAGCCAGGCGTGGTGGTGCACACCTGTAATCCCAGCTACTAGGCAGGCTGAGGCAGAATAGCTTGAACCCAGAAGGCGGAGGTTGTAGTGAGCCTAGGTCATAGAACTGCACTCCAGCCTGGGTGAAAGAGTGAGACTCTGTCTTAAAAAAGATTAAATAAGTTAAGCTATATGATGGGTCTCAGATAAGTAGGAGTTAACAATTGTCAAAATCAATAAAATGATTTCACATAAATTATGTAATAGAAACACAAAATAAAGGGAAAGAAATTTATAATAAAATGTGTATTTCAATATGTAAATGCTCAGGCCCAACTACATTAGAAGAAACAACAAAGTCATTAATATGTGTAATAGAACCATGTTGATGACTTAAGTATAAGTGGCACTGCTGTCAATAACAAGATTTTTGAAAAGCGGTGCAATTCTTGATAAAGTTTTGAACAAAATGAAGTCGAATCTTCTGTTAATTATCTTGTGGCTGTATTCTTGGAAAATTTATGATACATTAACACTATACCAAATAATACCTTGTTTTAAAATGTGAACTGGCTGGGTTTTAGGTTCAGATATCTAAAATTGTTTGTTTTCTAAACACATGAATGTCCAGCAGAACATTCAAGAATCACGTGGGATGTAGAACAATCCTTTGTTAGGCTAAACTGTCCCATGTACTGTGGGATGTAAAACAACTATGGTCCCTGCCCACTGATTGCCAGGAGTGGCCCCAATCACTTCTAAAACCATTAGTCCAAGCCTAACATATGAATTCTACCAACCCCACCCCTGCCAATGACTGGTTCATTAATCCAGGCCTAAGTCAACCTGTGGAGGGTATTGGTTGGTTTGAGAATGGGGTATGTGATATAATGTCAGCCAATGAAACAGCTTAAGTTTGCATCAAAGTCCCCTAAGAGGGAGTCACAGGAAAGACGGTCTCTTCTCTATGTGGTTATAAACGGATGTGATGTCTAAAAATTCTGTACTCATCACAGAACCAGTTGGAGGAAGCAGTCAACAAAGAGGGCAAGGCAAGAGCACAAGGGAACTGGGCTAAAGATTCTGGATGATGTCACCCTTGGGGTCTACCCTACCTTTTTATGTAAATGGGCTTTATGTAACTGGGCTTCCAGTTACATAAACAAATACATTTCCTATGGAGTAAGCTGTTTTGAATTTAGATTTTGGTTCTTGCAGCTGAAAGCACTTTGATACATGCATAAACAATTTCACAAGTCAAAGACTGAGGCCTGGTTTTGAAATAAAAACATCGAAACCAAAACAGCAGCAGTGGCAGGTGAACATTGTTTCTGGGCTTCTATACCAAGCAGTAAACTTGTGGCAGGTGCCGCTGATCAGAAGCCTGCATGCTCCACAGGTGCGGGGTCTCCACACTGCCAGCCTGTATAGTTAGTTCATCAAGCTACAGACACGCTGTGGAAGGAGGGCCAAACACAGCTCACACCTGCAGCTTGTTGCGGGGGATGCATAAAAGGCAAATAACTATTCAATCTGAAAAGAAAAAATATAGCTACAGGTATAAAAGTAATGTTATTAGTATTTGTGTACAAAGAGCTCTACAGGATGCTCTGTGGACAGATGGGGTTATAAAAACAGACCAAGTCCCTGCTCTCATGAAGCTTACAATTAAACAAGTTAGAAAGAAAATCATGTTTACAGAGAAATGGATCAAGGAATGCAAAATACAAGTAATAAACCTGGGTGTGGTAAGTGGTGGGGAAAGGAGGGGTTGGGAAGGAGGCAGTCAGGTACGGTTAACTATGGAAGACTTTCTGACAAGCCAGGGTTGGAGTTTGAGTATTAAAGGTTCTATCGTTGGGAAGATGTGTAAAAACGAAAAAAAGTAAGTATATAGGACCACGAGTGGAAAATTTAGTAATGTCCTGCTGAAATGGTATCAGGTGAGGTTCTGAATAAACATGGTTCCATTTCCAGATTCATGAAAGACAGTGGGACAGGAGGAAAGAGCAAGCATAATTGGTGCTGGAGCCTCAATATGGAATCCCTCTTCTACTAAGACCTACCTGTTTGACCTTGGACAAGTTCCTTAGCCTTCCCTGTGTCCATTTTCTCATCTTATAAACTGGGGACATGTAGTGCTCAAGGGAGAGTAGGGTAAAATGAGGGGAGGCATGCTAAAAACTTGCATAATTGGGAGGGGCTTAATTGTGGTAGTTATTATCATCACCCTTAAATCTACAAGCAATTCACTCAAATTAGTTTGAGTACATAAATGAAACTCAATATACCTATTACATTAGGTTTGAAAAACAGCTGTGTTTTAAAAAGCAGCTATTGCAATCCGTTACAAAATCCCCAAATTACAAGAAAACTATAATACACTTAAAAAAAAAAACAAAAAGACAAATCATGACTAAGGGATATATAAATACATTTATTGGTAGTATTTCTGAATGATAAATGCAGAGAACAGAATACAAAGAAATCAGCACATAAAAGGAACCATTAATCTTCAAAAATGCTATATACTTACATTTTGACCAATTTTGCATATTTGTTTAAATTTACAAACAAATGTAAAGCAAAGTTTTCTTCCGAATATACTTCAAATTTGAACTGTAGTGTTCTCCATTCTAAAGCCAGCTGTTTTTTGCTGTATTTACACCAACTATGATTTACTTTGTTTGTATCTAACCTAAAAGCAAGACTCTGCAAGCTGATCCCGAAGCAGCCAGTTACTCAGGAATTTTACAACAGCTATTAGAGAGAGGATAAAGCCACATGAAAGAGCGACCTTATTCCTAGATATATAGATACAAGAGAAAACACCAAGAAGCAAAAAGAATCACAGAAATACCAATTCTATTCTAAAGCATAATTTCTAATTCTAGCAGCAATTCAATTAGCAATAGCTTAGGTGCCTGTATTCCAAAAAACAAAACCATTAGTTCTTTCACTACAATTTCCTGACTTTACCCAATGAATAATTATCAAGCCTTCATATTCTTTTTTAATAACTCAAGAACATAATTCATACATTACAGGATCATTAAAAAAAGAGGCCTTCAAATATACTGCTGAAAGCTGCAATATAGTTTGAGGGCCAGATTTCAATTTACATAATATTACCATTCATAAAGAGTTTATGACACCCAGTACAATACTTTTCAGCACTGTTAACTCAGAAATGCTCCATCCATTCTTGCCATCAGAGAATTACAGATATGGACGGGATTGTTAAAAGTCTAACAGGGCCTCTAAATAGGACTGCACATGAAATAATTACGGACTATGATAAAACTGTGACAACACAGCTAGCTTATAGAACTGAGTTTTTCACTATAATAGCACTACAGATTTATGACAGTTAAATATCAGAATTATTTTCCCTGCTAACTATTTAGTAGAAAAGGATTTTCTGACTGTAATTCTGATGAACGGTTATCTCTGATGAACAGGGTACTAGGGAAAATTGGAAAGTGAACAAAATGAACTCGTTTATTTTTCACAGATATTAACGAGCAAAGCAGTTTACAAAAAATCAAAATTAACCTAAAACAAATAAATATAAGATCAAATCAATCACCTTTGAACAAAATATAGCTCATTTTCAAAAGTTTTGTTTGGTTTGTGACTAGACTTAAAAATACTAAAATAAGCCGAATAGATTCTAACAATACTGATTTGCTACACAAGATTTGAAAAAAGTACTTAAAGTTTTAAATTATCTCTCATCCCTAGAGACAGTAAATAAAAAGTGGCTCTTGCAAAAATAAATGAAAACAAAACCACCAACAAAACTAATCATATAAGATACTGTTTTCTTTTGAATACTTCAATTGGTCCTATATTAGGATAAGGTTTTGATAGCAAGGACTTCCTAGCCTCTTCCTTTATTTTCCATTTTCTAGTCATGTCTGTGTTTTTATCAAACAAGGCTATGTGTAGGTTTTCCTACAAAGTCAGGTTGAGTCAGAGGTAGCGTTAGGATGCAATATACTTGATCATAGTATGCAGTTAGTTCAAATGAACACATCGTTATCTAAAAGGATTACGATAATTAAAAATGCAAAAAGAAACATGTACCGCCCTCACTGCTTTGCACTAAGTAAAATTCTGAGAAACTGAGAACAAACATTGGAAGCCAGGAAATAGGCAATTAATTGCCTCATCTTCCATGAGCTCCTTTAATGCACCAGTTCAGGCTGGTTTTCCACAAAGGGTAGCACCCCACTCACATAATAGGCAATGCCAAGAGACAGCAAAGCAATGACGAAGATCAAAAGCAACACTCTCCAGAAGCCCAGATCCTCCACAAACTCCTGCCACGTGGTTCGGAAGCTGGAAAGGACTCCTTCACCTTGCTGCAGGTTGGGATTGAGGAGTGAATGGCTTTCCATAGCACTGTGGAAGAAGAAAGAGCAAAAAGGGCATTAAAAACACAGCAATTCCAAAAACGTAAAACTATAGGACTATTATTTAGAAAAGACCAAATACACACACACACACATATATATATACACTCTTACATGCTTATGTATCTGAACAATACATCCTAAACTGTAAATTGCTAAATGGTAATGAGTATGTTTCTCTTGGTTTAGAATTTAGTAAAGTCAAGTTAAAAATTCTATTAAAAAGGTCCTGGTTGGGCGTGGCGGCTCATGCCTGTAATCCTGGCACTTTTGGAGGCCAAGGAGGGAGGATCACTTGAGCCCAGGAGTTGGGGACCAGCCTGGGTAACATAGCGAGACCCCATCTCTATTTTTTTTAAGGTGTCCTGAGCAGAAGTCTTGAAATAGGTTAAATGAGTTGTTTCCATCAAGATATTAAACCACAACACATTATTGTTATGTTAAATTTAGAAGATTCAAAGTGTAGACTCATAATTTAAGAATGTGTTAATATGAATAAGCAGACACGCAGGTGATGACACCTGAAGAGGACAGTCATCTACAAGTCAAGCAGGGAGGCCTTAGAAGAAACCAACTTTGTGACACCTTGATCTCAGACTTCTAGGCCCTAGAACTGAGAAAACAAACGTCTGTTTGAGGGGGCAGCGGAGGGAAAGATGAGTAAATCTAAAAAGTCACTTATATAGTGTGTGTGAATCTTAAAGTTAAAAGGGAATTTTTATTAATTTAGTTCAATAATCTGACCAATGGAGGAATTCCTTCTTTCAGTGTAATTCTCTAATAAGGGAAGCTTACTCCTCAGCCTGTTGTCCATGTGGACTTGTCTAGTTATCAGAATTTTTTTTTTTTTTGGAGACAGAATCTCACTCTGCCGCCCAGGCTGGAATGCAGTGATGTGATCTCAGCTCACTGCAACCTCCACCTCCCCGGCTCAAGCAATCCTCCTGCCTCAGTCCCTGACTACAGGTGCACACCACCATGGCTGGCTAATTTTTGTATTTTCGGTAGAGACAGGGTTTCGTCATGTTGCCCAGGTTGGTCTTGAACTCCTGAGCTTAGGTGATCCACCTGCCTTGACCTCCCAAAGTGCTAGGCATGAGCCACCACAGCTGGCCTAGTCATTAGGAATTCTTAATAGTTTCTTCCTACTGGTTTTAGTTCTATCTTATACAATAAGACAGAATATGTTCATTTCTCTTCTGCATAAAGGCTAGTCTAATTGAAATTAAGGTAGTGAAAATATCATAAAAACACTGATTCTGGTTTTCAGAACTTTATCAATGAGAAATATGACTACCACAAAGAGAAACTGCATCTGACTTTGGTACACGAAGCACTAAGGGAAGAGCACCCATGGTTATGTCACAACATACAGGCCCAATAAGAGGGTATCATTTAGATTAAATCCACAATGACCATGATTATAGGAACCAACTATCTACTGGTTATCAAAGTTCATTACTATCCTTCCTAACTCCCATAAAACAATCTCTTAGAGTCTCATTCACTATGAACTATGAGTAAACATGCAAAACTGGCATTTTTTTAACCTACAACTTTATTTTACTTCTTGATACCATCAAACAAAAGTCCTTCAGCCTTTACCAGCATTAGAGGTCTTCTCTGATCATAGGAAACTGACTTCCTAATGGGCCAGTCTACTTAACACCCAAATTTTTTTTTTAAATAATTAAAACATGTTTATTCTCTGAATAAGAGATGATGTTTTCAGTGGGAATCTACAACAATACAGTGATTTCGGACAACTTGAGAGCAAGTTTAAAAATAAGATTAGAATTTTGACAAGGCCTAAAAGAGTAAAACCACAAATGGGTAACAAATTTCTGGAGAGGCTTAGTTTGGCCTATGTAAAATTTATTGATTACGAGTTGACATGCCCTTATACTCAAACATGTTAGGTATAAAATGAAAATTCAATGAGCATTCTCTCATTGCTCTTCAGAGCTCATGAAGCGCTGCCAACCAGGATTTTCTATAAAGACTTTATCCAATGAAATGCTTTCTACTGTCCAGGGAATATCTGATTCTAACATAATGGGGTGTGTGTATAATCCTTTTTTAAAAACATAGTATCTACACTGTCTTTGGGGGTTGTGTTTGTGTGTATCTTTTTAAAAAAATGTGACAGCTATACTGTTTTTGTTATCCCATACCTACAAAGTAAAAAGGAATTAAGAGTTTATATGGAGGAGTGGGGAAATATTTTTCATTAACTTGATTTATAGTTCCTTATAAGACCTGTAGAAGTTGTGCTGTCTCGGGGGACTCCTAAGAGAAAAGAAAAATATTATAGTAAACACGTTTAAAACCTTGCTTTATCTTCTGCTCTAGAAAAAGCTGTTACACAATTATGCCATAATGCCATGTGCTAGCCAATCTCTTTAAACCTTTTCCTCTACTTTTTATTGAGATATAATTCACATCCCATAATATTTACCTTTTGAAACTGTACAATTCAGTGGCTTTTCATATATTCCCAAAATTGTACAACCATCTCTTCTAATTCCAGCACACTTTCAGCACCTCTATCAGAAACTCTGTACTGTTAGCAGTCACTCCTCCACTGCCGCTTCTCCCAGCTCCTAGTCTACTTTCTCATCTACTTTCTGTCTCTGTGGATTTGCTTATTCTGGATATTTCACATAAAGAGAATCATATAATACGTGGCCTTTTGTGCCTGGCTTCTCCCATGTAGCATGTTTTCAAAATTTATCCATGCTGTAGCATGTATCAGTACAAAATAATCATATTAATAATATTCCACTGGATGAACAGATGATGTTTATTCCTTCATCAGCTGATGGATGTTTGGGTGGTATCCACGTTTTGGCTATTATGAATAATGATGCTATGAACATTCATATGTAAGTTTTTGTGTGGACATATGTTTCAGTTTTCTTTGGTATATTCCTAGAAGTGGCACTGCTGGTCAGACGGTAACTCTATGTGTAGCTTTTTGAAGGACTGCCAGACTTTTCCAAAGAAGCTGCTCTACTTTCCATTCCCATCAGCAGTGTATGAGGGTTCCAATTTCTCCACATCCTCCAGAGCACTTGTTATTACCTTTTTAATTGCAGCTATCCTAGTGGGTGTGAAGTGGCATTTCACTGTGGTCCTCATCTGCATTTTCCTAATGACATTACCTTTCAACTTTCTGATTTAAGCTTCAACCACTGAATTTCTACCATGACACTGAGGGGTAGGAGTAAGATAGGAAAACTAGGCAATAAAAGTGTTAATAACTCAATTTTTGAAAAACGAGCTTTACACAGTGTTACAATTAATACAAACTCTCATGCTGCAGTGAAATGGCAGGTATGTGAAGGAAGCAGGAGTACTTCAACTGCTCATCCAATGGAATATTATTTTGTACTAATCACTTCTTAGTAAGTAATCACAACTGAGGCAAACTAATGCTAAAAGTATATTTCTGCTAAAGAGGTGCCAAGAAACTGGCTATTAACAAAATAAAGGCCCTAAAATATACCAAACAAAACACATTCTTGGCTGTTTTCATGGTAAAGAAGCTTAAAGTACTTAATGTTATTTTATAAAAAGATAAAAATAAATTTCAAGTTATTTTGGAGGAACAAATCTTTAACAAATAATAGTTAACTCAATGTTGTTAAAGTGCTTATGCCATTCTGTCAATCCAAAGTACACAGGAGAGAAAAAAAAGGGCTTGTAAATACATCTCTGACTTCTTGTTTATCTGTCAGCTTTCAGTGATCACTCATGAGGAGTATGCACTGTTCCAGAAGTAAAGCTCCTGGATTTCTTCAGGACTGTACTAAGTGCTTGAAAGTATCTAAACAAAACAGACCTAAGCTTCAGAGCGGAATTAATGGTCCCCAAAGAGCACATCAACTGGCACACGAGAGGAGGAAAGCAAAAATGGGTACAAAGGAATCAAATGAACGGTGAGCTATGAAAAACAGAGAGGATTTCATTTAGAACTCACAGAAACAAGGATCCCAATGGTCTAAGTGGACTATGTGATTCTAAATCCAAGTCCTAGTCCATCAGCTACGAGGTAAACAGCTGATGTGGGCCCTTGCTTATTCTACTTACAACCTACCGAGAATGTTGGGAAGAGACTATGGAAGCTCGGCATCCTTTTTCCTTCACTTGTATAAACTGCATGGTGGTCAACCAGACTATATGCTACTAGAACTAAGTCTGGCCTATTTAACTTTACGTGTTGAGCCCAGTGATGTCAGGAGAAAAGATGGTTTGCTACCTTTTTGGAGCTTCCTGAACTGTGTTCTCCATTGCTTCTAGGTAAGAAATGATGAGCTATTCAAGACCCGGTCAGTCACCACATCTTAGCTTCAATTACTTACAGGAGTCCAAATTTCATTAGCTCCAACTCATATGATCATCACTTTCGCTTTCACATTACTGAACTGTGCATGCGTTAAATACTATTGTGCTTTCCCTCTCTTGTTTTCTTGTTTCTCAGCAGCCCACTTCCCTATCCTTGAAACTACCTTTTGGTCTTTTCTAAAATTGCCCAAGTTCTTGGCTTTACTTATACTTCTTTTTTTTTTGAAATTCCATTCTTTTTGTGACCTGTACTTAAACTCCTCAAGCTCCGGTTTCCTTCCCTTAGATTCAGTTGTCACTATTTCTTCTTTGTACTGTCAATACAGCAAGTGGCTAACAGAACATTATGTGCCCATGACATGTAGTACTTTCTGTTAATAGCTTCTCAATTGTAATCTGCAGCCATAAGGTCCTATATAAAGTTCAAGTTGCACTTAAAAGCAAATGAATATTAAAGTTCACAAAGTTACCACAAATCCAGGTACTTCAAGTGACTTTCCCCTTAAAAAATCATATTATCTTGCTGGGCGTGGCTGCATGTGCCTATAGTCCCAGCTAGTCAGGAGGCTGAGGCAGGAGGAATGCCCAGGAGTTCAAGTCCAGCATGAATAATACAGTGAGAGAAAAAAAAAATTTCCAGTACCTTTCACTCTCAGCTGTCTGCATGGTCTCCAGTTTCGAGTGGGTTCCTCTGTTAAATCCTTTTACCTCCTGTTCTTCCAAAGATTCCAGCAATCGGATGACATCTTTATTTACTCCTCTGCGCTTTGCCAGAACTAAAGGGGTAGCACCTTGATGATTGCTAAAAAAAAGTTCATAAAATAAAGAAGCCATCATAACATACTATATTGTCAGCTCCATTTTAGTACCCATTTGTATAGATCTCAGTGAATAAAGAATGGGCCCAATTAGGATCTACCCTAGGGCTGTGGGGAACTAAAGGAGTATTTGGCTCACTGCAACTCTTCCACCATAAGCCTTGACCAGCAGGCTGCAATCAGACCTTGCCTGATGGGATTTCTGCACAGTTCATCACAGAGGCCATTATCCTGTTACCCAAACACATCCCCACCTCCAGCCCCATCCTCACACTGAATGTCTCCTCAACAGCAGATTGTGGTGGATGTTATAGCCGTGTGCCTCCATTTTTTTTCTGAATTGTACTATAGAAAGTGTTTATGAAGAATAAACAAATCACCAGGGGGGAAAAAAAAAGGATGGGTCCAATTAACTCAAAAGTAAAACCCAGAGCTGAGCCAAACATCCAGTGGAGCTGAATTTTGAATTAACCCTTGTTTTTTT
>NW_016820098.1:2857148-2902376 GCF_001698545.2 Rhinopithecus bieti | reverse complement strand
TTTTTTTTTTGAAATTCCATTCTTTTTGTGACCTGTACTTAAACTCCTCAAGCTCCGGTTTCCTTCCCTTAGATTCAGTTGTCACTATTTCTTCTTTGTACTGTCAATACAGCAAGTGGCTAACAGAACATTATGTGCCCATGACATGTAGTACTTTCTGTTAATAGCTTCTCAATTGTAATCTGCAGCCATAAGGTCCTATATAAAGTTCAAGTTGCACTTAAAAGCAAATGAATATTAAAGTTCACAAAGTTACCACAAATCCAGGTACTTAAAGTGACTTTCCCCTTAAAAAATCATATTATCTTGCTGGGCGTGGCTGCATGTGCCTATAGTCCCAGCTAGTCAGGAGGCTGAGGCAGGAGGAATGCCCAGGAGTTCAAGTCCAGCATGAATAATACAGTGAGAGAAAAAAAAAATTTCCAGTACCTTTCACTCTCAGCTGTCTGCATGGTCTCCAGTTTCGAGTGGGTTCCTCTGTTAAATCCTTTTACCTCCTGTTCTTCCAAAGATTCCAGCAATCGGATGACATCTTTATTTACTCCTCTGCGCTTTGCCAGAACTAAAGGGGTAGCACCTTGATGATTGCTAAAAAAAAGTTCATAAAAATAAAGAAGCCATCATAACATACTATATTGTCAGCTCCATTTTTAGTACCCATTTGTATAGATCTCAGTGAATAAAGAATGGGCCCAATTAGGATCTACCCTAGGGCTGTGGGGAACTAAAGGAGTATTTGGCTCACTGCAACTCTTCCACCATAAGCCTTGACCAGCAGGCTGCAATCAGACCTTGCCTGATGGGATTTCTGCACAGTTCATCACAGAGGCCATTATCCTGTTACCCAAACACATCCCCCACCTCCAGCCCCATCCTCACACTGAATGTCTCCTCAACAGCAGATTGTGGTGGATGTTATAGCCGTGTGCCTCCATTTTTTTTCTGAATTGTACTATAGAAAGTGTTTATGAAGAATAAACAAATCACCAGGGGGGAAAAAAAAAGGATGGGTCCAATTAACTCAAAAGTAAAACCCAGAGCTGAGCCAAACATCCAGTGGAGCTGAATTTTGAATTAACCCTTGTTTTTTTTTTTTTTTTTTTTACTTCCAGGGAAAAGGAAAAGAGAACATATAGTCAAAAAAAGTGGATAAATCTAGTTCTAAACACATTCTTATTTGATATTTACATTTTATGAGATGAGTACTTTTTTTTAACGTCTAAGAAAAAAATGTCAAATAAGCTGCTGTGGTTCACACAGCTATTTAACGCTAATAATAGGAGAGAACCACATTAAATCCTGCAGTCAATTCCTACCCCATCGTGTCCTGCAGAAACAGAAGCATTTACTGTTTTATTCAGATTTAGGGGCATTATAGCATCAATAAATTAGGGCAGTGTGTAACTGTAATTTAAAGGTCAAGCTCAGTTTTACAGGTGACTTGACATCGTTCCCACTGAAAAAGCAGAGTATCACCAAAACAAACAAAAAGCCCCATAACTTCCTCAAATTGTTCAGTTTAAAAAGGATCTTGGACTCCAGGGAGATTATGAAGCTCACATGGCGCATTACATGACAGAAGGCACATAAGCGTTGGAGTCAGCGGAACTAGGTTCAAATTCCAGCTCTGTCCCTTATAAACTGTGACCTTTTCAAATCCTCTATAAACTGTGTGAACTTTGTCCAATCCTTTTTTGTCTTAACTATCAAATCTGTAAAATGAAGAAAACACCTATCGTGAGAGCTCTTCATTCTGAGGACTAAATGAGCTAACAAGTAAACAGGGTCCAGCTCATAGATTTTCAACAAATGTTCTTTTCTTCTTCTTCCCTTGTTGTAACACTACATAATTAATTAGTAGCAGAAACTACCCACAATTTTCATAGAAAAAATATGCTGCTTCAGCAAAAACCTAGAGGTCAGTCCCTCATTCCCTCACTTGCCTAACAGAATTACACTGTCTTCAATGCCTTTCTGAACTTATTTCAACTGATTAATGAGAAAACAAAATCCAAAGACCCAAGATAAGACTATCAGTTGAGAGACTAATGGGAAGAAATGACTAGACTTCTAAAACCATAGAGAACTTACCAAATATCAATTTTGAGTCCATTGGAAACCAAAAACTGGATAGTATCCACATGGCCACAGAGGTGAAGAGCCGTGTTTCCTTGATAATCTGTGGCCAGAAGATCAGCACCGAATTTATGCAGTAGCTGGCAGATGTCTACATTTCCTCGAGCTGCTGCAAGGTGAAGGCCTGTTCTGCCCCTGCTGTCACGAATATTTGGGTCAAAGCCACTTTCCAAAAGCCGCTTGGAATAATTAAAGTCCCCATCAATACACGCTTGTAGCAAGGGCACGTTAGTCTGAGAAGAATCATTTACAAAAACATACGACATTGTTCTGATGTGGTGGATGGAACACACCTGTAATGAGATAGGTGAGTGAGATGCCATGAAGACAAATGAAATCAAGGCAAAGGAATCATTTAGAAAAGCACTATTTTCATCCTTTTGGCGTCCTGCCTCAAATAAATAAATTACTTTACCAAACAGAAACAACAACAAATTTATCAATTATATTTTATTTTCCATTAAAACATTTTATTTTCTTCATATCTGCTGGATTAAAATTCTAATTCAATTACTGTAAAGCTCTATTTTGCTTTTCATCATGTAAAAGATTAAGAGATATTTTAAAGTTAAGCAAGATATAATAGCTTAGATTTAAGTATTATGTTGTCAGAACACATAGATAACATGATGTTTAAACATCAAAGAACTACCCATATATAAACCCTACTGCTGGTAGACATTCTTATTTAAACAAACTGATTCACTTTGATATATTTGCTTCTTCTTGTATTTGAGATATTCTACATGGTAACTAAAACTACTTGCATGAAAAGAAGTTATACTCAACAAAGACCTGTAGAATGTTATGTTTATAGCACAATTTTTTTTTTTTTTGAGATGGTATCTCGCTCTGTTGCCCAGGCTGGAGTGCACTGGCGTGGTCTCAGCTTATCACAACCTCCACCTCCTGGGTTCAAGCGATTTTCCTGCCTCCGCCTCCCAAGTAGCTGGAATTTCAGGCGCTTGCCACCATGCCTGGCTAATTTTTTGTATTTTTAGTAGAGATAGGGTTTTACCATGTTGGCCAGGCTGGTCTTGAACTCCTAACCTCATGATGTGCCCGCCTCAGCCTAGAAAAAGTGCTGGGACTACAGGTGTGAGCCACCGTGCCTGGCCTATAGCACAAATTTTAAGAGAAAGGCTAAGGAAAGTAACAAACTGAATTTAAAAATCAGAGCACAAAATCAATTCAGATTATGCTTCTTTTTACAGCATTGATCTTATTTTGCTGTGCTCTGTGGTTATCTCAATATGTGACTGTGCCAAATTCCCCCTGTCCAAAGACTGAGAGACGAGGTAAAAAAAGTAAGGCTGTCTGGGAATACCAAGTCAGGACAAAGCAGCAATCTCAACCAGGTCCGATGTGAATTGCATCTCTGGGACTCATCCAGCTCACCAGTTTGCTCACATCTCTTTCACGGATGTTTCCCAGCCCCACTGGTGCACCTGAACTCAGGTGAGAGTTCAGCACCTGCCTGGTGCACCTGAACTCTCAGGACATTCTGCTCTACCAAAGTGCATACCACTAGGTCTCTCTCTCTCCCCTAGGTTCATTTAAGAAAGAGTTAAAGCCTGTCAAAAGAAACTTCGCTACAAAATTGACAAGAAAACAGAAAGGCAGACACCAATGCTTTTCTAGAGATGGCTTTTTAATTCTTAGGTTATAAAAGCTTAGTCACAGATGGACTTGGCTTATACAGCTGATCAGGTAAAGTCTCTTTCTGAAACACTGACGGAACTGGATGCTAGACCCATCTAGTCTTGTGCCTAACCTCAAGGGGATTCAGGGAAGCCTGGTTGCTGAGTTTGGTGAGACTGCTGCCCCTATTCATTTCAACTTGGCTTCTCAGCAGAGCCATTGTCCCAAAATCTGGGGCTGCCTTACACAAGGGCTCTGCTGCTACCACAGGCTCTCTGTGGGAAGAGTGGGCATTAACATATATTGAGACTCGTTCTGAGCCAGGTGCAAACTAGGAGGTTTTAATGAATTTAATTTAATCTTACTAACGCCACAGTAAGGTTTTTTTTATATCTGAATTTCAGTGAGGAGCCACTGAAGGATTTTTTGTTTTAAATTGAGACAGGTTCTCGCTCTGCCACCCAGGCTGGAGTGTGGTGGTACAATCATGGCGCACTGCAGCCTCAAACTCCTCGGTTCAAGCAATCCTCCCACATCAGCCTCCTAAATAGCTGGGACTACTATTTCAATGAGTCCAGCCCTTTGAAGGATTTTAAGTCAAAGAAATGGCACGGTCTTATTAGTCTTTCAGAAAGATTACTTGGATGGTAATATGGAGGGGTTAGATTGTAGAGAAAAAGACTGGAGGCAGGGAGATCAATCATTAGGTCATTGCAGCTATCTAGGCAAGAAATGAAAACCTGACCTAAGGCAGTGGCAGGCAGAAGGGGACACACTGGAGAGGAATAGAGAAGACAGAATTAGCACAACTTAATGACTCACTGGATAAGAAATGAAGAGTGAAAATGGGCTGTTAAGAATAATTTCAAATAAGAAAAAAATATATGTTTATGATTAAAGAATACAGAGATTAAAATAAATTTCAGATTATGATACATATGATGACTTTTTAAAAATCTGGCTGGGCACAGTGGCTCATACCTGTAATCCCAGCACTTTGGAAGGCCAAAACAGGAGGATAGCTTGAAGCCCAGGAGTTCAAAACTAGCCTGGGTAACATAGCGAGAGACCCTGTCTCTATAAAATATTTAAAAATTAGCCAGGCACGGTGGCGCATGTCTTTCGTCCCACCTGTTCGAGACGCTGAGGTGAGAGGATCACTTGAGCCTGGGAGACTGAGGTTACGATGAGCTGAGATTGAGCCACGGCACTCCAGCCTGGGCATCAGAGTGAGACCCTGTCTCAAAAAAACAAACCAAACCAAACCAAACCAAACCAACAAACAGAAAAACTCAATAAGAAGAATTTACTCAATAAAAGAGTCAGGAATTCTTTTGTGAGGGTAATCTAAATATCTTCCCTTACAGCAAGGGTGTCCAACATTTTGGCTTCCCTGCGTCACACTGAAAGAAAAATTGTCTTGGGCTACACATAAAATACATAATGATAGCTGATAAGCTTTAAAAAATTGCAAAAAAAAAAATCTCAGAATGTTTTTTAAAAGTTTATGAATTTGTGTTGGGCTACATTCAAAGCTGTTCTGGCCTGCAGGTTGGACGAGCTTGCACAGTATTGAATCATAAAATGGAAAAGCTATCATAAACCTTTTAAAATGAAATGCCACATATGAAGTACTTTTCAAAAGGTAATGTGTTTTGATTAAATTTTTAAGAATAATTTTTTAAATCTACTTGGTGTTTTTGATTCAAACACAGTAAGAATTCTTGTGGTTTGCAGACTAGGATTCTTCTCAATGTTGGCTCAGCAAGAAATGCAAGTCTCTGTGTCTATTTTTCAGGTGAGAATAAGTGTGTATTTTGTCAATTTCTCTGTGTCCCTGAGCAACTGCTAAACTTAATCCCACATTTAATAAGCCCAATGATAGATATTTTTCATCTTGATCACAGAACCGAATCTGCCCTAAAGTAGTTCACTGAAGGTTTCACATCTTGTGAGGAAGTCCACAGTAGTAAATACTCATGTAAGTCTAAAGATTAGATCTTTCGTTCAGTGGTCACTCAGCAGTTTCTCTGAATTCTCAAGAAGGTTCAACAAAAATATTCTGTAATGTGCTGGCAAGGATCTACAGGAAATAGAAAATTCAGTTATAACAGAAGTGTGGTGAGAAAAAGAACTCACTGTTCTATTAAATACAGACAGGTTACTGAGCCTGTAGAAATTCTCTAGAAAATCTGTAGGTGAGGCCAGAAAAATACATGACAAGTAACAAAGTAGTGAAAAGGCAGCAAAGAAGGGCTTAATAGAAGCTGCTCTGTGGCCCACAAACAAGAAAGCAAGACAGAAAGATAAAAGAATAAGAACCAAATTATGTGTCATCAGGAAAGAACAAATTGGGCTCCAAAAATTCTCTCTCAGTCATTACTTGGAATTCAGAATGCATATTTTCACATTATAAATGGAGGCTAGATCCCAGATTAGTTCACAAAAGAATTTTATAAATAAAATACTATTCATAATGGGGAAAAAATGAAAGTTTAAAAGCTAATACTTATATTTAAACCAAACAGGATACATTTAAGAAAAAATATTTCTAATCTACCTTGAATGCTGATACTTAAATCTCTTTAAATCTGTTCCCTTCCCTGTCTTTTCAGTGTGAAAGAAAACCTGGCCCAAATCTATCTGTAATCTTCTTTACATAGCCTGACCCTGCTCCCCCTTAACTGTGGTGCGGCCCCGCCCAGGCTACAGCCCTCTGCACTGAGAGAGGCTACAAGGGCACCCTGTCTACCTGCTCAACTCTTCTCTGGAGGGACCGTGGAAGCAGGGCCATGGGCAGGCAGTAAGGCCCACAAAAATAGCAATATTAGTTCATGAAACAAACATTCACTGTATGCCTGAAACGTGCCAGATACCATGCTATCAAGTCCAAATCCCAAATTCCTGGTCAGGGTGAAACACAGGTTAACTTTTTACTGGTCATCCATGCTCATCGTTATCGAATCCCCGTGAACAAATTTATATAGGGAAATAATTAATGGTATTTTACGGAGCTCCATTTACAATATGTAAGTCAGACTGTATCATAAAGGCTATCAGCGCTAAGCTGGAACTGATGACAATGGCTGACAAACTGTACGTGAGGACCAGTCCCACACAAGGGTCACCAAATTTCACGAAGACATGATAATACACAAAACATCTACGCTCCTCATTTCCTACTTTTTTTTATGATACTACAGTATCAATTTAGATAAACTTCATATCACGGAGCCACTTGATTTCCTTAAACAAATATTATGTATTTACCCAAAGCCTAATATTTTTCCTCTCTTGTTCTGACAGCTAGAGCTGGGTCTTTAACAACTAGAGCCTGTCTCTAATGTATGATTTGGTTTCAATTTTCAATGTTAATTAAAATGGTGCAAGTGGGTTATTCTGGATGTGGTAGAGCTCACATTATGGAAAAAGAATAACTTTTGTTTTTTATCTAGAGATAGAATTATAGTTCATATGGTTATGCCTCCCAATAATCCTAATGTTCTCTTAAATCCACAAGAAAGACAATGCTTCTGTAATTTTCTTTTTCTTTTCTTTTTTTTTTTCTTTTTGAGACAGAGTCTCGCTCTGTCGCTCATGCTGGAGTGCAGTGGTGCAATCTCAACTCACCTGCGGAGGTCTCCCACGTTCAAGTGATTATCCTGCCTCAGCCTCTCCAGTAGCTGGGACTACAGGCATGTGCCGTCATGCGTGGGTAATTTTTGTATTTTTAGTAGAGATGAAGTTTTGCCATGTTGGCTAGGCAGGTCTTGAACACCTGACCTCACGATCCACCCACTTTGGCCTCCCAAAATGCTGGGATTACAGGTGTGAGCCACTGTACCCAGTCTGCCATTTTCTATGGATATTACAATGCCCCATAAGAAAATGAACAAATGACAGATTTGTGTGATTTCATATTAATATTACACAAATTCATTAGACTAAATTACTAGAAACCTGCCAAGAAAACTTCCAAGACCTCAATTAGACCTTATTCACTAGACTCTATTAATAGCTGACCTAAGAAGTCATAAAGTGAATACAAATCAGAGCACATATTTAACGACTGTCAAATGAGTGAGGAGGAGTAAAGACTTTTTAAAATTAAACTTTTTGAGATAATTATAAATTCATATGCAATTGTAAGAAATAACACAGAGTGATCCTGTGCACCCTTTACCCAGTTTCCCCAATGGTAACATCTTCCAAAACTATATTACAACATCACGACCAGGACACTGACATTGATATAGTCAAGATACAGAACATTTCCATCACCACAAACCATCTCTCATATGTTGCCCTTTTATAGCTATTCCTGCTTCCCTCCCATTCCAGTCTCTCCTCAACACCTAGAAACGACTACTTAGTCTTCCATTTCTTTAGTTCTGTCGATGTTGTGTAAATGGAGCCATACAGCACATACAGGAACCTTTTGGGATTGGCCTTTTTCACCCAGTATAACTCTCTGGAGATTCATCCAGGGTAGCTGTGTGTATCCAGAGTTTGTCCATTTTTTATTGCTGAACAGTATTCCATGGCATGGGTGTACCACAATGTAACAGTCCATCTACTGAAGGACGTCTGGTGTCTCCAGTTTTTGGCCATTGTTAAAATTTCTACAAACATTTGTTTGTATGTGGCTGTAAATCTTAATTTCTCTAGGATAAATGGTCAGGAGAACAACTAGTGAGTTGTATGAAGGCCTAAAAGACTGTTGAGCATGATAGTGTCTATTTTTCCCATTCAAGAAGAATGTAAGGTCATCTTTGGAGTCATGTGTCTCAGTGTCAGGTTATTTATGGAAGAACCTGTAGGACCAAGCATTTGCAAGGCCACAGGTGGATATACTGGCATTTACCAAAGGGAGTGTTTCATAAAAACCATTCTACAAACAGAATTAGAGGCACTAATTGAAGTGTCAATAATGAACCAGTAATCTTTCAAGATTCACTGAGTCTGAGTCTGTGCCCCTGTGAATGGATGTGAAACCTAAGTAAACATAATGAAGTCTGCTTGTAGAGGTGGGAAAAGTAGGGGGGAGAGATATGTGATAGTCTGACTCTCCTGAAAGGCACTACTCTTATGAGTGTACCATAGAGAGACAATTTTCTTGTCAGATGCTGTTAAAAGAACTTGATTACTCCACCCGGAATGTATATGGAGCTGGACTGCCTGGGTTTGAACCCCAGCTCAGCTACTTACTAGCTGTTTGACTTAGCACTCAAAAATAAGTTATTATCCTTTTCAGGCTAGCACAGCTCTGGGGAGACCGTCCTCAGCTGTACAGAAGCAAGCTTGCGTACAGCACTGATCCCCTGGGAATAGAGCAGCTTCTGATAATGGGGTGACATCTAGTGGGGAGTGAAGACCTCCAAGAAAGAAAAATAAAACAACTGGTTCCTGGCAGAGGAAAAACCACGTAGTCTAGTGCAAGAACAGTCAATATGGGAATAACCACGCCCCAGAAAGCACACTGGTTGCTGACCAGCGCCCCGGTTCCCAAGGAACAGTGTCAATGAGGAACAGTGTCCAATGACTGGTTCAGAGGCAGACTAGCTGGCATTGTTAAAAGCAGAACTTTGGGAGTCAGGTTTTAGAGGGCTGGTGCAGCCTGACACTTAAAACTCCTCACTCTGTGCTCTGTGGCACAGCCTGAGAGATTTGATGAAGATGGAGTCATTTATCCTTTCTTCACATGACGCAGTCACTTAGATCTCGGCAACAAGAGCTTCTTATGTCAACCAGCTCGCTTATCCCAACCCAAACAACAATAAAAAGATTTTGATGGAAGCTTGTGATTCACTGATTTGATGAAAAGTCATGCCTAATTTTCTTTTATATCTCAAATTCTGGATCCACAATCTTAGGTCAATCTGTAAAACTTTAAGATATAATAGTATTCTTAATGGTTAACAACTAATGGAGAAAATATGTTCGATTAATACATACTTATAATAACTAAAAATTGTTCTATATCCAATATCAACAGGAATACATAATAGATTGATTTTTCATTCTGAAAGGCCATTTGGAAAGGCAGGACTAAGTACCACATTCTTGCTTCAAATGGACTGACTACATTATGCCTACACAAGCAATTTTGGTCAGAGATCAAAGCAACAGACATTTCAGCAAAACGCAAGGAAAAAAAACGACATAGTTGGAAAGATCTTCTATCAGATCTTATTGCCTTTGCCATTTTCTAATGTCAAAGAAAAGTACTAAAACTGAAAAAATGAATGATCCACAGTAAATAAAACCCCAAATCTAGATTCTATCACTTGGTTATTCTTATCCTTTTACGAGGATGCAGTTGTTTCAAAATACAATCTCAGAGAACTATAAAACAAAAATTTCCAGTGAAGTCATTAAATCCTAACTGCTAGTACTTTAAAATTACTGTTCTTAAAACCTGAGCTCTGCAAAAATCCAAAGATACTGGGAAAGGAAAAAAGCCATGTTGAAAAGAAATTTAGCTGTAAGCACGTAAGAATTTCAACAATTTAAAATCCTTCCCAAAACATTAACAATATATTTCTTCAGTCTGCTTATCTTCAGCAGCTATTTAAACAGTAACTATTTCTCTAACAGAGCGATCTTAATTCCTAAGGCCCACAGGCATTGAGTCTAGGGCCATACTGCTTTAAGTGGCAGGGTGAGGCTTCGTATTTAGTTTATATATTTTCAATGTGCCCTGCAGCCACTGTAAGTTGTCAAGATAATCAGGAGAAAACAGTTCATGTAAAACTTTGTTGCTTGTTCACAACTGTCCTAAAATTCCTGCCAGAATATGTTTCTAGAAGCCAAGAAATGGGTCTGATTTGTCTATATATACTGGCTGACTGCAATGCCTGGTACATTAATTTTTCTTGAAGTCTAGACATAGGGAAATGCAATAATTCTTTCCTGAATGTACACTCAATTAAGTTCATTGTCACAGGATTTTAAAGTAATATTTTTTTCTTATGACTAGTTCTGCAGTGCATTGTAAAAATTTTTAGGAAATAAATATGAAAAAAGAGAAGAAACTAAAAGCTGCACACAATCAAATCAAATTCATGATTCAACCAACCATGAATCAAAAATATTCAGGGAAAAAAACTGCATCTGTACTGAACACGTATGCACACTTTCTTATTTCCTAAACAATACAGTGTAACAACTACTTCTGTAGCATTTACATTGTATTAGGTATTATAAGTAACCTAGAGATGATCTGAAGTATATGGAAAGATGTGCATAGGTTAAATACAAATACTATATCATTCTGTACCAGGGATGTGAGCATCTGTGAATTTGGTAACTGCATGAGGTCCTGAAACCCATCCCCATGGATACTAAGGGATGACTGTATTCTGGGTATGTACCGTAATTTTATTGAATTCCTTAGCACATTAAAAGAGAATTTGTCCTATATTTTTCCTATCACATAGATTCACTGACATTTTTGGCTAATCAAAATGTAAACAGAATTTTGTGATGCAGATGAAAGCTGTCTAATGTATGGCTATGGAACCAGTCTCTGACCGGTGAACAGTTTTACTGTGATGGCAATCTTGATGCAATGCTTTCTTTGCTCACTGCAAAACTTCTAAGATTCTGGTTTACAGTTCATCCTAAACCAGGCTGGATTTAAGTTCCTTATTTCTCTATTTTTTAGAAAATTGTATTACAAGGGCCTAGGAAGTAAATTCTCACTGATCATACGGCTAGGACCCCAGTTTTTAACCTTTTAGTGATCTGTCCTAAATAAAGATAAAATATGTGAATATTTATTTGGATTCTTAGGAAAAGAGTTGCTCTCTTTCTGCAGGAAGTAAATAAAAGAAGGAACTAAGAACACTATCCTTTTAGGATATCCCAGTACTATGAAGAACATTGGAAGGAAGTTTATAAGCAGAATCTTCTGAATTTTATTTCCAAGGCTCAATAATAACAGAAGTTTCAATTTTTAGCAATTTTTTGGAGCAATTTTAGGCAGATATGGATCTACCACAAACACACATTTTTATTTTATATCCAACTTTGTAGAAAACACACATTTTGTGGTATTTCCAACATTTTAGTCTAATGTGGCTGTGTCTAAAATTAACTTCATGATGTCTTTAATACAAAGCTATTAGTAACTTCATAATTAAAACTATTAATGCAGTAAAAGTGAGGTTAATTTGAAGTATGTGAATTACAGAATGATACTTAAAGACAGGTCACTAGCCAGGTGCAGTGGCTTATACCTATAATCCCAGCACTTTGGGAGGCCAAGGTGAGAGTATTGCTTGAGCCCAGGAGTCCGAGACCAGCCTGGACAACAATGTAAGACCCTGTCTCTACAAAAAACAAAAAAGGCCAGTTCATTGTGTTAAGTTCATATAATAATTAAAACTCGGTTAATCAGATATTACTTGGATGTTCTTCTGGAATTAAGCTTAATGAAAAGGGAAAAAAGAATTTCTTGTTTGTTATGTCTGGTATTACTATGCAAATAATTACTTGGCAACATTTGAGATACACAGTATTCTACATTTATTAAGTTACACTGCAGGCATAGTTCTAAGTGTTTTCCTGTAATAACTCATTTAATTCATAGAAGCCGCTAACCAAGGGTAGCATGCAATACTATTATTACAACCATTTCATGAGTTAAAAAAAAAAAAAAAAAAAAAAGTCCACTGTTTGTTTGCATTGGATTTTTTGTCCTAATGAATTAAGCTTAGCAAATGTCTTCATCAAACATAAGAAGAACATGATACAGCGTATAACATTCCATATAACTCTTTACAATCATTTCATTCAAAGTGATACTTCCTTTTTAAATTGTAGAAACAAATACTTGGAAATGTCTTTTACTTTACAGAAAATATTCTAGCACACATAAGCCAAATGAACTCTTTTTAATCATCTCATACAAAGTAACTTTTTAAAGTATGGAAAAATAACAATAAAATATTTTTGGAAAAATCTTCTACTTCACAGCTGACTAAATTCTTAGGTTCATTATTCTCAAGTACTTCTTACTGACTGGGATAACAAGAAAACACCTAAATTTTTCTTTCTCCTTCAGGAAATCAAAAAACACCAAACAAGGATTTCTGATATATTTCTGGCCATATTTATATTGCTTAACTATTATTTGTTTGCATTATTAAAGTTTAGTTACAATTCAACTTTTAGAAAAGGTACTGGCTTAAGACAAATCAAAATTAATTGTTCACAAAAGGAATGCTGGTTATTTTGGACATTTTATTTCACATTCTAATATCTTAGTATTTTCCAAAATCTTTACTATGTAATTTTACCATGTTTAAAATTCTTAGCAAGGGACTTCCTCCTCAGGAGGCTTCCAGTTTATTGTCTATCATTACATAATAAAGTTATTTGATTCTTTAGAACTGTTTTCTCTAGTTGCAACAGCACTTTATTTATATGGCCTAAGGGTGCCACCTTGTGGCCTGCGTAGGCTTTAAGTTCAACAGCATCTAGTATGGCATCACTGTTCCATTTCAAGTTATTTACTATAATTCTCACTAACTGTGAATTTGTGAAAATCTAAAGTTGGGATGAAATTCAATTTTCCTTTTAAAAAAACTTTATCAAGAAAATTAATAGCAAAAATATGATTCCAGGCCTATTCAGAAATCTAAACCTCATTAAACTCACCTTAGCAGACTTTACATAAAGTGCTGCTTAAATGGCATTCTAACTTATTCATTTATTGAGTTGTTTCAAAATATAAGAATTGTGGCTTTTGCAAAATATTCCTTATTTTCTAAATAGTCTACAAAATTTAAATCAGACTTCACCCTAAATAAGTTTGAAGGTATGAGACTGTATTCTTAGAAGAAGCTCAACTGTAGTAGCCATGTGTCGCTTAATGATGGGGATATGTTCTGAGAATAGCACTGTCAGGTGCTTTCACTGTTATGTGAACATCAGAGTATCCTTAGGTTCCTACACAAGTCTAGAGGACATAGCCTACTTCATGCCCATGCTATACACGACTGTATTTCCACAAAATTCTTAGAGCTGGAAGGCTATCCAACATCATTTATTAACTCAATCTCATTATTTTACAAATAAGGACACTGCAACCAGAAAGGCTGTAACTTTGCTACTTTACACGTTACCCCTTATCCCCACAGGTTCAAGTCCTATTCACGATTCACTGTCAAAATACAAAATGCAGTCGTGCACTGCATAATAACATTTTGGTCAACAATGGACTGCATATATGAAGGTGGTCCCATAAGATTAGAATACAGTATTCTTACTATAACTTTTCTATGTTTAGATACACAAATATTCACCACAGTGTTAAAACTGCCTACAGTAGTCAGTACAGTAACATGCTGTATAGGGCTGTAGCCTAGGAACAACAGGCCATACCATATGGCCTGGGTGTGCAGTAGGCTCTTCTATCTAGGTTTGGGTAGTAAGTACACTCTGCAATGTTTACACAACAGTGAAATAATCTAACGGTGCATTTCTCAGAATGCATGTGCCTGTCATTAAGCAATGCATGACTGTACATCATCTTCAACATAATAGTTTTTCACAATTCTATTGTAATTTGTTCCTTTCCATGCTCTAGATTATGTGCTAGATGGGTACAAGCATGTACTGCATCCTTCACACAAAACACACCTAACGACAGTAGGTGGACAAGGGCCCTCCTCCCTACACTATAAAACCCTGGAGGATCTAGTAGACTTCTTTAAGGTGGGGTCTGCTGTGTGTGAAGCTATGCAAATCACTCTAGCCTACATTTACCATATATACATTTATGGCCTAGGTAAACCCTTAAAATTCAGAATTCCTTATGTATCCTTATTTCACCCACATCCCACCTCACTCACTCCAACCTTCAGGGGCCCTCGTAAATAAGGATATACAACAAAAGACAACTGGACAGTGGACTAAAGAGATGGCTTAGTCAAACTGTATTTTTAAAATGGTATGTTTCTAGAACAGACGTGAAACAACTGAGGAACAGTAGAATGACTCATATGTGTGGTATTAGATGTATTTCTTTTCTCTCCACTGGAAATGTTGATTTAATGCTGAGACCTTTAGTAGAAAAGGAATAAATAGTCTTATATCTAAGGGAGTTGAGCAGTGTCTGTGGCTTTAAAGGGAATCTGTGGCTCTTTTCCTGCTGTCCCTGCTCTGGACTGGGGGTAACCTATTTTGGGAAGGAGTCTTTTTTGAAAAGAAAGTAGGAAGTACATGCTTAGAAATGGCTCCAGATTCACGAAAGAAAAACAGAGATTCGCTGCCCCCCAGGTTTTCTAGCCTAGTTTATGAGGACAGAAATAAAGGATTATAGGCAGAAGTTGTAACTTTTGGCTAGTGCCTTCTTCATGCTGCTAATTAGGAAGGGGTGGGGCAGGAAGTGGAAGACACCAATATGCTACAGCAGAGCTCAATCACCAGTCCTGATAACTTCTTCAGCAGAGTAATAATTTCAAGCAGAAGACAATGAATTATAGCAATTCTCTTTCTGACTGAGCCCTGGCCCCTACACACAGCCTCTCCTATTAAAATGGTGAATCTGTGAGTTAGCTCAGTTTACATGTGTGTACTCAGAGCATTCTGGACAATCTTTTAGAAATGGGAATAGAGGATGACAAGTTCCTGTATCAGTTTCCCATGGAGCTATTTTCGCAAACTGCCCAGAGACCAGAGACCTGCCCATTGTGACTAACATGGGAAAGAATGGTCAAAGACTATGGATCTTAAGTTTTAATAGCTACATAGCTCTTCCAGATTTGCTGCTTTCTAGGAAATGTCTTTAATAAACAGGCTTTGTTTGTTTAAACACTGTCAATTAAAATTAATTCCTAGTGTTAGCAACTGTTAATACAAACCTTATTTCCTTCTAATTCTTATTCTCAATCTCAAAACCATTTAATATTTTGCCATTTGTTCTATAACAAATACTAAGGAAACTGGAAATAATATGGTAAATTTCTTTATCTCAAAAAACAATTTTCTAAATGACGTAGATAGGAGCAGGACACAATATAAAGCTGTTAAGAACTCGTTTTAAAAGTCTGAACAACTGCTACTTTAAACTTTTGTCCTTGTACTCAAGAGAACTACAGTGTTAATCAAAGATAATTATGATTTAAAATTGTTCTTTAAAATGCTATCAGAAGATAACGGCTTCACAGTCTTCAAACAATAAGAGAGTAAGTTTCCTGTTTTAAATAAATAAAACAAATTACACTCTCAGGATTGACAAGCTTTGGATTTGGGGAAATTAACTATAATATAAAATGTTATATCTTAAGCTGTAGAGAAGTATAAGAAAAAACACACAAAAATAAATTAAAGGCAAACTTCCAGGTTTACGGTAGCTATTAAATTTACCACTAATATTTTTGCATGTCTTCTTCAGTGACAACCACCAAAATAAATCTATTCCAAATACATCTAAATATTTTATTCAAATAGTGTCCTTTCATACCATGTCTCTCTAGCCCAAATTTTTGTTTTTAATTATATTTTATTGGATGGTTTCAGCAGTGTAACTGAAATCATTTAAAGATTAACCCCAGAGTTTTTAATGTCAAAGACCTTTATCTCCACATCACTTCCATCACTTAGTTGGACTTTGCACACTTAGAACTTAACTCCACCGCCCAGATCTTGACCCACAACTACCTTTTCTATTCCCGTACACTTTAGGAAATATTTCTCATTTACGTCTCTCAATCTCTCCCTTATCCTCCTTTTGGCTACCCCTAGCAGGAAGAAATCTGCCTGTACCACCATCCCTAACTCTCTTCGGCCAGCTTCTGGTCCATCTAAGGCTCAAAGCAGATCATTTCCACTTCCACCAGGAAAGAAAAATCCCTTACCCATCCATGGGACCAAGACATACAGAAGCAAGCACAATGAACCTAAGTATAAAGTTGAGGAGAGGCCTAGCAACTGGAGAAAAGACTATAATCAACATCTAGAAAGAACTGAGCATTGGATCAAATCTCAGTGTCAGGATTCTGCTAACCTCAAAGTACAACTTGCCTCTCACTCCAGACAAGGCTGAAGCTAGGAAAAACAATCAAGTGATCTTAAATGATAAATAGCGAAGGCAGACTTCCAGACTTGAATCAAGAGATCCATGATCTGTGAATTTATCAAGAATTTTTTTTAAGGATAAGCACTAAGTACTACACACCAATCAAAAGGTTTGCATCTTAGGTCCTAACTCTGCCATTTTCTAAGGTGCTCTCTTGAGTAGTCCAACTCTAAGAGTCCCAGTTTCCTCATTTGCAAAACTGGGATAGTATCTGTCTTACCTACTTCACAATATTTTTGTACAGAACTTTGAAAACTATAATGAAATATACAAATATAAGATGCCATACATTTTTTTATTAGTTTCTTAGTAAAAGTTCCCCTCAAAATAAGCTCATTTTGAGTTAAGGATAAAATGATTTCCACATCTTGGTAACAACAAGTAAAAAGATCTCTGCCTTGAACGGGGTCAGGGCAACTTGTAGAGTTTGGTGCTCTTCACAGAGTGAACAAGCAGAGAAGCCCATGGAGATAATAACAGTGTTGTACACTGGCACAGGAGTACGTACATAGGGCAGATCAAAGTCCCAAATGGATATTTTGCCAAAGCTTTAATATCATATCTAAAACCAGCACTCCAGAGGCTGGGTGTGCTGACTCATGCCTGTAATCCCAGCACTTTGGGAGGCAGAGGTGGGAGAATTGCTTCAGCCCAGGCATTCGAGACAAGCCTGGGCAACATAGTGAGACCCTGTCTCTTAAAAAATATATATATGCACACACACACACACACACACACACACACACACACACACATATATATATATATAAAGACCGGTGGCAC
This sequence comes from Rhinopithecus bieti, assembly GCF_001698545.2. Taxonomy (NCBI): domain Eukaryota; kingdom Metazoa; phylum Chordata; class Mammalia; order Primates; family Cercopithecidae; genus Rhinopithecus; species Rhinopithecus bieti. Next base: position 2,884,729 of record NW_016820098.1, on the reverse strand, counting down.
TTTGCCCCTGCCCTAGAGATCTGTGGAACTTTGAACTTAAGAGAGATGATTTAGGGTATCTGGCAGAAGAATATACACATATATGTGTGTGTGTGTGTGTGTGTGTGTGTGTGTGTGTGTGTGTGTGTATATTAGTTGGGTGTGGTGACACGCTAATCCCAGCTACTCAGGAGACTGAGATGTAGTCCCAACTACTCGGGAGACTGAGGTGGGAGGATGGTGATATGATTTGGCTTTGTGTCCTCACTCAAATCTCATTTTAAATTGTAGTCCCCACATGTCAAGGGAGGGACCTGGTGGGAGGGGAATGGAGCATAGGGGTGGTTTCTCCCATGCTGTTCTCATGATAGTGAGGGAGGGCTAACAAATCAGATGGTTTTAAAATTGACAGTTTCCCCCACACACTCTCTCTTGCCGCCATGTAAGACGTTCCCTGCTTCTCCATAACCTTCCGCCATGATTCTAAGTTTCCTGAAGCCTCCCCAACCATGTGGAACCATGCGTCAATTAAACCTTTTGTTTATAAATTACCCAGCCTCAAGTAGTGTCTTTTCTTTTTCTTTTTTTTCTTTTTTTTTTTTGAGACAGAGTCTTGCTCTGTCGCCCAGGCTGGAGGGCTGTGGCGCAATCTCGGCTCACTGCAAGCTCTAGTTCATGGGTTCACACCATTCTCCTGCCTCAGCCTCCCAAGAAGCTGGGACTACAGGTGCCCGCCACCACGCCCGGCTAATTTTTTGTATTTTTTAGTACAGATGGGGTTTCACCGTGTTAGCCAGGATGGTCTCAATCTCCTGACCTCGTGATCCACCCGCCTCGGCCTCCCAAAGTGCTGGGATTACAGGCGTGAGCCACCGTGCCCAGCCTCAAGTAGTATCTTTATAGCAGTGTGAAAACAGACTAATACAGAGAATTAGTACCAGGATTGGGGCGCTGCCATAAAAATAACCTGAAAAAATGGAAGTGACTTTGGAACTGGGTAACAGGCAAAGGTTGGAACAGTTTGGGGGGCTCAGAAGATATGGGAAAGCCTGGAACTTCCTAGAGACTTGCTGAATGATTTTAACCAAAATGCTGATAGTGATATGGACAATGAAATCAAGGCTGAGGTGGTCTCAGAAAGAGATGAGGAACTTATTGGGAACTGGAGTAAAGGTCACTCATGCTATGCTTTAATAAAAAGACCGGTGGCACTTTGCCCCCGCCCTAGAGATCTGTGGAACTTTGAACTTGAGAGAGATGATTTAGGGTATCTGGCAGAAGAAATTTCTAAGCAGCAAAGCATTATAGATGGGGCCTGGATTTTTCTGAGTGTACAAATGTGTTCACAAAGAGATAATCTGCAATTGGAATTTATGCTTAAAAGGGAAGCAGAGCATAAAAGTCTGAAAATTTGCAGACTGAGTGGTAGAAAAGAAAACCCCATTTTCTGGGGAGAAACTCAAGCATGCTGCAAAAATTTGCCTAAGGAACAAGGAACAGAATGTTAATAGCCAAGAAAATGGGAAAAATTTCACCAAGGCATGTCAGAGATCTTCATGGCAGCCCCTTCTATCACAGGCCAGAAGGCCTAGGAGGGAAAAATGGTTTTGTGGGCTGGGATCAGGCCCCTGCTGCTCTCTGCAGTCTCGGAATATGGTGTCCAGCGTCCCGGCTACTCCAGCTCCAGCCACGGCTAAAAGGGGCCGGACTACAGCTCAGACCACTGCTTCTGAGGGTGCGGGCCCCAAGCCTTGGCAGCTTCCATGTGGTGTTGGGCCTGCAGGTGTGCAGAAGAGTTGAGCTTTGGGAACCACCATCTAGATTTCAGAGGACATATGGAAATGCCTGGATGTCCAGACGGAAGTCTGCTGCAGGGGCAGAACCCTTATAGAGAACCTCTGCTAGGGCAGTGTGGAAGGGAAATGTGGGGATAGAGTCCCCACTGGGGCACTGCCTAGTGGAACTATGAGAAGAGGGCCACTGTCCTCCAGACCACAGAAAAGTAGATCTAATGACAGCTTGCACAGTATGTCTGGAAAAGCAACAGGCATTCAATGCCAGCCCATGAAAGCACAGCAGGGGCTGTACCCTGCAGAGCCACAGAGGCAAAGCTGCCCAAGGTCGTGGGAGCACACCATTTGCATCAACATACCCTGGGTGTGAGACATGGAGTTAAAAGAGATTTTGGAGTTTAAGATTTAATGACTGCGTGGCTGGGTTTCAGACTTGCATAGGGCCTGAGGCCCGTTTGTTTGGCCAATTTCTCCCATTTGGAATGGGAGCATCTACCCGATGCCTGTGCCCCCATTGTATCTTGGAAGTAACTAACTTGCTTTTGATTTTACAGACTCATAGGTGGAAGAGACTTGCCTTGTCTCAGATCAGACTTTGGACTTGGACTTTAGGTTAATGCTGGAATGAACTAAGACTTTGGGGGACTATTGGGAAGGCATGATTGGTTTGAAATGTGAAAAGGACATATTTGGGAGGGGCCAGGGGCAGAACGATATGGTTTGGCTCTATATCCCCACCCAAATCTCACCTCAAATTGTAATCCCCACATGTCAAGGGAGGGACCTGCTGGAAGGTGACTGGATCATGGGGGCGGTTTCCCCCATGCTGCTTTCATGATACTGAGGGAGTGCTCATGAGATCTGATGGTTTTAAAAGTGGCATTTTCTCTCTCTCTCTCCTGTCGTCATATAAGATGTGCCTTCCTTACCTTTTACCTTCCTCAGGGATTCTAAGTTTCCCCAGGCCTCTCCAGCCATGAGGAACTGTTAGTCAATTGAACTTCTTTTGTTTGTAAGTTATTTAGAGCAGTGTGAAAACAGACTAATTCAAATGGCTTAAGCCTGGGAGCTTGAGGCTGCAGTGAGCTGTGATCATGCCACAGCACTCTAGCCTGGGGAACAGAGTAAGGCCTTGTCTCAAAAAATAGAATAAAATAAAATAAAACCAGTACTCCATATATATATTCCAAAGACACTGCTCCAAAATTCTCTACCAATGGTAACAATACCTCCCTAGAAACCCTGTCTTCAAATCCTTGATGCTTTCTTTTCTCTTGACACTGAATCAGACACAAAGCCCTGTCAGTTCTTTCATTGTCTTGCAAATTCTTTTTCCATTTTATTGACACTGCCTTCACTCTTAATTTGTGCCCTAACAAACAATTTTATACATGAAGTTTTCCAATGTCTTCCTAACTAGTCTCTCAGTCTCTTTCTCTCTTCTGTCACCCCCTACTCCAGTCAATCGCATGAAGCTACCATACTCATTTTTTCATCCCATGCTTTGTGAACATCACTTCCACGCTAAAAGTACTTTTAGTAGCTCCCACGGCCCAAGCATGGCCTTCTACCTTAGCTATTCTCCATTTCCACTTTTGCCTCTCTACAATCCGTTCTCAATACAGGGAAAAAAAAAAAAATCTTCCAAAAACACAAACCATTTCCTTACCTGAAATATGTCAATGGCAGCCCAATGCATTTAAAGCAACAGCCAACATCCTTTAACCATTCCCCTTTCTTGTTTTCTGTACTCTAACCGTGACTTGCCTCCTTTACATTCCCTGAAGCTCCTTCCTGCCTAATGGGTGCACTTACTTTTCTTTCTGCTAGAATGTACTTCCCCTGGATGGAGAATCATTCAGGTCTCAGCTCAAATGTCACCTATTTCTCCCCACGTTACTTCTCACATCACCCTGCTTACTTTGAATTTGTTCGTGTTCTCATTACAATCTATAATTTTCTTATTTATGTGCTTAATCATGATGTACACATCTCCCCAGTTTGAAAGTAAACTTTGAGTGCATGAGTTTGTCTTGTTCCGCACTATCCACAGTAGTTCACATTACCTATTACACACTAAGTGCTCAACCTGTATCTTTTCTGTTAAGTGAATGTATGGTCCAAACACAAAATATGCATTCAAACAAGTCTTTCAGTGGAGTCTGGAAGTCAATATAAATGCTTATATAATGACAATGAAAATGAAGGAATTGGCAGGGCGCGGTGGCTCACGTCTGTAATCCCAGCACTTTGGGAGGCTGAGGCAGGTGGATCACGAGGTCAGGAGATCGAGACCACCCTGGCTAACATGGTGAAACCCCGTCTCTACTAAAAATACAAAAAATTAGCCGGGTATGGTGGCAGGCGCCTGTAGTCCCAGCTACTCGGGAGGCTGAGGCAGGAGGATGGCATGAACCCGGGAGGGCGGAGCTTGCAGTGAGCTGAGATCACGCTACTGCACTCCAGCCTGGGTGACAGAGCGAGACTCCGTCTCAAAAAAAAAAGAAAAGAAAATGAAGGCATTCACTGAAGATACCCAAAAAATATAACTAAACTAAAAATGTATGACAAAAATGGGGTACCAATAAAATTGGTATCACATTTAAAAAGAAATCATGTTCACATGACTACTTCTTGAACATCTTTTAATGTACGAGAAATAGGAGTATTTAGAAATAATAAACATTTGTTGACTCTTCCCATAAGCAGGTACATATTAGATAGAAATGCAATATGATATACACCTATTTATGTATCCACAAAACTTTTCAGAAATAAGAAATTTTTTTAAATTAAAAACAAATTTTAAAGATCTACTCAGAAATGAAAAAAAGAAAGAAAGAAATGCAATAGCAATATGAAAGCAAAACAATAGTTTGTGTATTTCACACTTATTTTACATAATATGGAACACTAGCATTAATGCTGGTTTTTTTTTTTAATTCAGATTTTTTTTTTTAAACAGATGGTGTTTCACTATGCTGCCCAAGCTGGCCTCAAACTCCTGGGCTCAAGTGATCCTCCTGCCTTAAACTCCCAAAGTGCTAGGACTACAGGTGTGAGCCACTGTGCCCAGCCTGGAATGTTTTAACAAGTTAAATATTCAACACATTTGAAGTAAAAAACAACATTTCAGAACATTAAAAACCCATAAATGTATAAAACTACAAGTGTTAAACATATATTGCCATTCTAATATAAATTAGGAAAAGAATAAAGTGAAACATTTTAAAAGAAACCATATAAAAATGGGGAAAATTTAAATAATCACCAAAAAATTGAGAATAACATTTTGATTTCTTCAAAAGCACAATTCTGCAAAAAAAAAAAAAAAAAAAAAAAAAACTGGATTACTAGTATCACAACTGAACTGTCAGCATATTTTATTATCTTTTTTAAAATGGTCTTTATTTTTTAGACCAGTTTTGGGTTCACAGCAACAGTGAGCAGATTTCCCATATCCCCCACCCTGCCACCACCAGAGGGTACATCTGTTATGACTGATGATCCTACATTAACACATCATTATCATCCAGAGTCCATAGTTTACATTAGGGTTCACTCTTGGTGTTACACATTCTATGGGTTTAGACAAATGAGTAATGACATGTATTCATCATTACAGTATCACGCAGATTAGGTTCACTGCCCTAAAAATCTTCTGGGCTCTGCCTATGCATCCCTCCCTTTACCCAACCCCTGATATTTTTATTGTCTCTATCATTTTGCCTTTTCCAGAATGTCATATAATGGAAATCATACAGTATGTAGCTGTTTCAGATTGGCTTCTTTCTCTCATAATATGTATTAAATTTCCTGTATCTTTTCACGGCTTCATAGCTTCTCTTTAGGACTGCATAATATACCATTCTTCGTATGTATTACAGTTTATTGTTCACCTACTGAAGGACATCTTGGTTGCTTCCATGTTCTGGCAATTATGAATAAGGCTGATGTGAACATCCACATGCAGGTTTTTGTGTGGACAGGTTTTCACTCCTTTGGGTCAACACCAAGGAATGTGATTGCTGGATGGTAAGAGCATGTTTAGTTTTTTTTAAGAAACCACCAAATTGTCTCCCAAAGTGGCTGTACCATTTTGCATTCCCACTAGCAATGAATAAGAGTTCCTGTTAATCCACATTCTCACCAGCATTTGGTGGTGGTGTCAGCATTCTAGATTTTAGCCATTTTAGTAAGTGTGTAGTGGGATCTCATTGTTTTAATTTGCATTTCCCTGATGACATATGACGTGGAGCATCTTTTTCATATGTTTATTTGCCATGTGTATATCTTCTGTGATGAGGTGTCCATTAAGATCTTTGGCTTATTTTAAAATCAGGTTTTTTTTTTTTTTTCTTTCTTTCTCTTTTTTTTTTTTTTTTTTTGAGTACAGGGGACTTCATAGATGGTACACGACAAGGTAGAGCTCTTTGTGGGGTCTGCATGGAAATTGTGAGGAGGGGAGATTCCAAGTGTGGTGGGGGACTGAGCGTGACAGGGACTCCCCAGAAGCTGAAGGTCTCTCTCTTCCTCTTGTGCTCTCACTGGGGCTGGCTGTTGAGGAGTCTTACTCCTTGGAGGCCATATGGGCCACCACCCTGTTGCTGTAGCCAAATTCATTGTTGTATGAGGAAATGATCTTGACAAAGTGGTCACTGAGGGCAATGCCAGCCCCAGCACTGAAAGTGGAAGAGTGGGTGTCACTGTTAAAGTCAGAAGAAACAACCTGGTGTTCAGTGTAGCCCAGGATGCCCTTGAGGGGCCCTCCGACGCCTGCTTCACCACCTCTTTGATGTCATCATATTTGGCAGGTTTCTCCAGATGGCTGGTCAGGTCCACAACCAACACATTTGCAGAAGGGACACGGAAGGCCATGTCAGTGAGCTTCCTGTTCAGCTCGGGGATGGCCTTGCCTACAGTCTTGGCAGCACCAGTAGATGCAGGGACGATGTTCTGGAGAGCCCCACAGACACCAAGCCACAGTATCCCACAGAGGCCACCCACAGTCTTCTGGGTCACGAGTCCTTCCACAATGCCAGAGTTGTCATGGATGGGCTTGGTCAGTGGGATTAAGCAGTTGGTAGTACAGGAGGCATTGCTGATGATCTTGAGGCTGTTTTCATACTTCTCATGGATCATGCCCATTATGAACAGGGGGGCATCAGCAGAGGGGGCAATGACCCTTTTGGCTCCCCCCTGTTACGTAAGCCCCAGCCTAGATTCTCCATGGTCGTGAAGATGCCAGTGGACTCCACAGCGTACTCAGCGTCAGCATCACCCCATCTGATTTTGATGGGATCTTGCTCCTGGAAGATGGTGATGGGATTTCCATTAATGACAAGCTTCCCATTCTCAGCCTTGATGGTGCAGTGGGATTTACCATGGGTAGAAATACTGGAAGATGTTGACCATGTAGCTGAGGTCAATGAAGGGTCATTGATGGCAACAATATCCACTTTACTAGAGTTAAAAGCAGCCCTGGTGACCAGGTGCTCAATATGGCCAAATCTATTTACTCTGGCCTTCACCTTCACCATGGTGTCTCAGAGACATGGCTTTGAGAAGAGGATGGTGAGCACTGAGCAACCCCAGCCAGCGCCCATATCCACCTTTCTTTTTGTTGAGTTTTAAGAGTTCTTTGTGTATTTTGGATAACAGCCTTTATCATATATGTCTTTTGAAAACATTTTGGGCTGGGTGCGGTGGCTCACACCTGTAATCCCAGCACTTTGGGAGGCCAAGGTGGGCGTATCACCTGAAGTCAGGAGTTTGAGACCAGCCTGGCCAACATGGTGAAAACCCGTCTCTACTAAAAATACAAAAATTAGCCAGGCATGGTGGTGCACATCTGTAATTCCAGGAACTCAGGAGGCTGAGGCAGGAGAGGAGGTTGCAGTGAGCCAAGATCGCACCACTGCACTCCAGCCTGGGTGACAGAGTGAGACTCTGTCTCAAAAAAAAAAAAAAAAAGAAAAGAAAACATTTCTCCCCGTCTGTGCCTTTTTATTCTCTTAATGGTATCTCTGCAGAGCAGAGAATTTTAATTTTAATGAAGTCCAACTATCAATTCTTTCATACTGTACAATTTCAATTAAGTGACACTCTGGGAAAGACAAAATTAAAGAGACAGCAAAAATATCCATGGTTTGGGGTTAGAAAGGAGGGAGAAAAGAACAGGCAGGGCATAGACGATTTTTAGGGCAGTGAACCTAATCTGTATGATACTATAATATGGATACATGTCATTATAAATTTGTCCAAATACACAGAAAATGTAACACTGAGTGAACCCTAATCGTGAAAGAAATCATGCCTTTGGTGTCGTATCTAAAAGGTCATCACCAAACGCAAGGTCATCTGGATTTTCTCCTATGTTATCTTCTAGGAGTTTTACAGTTCTGTTTTACATTTAGGTCTGTGATCCACTTTCAGTTAATTTTTACGATGGGTGTAAAGTCTGTGTCGAGATCAAATTTTTTTGCATGTAAATGTCCAGTTGTTCCAGCATCATTTATTGAAAAAATATTTTTCTCCATTGTATCCTTTGCTTTTTTGTCAAAGATCAGCTGACTATATTTATGCAGGTCCATTTCTAGGCTTTCTATTTGGTTCCATTACCATAGCTTCACAGTAAATCCTGAAGGTGGGGAGTGTCAGTCTTCCAACTTTGCTCTCTTCCAATCTTGTGTTAGTTATTCTGGGTCTTTTGCCTTTCCACATAACCTTTATAATCAGTTTGTCAATATCCAAAAAACAACTTGCTAGGATTTTGACTGGGATTGATTAGGTTAGGAAAAAGTGACATCTTGACAATACTGAGTCTTTCTATACACAAGCCTGGAATATCTCTCCATTAGTTTAGTTCTTCTTTGATTTATTTAATCAGTTTTGTAGTTTTCCTCCTATAGTCTAATGCATATTTTGTTAGATTGCTTTTGGAGGATGCTAAACAGTATTGTGTTTTTAATTACAAATTCCACTTGTTCATTGCTGTTATATAGGAAAGCAATTAATTTTGTCTATTACCTTTGTATCCTGCATTTTTGCTATAATTGTTTATTAGTTCCAGGAGGGTTTTTGTCAGTTTATTCAGATTTTCTACATAGATGATCATGTCACCTGCAAATAAAGGTAGTTTTAATTCTTTATTCCCAATCTGTATAACTTTTATTTATTTTACTTTATGTTTTGAGATGGAGTCTCATGCTGTCACCCTGGCTGGAGTTTAGTGGTGCAATCTCGGCTCACTGCAAACTCTGCTTCCTGGGCTCAAGCGATTCTCCTGCCTCAGAATCCCAAGTAGCTGGGATTACAGGCATGAGCCACTGCGCCCGGCCTGTGTAATTTTTCTTTTCTTTTCTTACTGCATTAGCTAGGACTTCCAATATGACATTGAAAAGCAGTGGTGAAAAGGAACATCCTTGCTTTGTTCCTCATCTCAGTGAGAAACCTCCAAGTTTCTCACCATTAGGTATGTTAGCTGTAGGGTTTTTGAAGATCTTTTTTTTATTGAGTTAAGGAAGTTCTCCTTTATTTGTAGTTTACTGAGAGTTTTTTCGTAATCATAAACAGGTTTTAGATTTTATTAAATGCTTTTCTTACATCTACTTATAGTATCATGTGATTTTTCTTCTTTAGCCTAATGAATGTGATGAATTACATTAACTGATTTTCAAATGTTGAAGCAGCCTGGTATATCTGGGATAAATTCCACTTGGTGAGGATGCTAAGTATTTTTGTACATTGTTAGATCTGATTTGCTAATACTTTGTTGAGGATTTTTGCATCTTTGTTCATGAGAAATATTAGTCTATAGTTTTATTTTCCTGTAATGTCTTTGGTTTTGGTATTAGGGGAATGTTGGCCTCACTGAATGAGTTAAGAAGTATTGCCTCTGCTTCTATCCTCTAAAAGAGGTTGTAGGGAGTTGGTATAACTTCTTCCTTACATGTGTGGTAGAATTCACCAGTGAACCCACCTGGGCCTGATCCTATTTTAGGAGGTTATGGATTTTTTATTAAATTTCTCTAATGAATTAATATAAGCCTATTCTGATGGTTTATTTCTTTTTGTGTGAATTTTGGTAGCTTGTGCTTTTCAAATAATTGGTGAATTTCATCTAGGTTATCAAATTTGTGGCAGAGAGTTGTTCGTAGTATTCCTTTATTATCCTTTTAATGTCCATGGGATCTCTAGTGATGTCCTCTCTCATTTCTGATATTAGTAATATATGTCCTCTCTTTTCTTAGTGTGGCTATAGGCTTATTAATTTTACTGATCTTTTCAAAGAACCAACTTTTAGTTTCCCTGATTTTCTCTATTGATTTCTATTTTCAGTTTTATTAATTTATGCTCTAATTCTTATTTCTTTTCTTCTGCTTACTTTGGGTTTAATTTGCTCTTCTTTTTCTAGTTTCATAAGGTGGAAGCTTTAGATGGTTGATTTTGGATGTTTCTTCGTTTCCAATATATACATTCAATGCTATAAATTTTCCTCTAAGCACTGCTTTTGCTGTATCCCACAAATGTCAGGCTATGTTTTCACTTTCATTTAGTTCAAAATATGTATTAATTTCTCTAGAGATTTCTTCATTGACTTATGTTATTTAGCAATGTGTTATTTAATTTCTAAGTATTCAGTGATTTTCCAGCTATCTTTCTGTTATCAAATTCTAATTCAATTCCTTTTGGTCTGAGATCAGATATTGGATGATTTCTATTTTGGCCAATTCCAAAACAGCTACAGCCGCACTCATTACTTTGTGCTTGTACTCTATAGAGATGGTTAACCTATTTACTATTCTGACTATACTTTAGGGCTTTTTTTCTCTCTCTCTCTCATCAGTTATTGCCAGGTGCCCAAACATGAATTTAATATATTATTTTGACTGAAAATCAACTATGTGTTTTTAATTTCCTCAGATGTGCACTGCCTACCTAGACTCCATTCCCGCCTGTTCCACTGGTACCCAGCTCTACTATTCTTCACTGCTCATGTGCTTTGGAGGGGTCAGTCTTCATTACCTAAAGCCATGTAACAGATCACATTTCCCCAGCTATTGTGGTTTATTTAAAGGTGAGCAAGTGACCAGTCCAATAAAAACTCTTTGCTTGGAATGCCAGAGAAATACATTCACTTTATTTTTCTAAAAATATGGTGTGTAAATGAGATATCTAAAACTGCTTTTGTCATTTTGATATATATTTCATAGACAGCAAGTATACAAAGTGAGGCAGAACAGATAAACAGGGCCAAGCCTTGGGCTTTTCATATTACGGGTATCAATAAAGGATCTTTTTAAGACAGTTTAAATTAGGTTTTCTGTTACTTAGAACAAAATATCTAAACGACACAGAATCTGAAGTAGTCATTACTATTTGATTTCCACTCTTATATGCTTCTGTCATTGCTTCCTAAAAAAGGAAAAAAAATATTGTTTGTGGTACATGTTTCAGCAAAAGATAAAGGTCAAAGGAAGGGTGAAGTACACTGATATTTAACTCCCTTCGAGAAGGAGTTGAATTAAGGCCTAAGAAATCTCATGTTCAGCACAGGAGATTGAACACTGACTGAGAACTTGGTAAATTCTAGGAAGTAACCAAGGAGATAACCTGAAGAACATGCTGAAAGGACATTCTGAACAAACAAGTGAAATAAAAATAAGCCTATTGTGAGAAAACTCTTTTATAAGCAATCCACAGTTTCTGTTGTGTTTAAAAAAAAGATCAGCATTAACAGTCAATGGGCAAAATACAGCCAAAAGACTGAGGAGAGGGCAGAAGGGCAGATTTAAATTAAAGTAGTAGCACTGCTGGGCTAATGGAAAAAAAGATGACTGATAGTAGGACTAAAACTGCCACCAAAGTTTAAATGCCTATATAAGCTGTTTCAACAAAGTCACATTCAGAACATTTTTGTTTTTTTAATTAAACTTAGGCAGGTTGGGCTCGGTGGCTCATGCCTGTAATCTTAGCACTTTGGGAGGCCCCAGCAGATCACCTGAGGTCAGGAGTTTGAGACCAGCCTGGCCAATATAGTCAAACCCCGTCTCCACTAAAAATACAAAAATTAGCTGGGTGTGATGGCATGTGCCTGTAGTCGCAGCTACTTGGGAGGCTGAGACAGGAGAATTGCTTCAACCCAGGAGGCAGAGGCTGCAGTGAGCTGAGGTTGCACCACTGCACTCCAGCCTGGTAGACAGAGCAAAATTCCATCTCAAAAACAAACAAACAAAAAACAAACTCAAGCGAACCAAAAAAAGGCATCATAATGTAATAAAAGAAAATATAGGTTATTTAGCTAGTTTTCACATGTTTAGTTTAAAAATTAAAATATAGCAGAGTATCGAATGTCATAAAGACCCAATATGGAAAGGTAGCTAAATAACCATTTGTGCTCTTGCATTTGTTTCTGATTTACTTGGTACCATACCTAAATAATATTGTGCACAAATCTTTTAATTGATTGTATTCAGAAATTTATTAAAAGTACCACTTACTAGATAGTTTATTAAATGCATGCAAGTATCTGTATATGATTTCTTTGGCATATGTGTGTTTAAGGCAACATAAGAGAGAGCTAGAGACAGGAAAGCTGTCCATTTTAAAATCAAATTGGTGTATATCTCTTGTTTATTCAACATGTTTGGGTCTTGGAATTGTTTCTCTAATAATGTACTGGCAAGTCAGACATTAAGTTATTTAAGGTATCTAAACACTGATTTGGTGGAAGTGCTAACAATCCTTGTGAACAAAGATAAGCTTCAGAAAAACTCAACAGCACTAAAGAAAAGTATCTACTTTGGAAAATAATGATCCTTTGTAATTGATTTTGGTTTTAGATATAAAGTTTACATTGGTAATTCTAATGTCTGTTTACCAGTTTAATTTTAAAAAGTACTTGGCTGGGTGCAGTGACTCACACCTGTAGTCCCAGCACTTTTGGAAAACTGGAGCAAGAGGATCACTTGAGCCTAAGGATTCCAGACCAGCCTGGGCAACATAGTGTGAAACCCCATCTCTACAAAAAAATTTAAAAATAAACCTTGCATGGTGGTGCGTGCCTGTTGTCCCAGGTACTCGAGGCTAAGGCAGGAGGTCACTCGAGCCCAGGAGGTGGAGGGTGCATTCAGCCACGATTGTGCCACTGCACTCCAGCCTGGGCAACAGAGCAAAACCCTGTTTCAAAAAAAAAAAAAATACAAGGAAAAAAAAAAAAAAGTACTTAGCCAGGCACAGTGGCTCATGCCTATAATCCCAGCACTTTGAGAGGCTGAGGTGGATCACCTGAGGTCAGGAGTTAGAGACCAGCCTGGCCAACATGGTGAAACCTCATCTCTACTAAAAATACAAAAATTAGCTGGGTGTGGTGGTGTGTGCCTGTGGTCCCAGCTACTCAGGAGGCTGAGGCAGAAGAATCGTTTGATGCAGTGAGCCAAGATTGTGCCACTGCATTCCAACTTGGGTGACAGAGTGAGACTCCATCTCCAAAAAAAAAAAAAAAAAAGTACTTATCACAAAGACATAACCATAAACTTAAGTTTTAATAATACTGAAAGTTATTTTAAATAGAAATCTTTTACAAACATCACAATAGTGTTTTTTATAGAATGCCTAGACAAAACCCAATTCTCTATTTTCCGTATAGGAAATCTAGAGAAAATCTTTAGTAGAATGGTACTAGTAGGATAAATTTAAAATTATAGTCTCAAAAGTTCTTTCATTTTAAAGGATAAAAAAAAAAACAAAAGAAAGTCAACACGGAGTCAGTGAAAAAATTCTACACCAGAAGCAAAGAAGTGCACTAGATCTACATGAAGAAAAGCACACCACTGAGAATTATTTACCATAAGAAAATGAAAAAAATCCAGAAAAATTCTGTGCTCTCAGGGACATACAAAAAATTAAGAACTCAGGGTGGAGGGAAAAACAGTATTGGAGAAGATTGGGACTTAAAAAAAAGACTAAGTTAAATAAAAACACAACAGAAATTTAAAATCCAAATTGCAAGCAGTAAGGAAATCAGTGATGGAAGGGCCTAACTTAAGAAGCTATGCAAAACAAAAAAGTTAGAAAGGATGTGTGAGATGACAGCAATGAGAACAAGAAAGGAAAGCCAACCAATGAAAAATTCCTGAAGAAAAAAGAAGAAAACAAAAGGTACCAACTTAATATTTTCCTCAGCTAAAAAGAAAAAAAGATTTCAATGTATAAAGGCCCTGTCACCTTTTAGATTAAATTATTGGATTTAAAAAATCAGTAGCTATAACCCTAAACTTTGAAATATTTTAATCATTTTACATCTACAATGCAACAGATGGCTGTATTTGCTATGGAAAAGGCACATGTGTCCACTCAGGATGGTGTAAATCTGGTATTTTACTGCATACCTTGATTATTTTGTATTTGGGTTTGGACATTAACTTGCTGGGGCAGAAACAAGAACCAGAACTCATGTCTTAAGGTCAAAACTGCACTCTTTTTATACACTTACCACCTTTTGAAACTAAGCAGTGGCTCAGTCATGGCTCACTGAAGCCTCAATCTCCCAGGCCCATGAGATGCTTCCACCTCAGCCTTCCAAGTAGCTGGGACCACAGCTGTGTGCTACCACGCCCAATTAATTTTTAAACTTTTTGTAGAGATGAGCTCTCCCTATGTTGTCCAGGCTGGTCTCGAACTCCTGAGATCCTCCCATGTCAGCCTCCCAAAGTGTTGTGATTACAGGTATGAGCCACTGCGCCCAGCTCCCCAAGCATTTTATGGGCTCTGAAATGTACCACGTAAAAAGGACAAGCTTTATTGGTTTAGAAAGTTAAGTATACATTATTATTATGATTAGCAGTAGGATAGCTATTTTATTTCCACCAGTCATTGATAAAACAATTCAAGTGTAGTAGGTATTAATCAGTAGCTTAAGTTAGAAATAAAAATTTATTATGGGAATGACTACAGTGCTTTCAAATAACCGACATATGAAAAATTTACAGCTAACCTCTTCCAAAGAGCTGTCCATACTGCAGTCTCCAATTCCTTTCCTCCTGTTGTCTGCTGAAACCACACCAATCAGGTTTTCTTCCTCACTATTCTCCTGAAAATGCTCTTGCAAGGTTACCAAGGACCTTCCTATTACTATATCCAATGGTCATCTCCTAGTCTTCATCTTACTTGACTTGTCAATCAGCAGGAGGTGACACAGTTGGCCACTTTCTCCCTGAAATACTCTTTACTTGGCCTTCAGTACTCCATACTAGGCCCCTTTCCCTCCTACCTTCAAAAGCCTCTCCTCTGTAGTCTTCTTCGTAATTATTCATCTCTCCAATATCTGAAAGTGGAAAGCCCTAGGGCTCAACTGCCATTTCCTTACACTAGATCTCATAGGCTCATGGCTTTAAATACCACCCTTCCATGCAGGGGTGGCCTATCTTTTGGCTTTCCTGGGCCACAGTGGAAGAACAACTGTCTTGGGCCACACACATAACGATAGCCGATGAGCTTAAAAAAAAAAAATGCAAACCATCTCATAATGCTTTAAGAAAGTTTACAAATTTGGGTTGCACAAGCTTGCATTAGTGACTCCCAAACCTCTATTTCCAGTTGGACCTTTCTCTTCAACTCCCGTCTCTATAACCCCACTTGAACAGGCATCTCAAACCTGACTAAAACTGGCTCCACTTACCTTCACACTCAGTCTTCTCCATCTCAGTACACTGTAACTAAAGCCTTCCAATAGCTCAGGCCAAAAGCCACTGAGTCATGCTTCACCCTTTCTCTCATAAGCACATCCAAGCCATAAGCAAATCCTATCAGCAATATTCAGAATACGACGGCTTCTTACTGCCTTTCTTACTACCCACCTGGTCTAAGCCACCATTCTCTCTGGCTTCCATTACTGCATCAACCTAACAGGTTGCCCTGCTTCCATCTTTGCCCTTACAGTCAACTCTGAACACAGCAGCCAGAATGATCCTTTAAAAATCCCCTCACTACTCTGCTCAAAACCCTCCAACCACCTCCCTTCTCACTCAAAGTAAAAGCAAAAGTCCTTACCCGGGCCCATTAGCTCTCTGACCTTGTCTCACCCTCCTTCCCTTCAGGTGCTCAACTCTACTGGCCCCCTTGCTGTTCCTCCCTTGCTGTTCCTCCAATGAGACTGACGGGTTCTGGGCTTTTGCCCTTGCTTGGTATGCTCTTTCCCTAGACAGCTGCACGGTGGTCCCCGATGCCTTCAGTTTTGCTTGAGTCTTTTCCATGGCACCGGTCCTTATTTTGAAACTGCACCTGTTCCTTCCTTGGTGCTTCCTATCCCCCCTTTGCTACTTTATTTTTCTTCTTAGTAACTGTTACCATCTGACTGCAGATACATTAACTTTCACAAATTCTGTTTATTGTCCCCAACCCCACCTTCCCCCAGTGACATGTTAGCTTCTGGAAGACAAGGACTTCATTTGTTCACTCTCACATCCCAAGTGCTTAGAACAGAGCCTGGCCATAGAAGGCACTCAATATATGCTTGCTATATGGATGCCGAATATGCAAATTCTTAAATCTATAATAGGTAAGGCTAAGAAGTTTGGGACTATAAAGCCCAACTTCTTTCCACAATGGGAAATACAATTTCCCTTTTGACAAAGAACTGTGAGAATCCCTTGTTTTCCATAGTAACACAATTTACTCTAAATAACATGCCAAAAATTCCTTATGACTTCACAGCCTCTCTCCAATGCCCTTCCTGTATTCTGTAAAATATTAACTTACTATCATCAAAAAATATTTGATTTCCCTCTGGTACTGCTATCATAATATTGCAAAGGCAAAGTGAACTCATTAAAAATGGCATGGAAACATAAATAATGAAGAAATGTAATAAAGTGTGTTAACAACCAAACAAATTCATCTCGATTTCAAATCAAATTGTACTGGCACAGTGAGAACCCCAGTCCAAGTTTAACTTTATCATCACTATAGTCCTTAATGAGCTAACATTTTTCTTATTAAACTCCTTTTAAACTAAAAAGGAGTTCATATAGGACTCCTGCATATAGCCATGAAAACTAAGCCTGAGAGAAAACTGTTCAGGCTACAAATCTAATTGATAAAACTCTTAGCACTACATGTTTGGCTAGATAACAGACGCAGGGATACTGAGGTAAGGAAGATGAGACCAAATCTCGCTCAGCTTTTGCTAGCTGTCTGACCTTGGACAAGTCAGACTCTCGGTGCCTCAGTTTCCTTATCTATATAATGGAAATGGTACCTGATAGGGTTGCCTCAAGGATTAAAGGTACTAGGTATTTAAAGCAATGGCACCGTGTCTGACATAAAATAAGCACCGAAAATATCTATTACTAGAGCATAAAAACAATCCCCACACCACTCACATTACAGCTCTTTAAGAGGCTCCTAAGTACCCACCGTCATTTTTTAAAGATTGAGAAGTGTTAATATTCAATGGCATATTTTTACTTTATTACGTTCTGTAGCCAATTCCGAATACCGTGGAACGTTTTAAAAAACAGATGTTTTTTTCTTGAGGTACTTTTGGGAAAACCTGAGAGAGAACGATCTGCTTTTTAGCATTGCACGCCAATTCAGAAAGGACGTTTGCGATTACCCGAGCCCTAAGTGGAAGGTGTGCAAATCCTGCCTTTTAACACGGGCACCCCGTGTTAAATGTGCCATTCTGGAGAGCTCACTCATACCCCAACAGCTTCTCCCGGCGCCTGAACTGTGCGCTTCTCCAAGCACACGCCGCGAAAGCACCGTCTCGCCCCGGCCGAGCGGCTGGACTTGCAACGGGGCTTCCGCGCTCACTCCCAGATTAACCGCGAGCCAGCGCTGCCCTCGCCGCCGAGGCGTTCCCCGTACCACAGCCCTAACCCGCAAGCGCAAACGAGAACCCTCGCAGGCCTCCTCCCGGCCCTCTTGAACACACAGACCGCGAAGAAGCCATCACGGACCCGCGGTCGCTTCCTCGGCCCGGCTCCCTCCAGTCGCCGCGGAAGGTGCGGGGAGCCGGGGCACCCTCGCCCCTCAGGGCCCTCAGCCAGGCCTACTGGACCTCCAGTGCCACAGGGACGGTGCAAGAGGTATCAAGTGGCTCTCGCCCAGGCTCTGCCCATGGGCCCCGGGCCAGTTACCTGCGACTCCAACGAGCAGCGGCAACAGCAGCAGCTTCCCAGCGGTGGTGACGGGCGGAGGGGAGGGGCCAGACGGGGGCAGTCGGAGTCCCAGCTGGGCCAGAGCGGTCTCGCGCTGCAGCCCCCGGCGCGCCCCCTGCAGGTGGGCTGTCCTCACGGTGGCTCGGGCTGCTCTGAGTCAGAGACTCTGGGAAAGTTTGCTCTGAATTAGGGAAAGCATCAAAACTGTGGCTTCAGAAGAGAAAGACAGCCTAGAAGAGAAGAGGTTTATCCGATCTGAGTCCGGGAACATTTTGCACTTTTCATGTCCTATTCTAAATTCACATCCAATCCCCTTAGCTAAATGGGGGCTTCAAAGGCAAGGGCAGTTTCATTAGGTGCTATAAGTAAGCATCAATTAATAGTTGCTGGCCGCTAGGCAGGTCTTCTATAGACCCCAAATTGACTTATCAGGAATAGCCACTAGTGATTGGCTGCGCTATTTCTAAAATATAACCCTGCATTTTAATTTTTTTCAAAAGCAGTTTGAATTTTTTTTTTTTTAGACGGAGTCTCACTCTGTCGCCCAGGCTGAAGTGCAGTTGCGTAACCACGGCTCACTGCATACTCCAAACTCCGCCTTCTGAGTTCAAGCGATTCGGTTTTAATCCTTCCATCCTACTTTGTAGGGTTCCTTGGTTTATTGCAACATGTACAGTCAAGACTAACTAAAAGCATGGTGGGACATTCATATGCTGGAAACATTCTTTCATGCAAAACTAGTTTTTTCTTTTTTTAAGTTTACCAACTCCAGTCCTACAGCCAAGACAACTCCCACTGCACAGTGACCGTCCTCTGATTTCTAGCACCCTCATCCAACCAAGCCACCCTCTATGGCAAACTTGTCCAACCCGTGGCCCACACCTGCAGGCTGCATGCAGCCAAGACAGTTTAGAATGCAGCCCAACACAAATTCGTAAACTTTCTTAAAACATTATGAGGGTTTTTTTTTTTTTTTTTTTTTTTTGCAATTTTTTTTAGCTCATCAACAATTGCTGGTGTTAGTGTATTTTATGTGTGGCCCAAGACAATTCTTCTTCCAATGTGGCCCAGGGAAGCCAAAAGATTGGACACACCTGCTCTAGGGCATCTCATGGTTCATTCATTCAAGGACCATCTACCCCGTCCAATAACTTGTTCTTGAAAATGTCATGTAAAGGTTTAGGACTATTGTCATATTTGAGGAAATCACTATTAAATTTCTTTCATGTAAGAATTATAAGATCTGGCCATGCACAGTGGCTCACACCTGTAATCCCAGCACTTTGGGATGCTGGGGTGGGCAGATCATTTGAGGTCAGGAGTTGGAGACCAGCCTGGCCAACATGGTGAAACCCCGGTTCTACTAAAAATACAAAAATTAGCCAGGCATGGTGTTGCACACCTGTAATCCCAGCTACTCAGGAGGCTGAGGCACAAGAATCCTTGAATCCCAAAAGGCTCACAATGAGCCGAGATCTCACCACTGCACTCCAGCCTAGGTAACAGAACAAGACTCCATCTCAAAAAAAAAAAAAGTTTTAAGATCTCAGGGCATTTCACATTTTATTGTGCTATGACTAATCAGCAATATTACTTGTTAAATTGATGACATTTATTAATCAGTTCGTTATTGATGTCCTCCTTGTGGTCATGTATTGAGTTTGTAATATCTCCACTGATGCCTACAAATTATGCCAAATTAGCAAGGAAATTAAAGCTTTTCCCAATGTATTCTTAAGATTTACTCTTCATTAGTTGACTCATCCAACAATCTGAGAGCCTCTCCTTTTACTTCTATTCAAATTTATCTCTTCCTCTTCATGAATTACTGCTTTCGATTGATATGAAAAAATTTAGGGATGGTGAAGACAGCTTTTTCTCTGATGGGATTAAAGAAGTGAACTGCATGCTGCACATATTCTATGACTCCTTCATTGTACCACACCTGGGCACTTTGACACAGTGGCTGTTGGGAGCTGATATGGTTTGGCTGTGTCCCTGCCCAAAATCTCATCTTGAATTATAATAATACCCATAGGTCAAGGGCAGGACCAGGTGGAGATAACTGAATCATGGAGGCAGTTTCCCCTATGCTATTCTCATGAGAGCGAGTGAGTTCTCATGAGATCTGATGGTTTTATAAGGGGCTTCTCCTTTTGCTCAGCACTCATTCTGTCTCCTACCAGCCTGTCAAGAAATGCCTTCTGCCATGATTGTAAGTTTCCTAAGGCTGCCCCAGCCATACAGAACTGTGATTCAACTGTGAGTCAATTACATCTCTTTTCTTATAAATTACTCAGTCTTAGGTATTTCTTCATAGCAGTGTGAGAATGGACTAATACAGGAGCGTTCATAGAAGCCATTGCTACACTCCAGCAATAACTTAATGCTGCATGGAAGTGACCATGAATCACATGAACATGTCCCATTAAATGCAAACCGAAGTACCCCCAACTGCATTTCTGCTTAACTGGATCCCAAAAATGCCTCTAGTCACTCCAATGTTAGCCAGTAGAAGAATACTCAGGAAGTCTGAGTGGAAAGAGAGAAATCTTAATCAATTGTAGGTAAAGTATTTTAATTTTGCAAGCTTTACAAAAACATATAATCATGTCAACACATTTCCAGACTGCTTCCCAGGGTCTTGGAAGGGGCCTGAACAAGGGAGGGCTGTATATTGGCTTCCTATTGTCACTGTAACAAATTCTCCTAAATTTAATAATTTAAAACAAGAATTATCTTACAGTTCAAGAGGTCAGAAGTCCAATATCAGTTTCAGTGAGCTAAAATCAAAGTGCGGGAACTGCTTTCCTTCTGGAGATTCTCTGGAGAGTTGGTTGCCATGCCTTCTCCAGCTCCTAGAAGCCACTTACATCTCCTGGCTCATGGCTCCTTTTTCCATCCTCGAAGCTAGCAGTGTAGCATCTTTTCTCCCCTCTGACTTCTGCTTCTGTCCTTGCATTTCCTCTATGATTCTCCTGCCTCCTTGTAAGGACCCTTGTGATTATACTGGGCACACTTGGATAATCCAGAATAATCTCCCCATCTCAAGATCTTTCACTTAATCACATTTGCAAAGCCCTTTTTACCATGCAAAGCAACATATTCATAGATTCTGGGGATTAGGATTAGGATGTGGACATCTCTGAGGAACTGTTATCCAGCCTACCACAAGAGCCCTGAAGCTTAAACTTCATTCTCTTCAGGTAAGTCTGGCTCTTCTTACCAAATCTGCATGGAAATGACCACGAACCACATGAACATGTCCCGTTAAATGCAAACCGAAGTACCCCCAACTGCATTTCTGCTTAGCTGGATCCCAAAAATGCCTCTAGTCAGTCTGATGTTAGCCAGAATTACCAAAATCTATTTGGTCCTGAGTTTTGATTGTGAGAGTTCCGATGGCAGGGGAATACCTGGAATTACAACCGGGATAAATGTCATGAAGGGAAAGAGAAAAGATTCCACGAGGGCAAACAATATGGGAGTTAATTTAGATAGAAGGGCAACAATGTCTTTAAATAAGTGATATTTAATCTAAGATGCGAAGCATGAGGAATTAATTATGTAATGAACAGGGAGGTATTCTAGACAGAGGAGATGGTGTGTGTGGCCTGTGAATGGTGATAGCAGAAAGCTGTCACCTTCTGTGGCAGTATCTCTACCACTGAATCCTTAGCACCACCACAGTGACTGGCAGATCAGACGTGTTCAGGAATATTAGCTTAGTAGTTTTCAACCTGGCAGCATGTTACAATCATGCAACAGCTTAAAAAATACCAATGCCAGCCGGGCAAGGCATCTCACGCCTGTAATCCCAGCACTTTGTGAGGCCGAGGCGGGCGGATCATGAGATCAGGAGTCCAAGAGCAGCCTGGCCAAGATAGTGAAACCCTGTCTCTACTAAAGATACAAACTTATTCGGGCGTGGTGGTGGGCTCCTGTAATCCCAGCTACTTGGGAGGCTGAGGCAGAGACTTGCTTGAACCTGGGAGCTGGAGGTTGCAGTGAGCCAAGATCGCACCATTGCACTCCAGCCTGGGTGACAGGGCGAGACTCTGTCTCAAAAAACAAAAACAAAAACAAAAAAAAAAACAGTGCCTGGGCCCTAGCCAAGATCAAGTTAGAATTGTTTGGAAGTACGGCCCAGATATCTGCATTTTTTAAAGCTGCTCAGGGGACTCTAACGTGCAGCCAGGATTGAGTTGAGAATCGCTGTATTAGATACAAATGAGTGAATGAACGAATAAGTGAAAGGAAATATTTGCTTTGGGTAGGGTTTTCATTTAGAAAGTTTTCTGATTAGAGATAAGAAGGGTTTTGGCTATATTTGTGACATAAGTTCCTATCCAGTCTTAAAAAATGCAGACAGACTTTCAAAAATATTATACTTGAATGCTCATCAAGAGACAGAAAGTAATCTAGCAACTATTCCAAAGTAACTAGTTGTCTCTGTAGAAAGGAGATATGGTCAGAATGGGGAGGTGTTTGAAAAAAATACACCGCACCTACGAAGTAAGGGGTTTTGAGCTCTACTTTCCTGTTCCAGGATGCTTTTGGTTTCTGTAGTACTGATGAATGACCATGAGAGGGAGACATGCTCCTGACAGGTGTTGCTTCCATGGGTTTCCCCCATCTCTCAAGCCTGGCTAGCACGAATCAGGTGTTTTCCACAACACTGAGTTCTGAGGCATAACAATGGAATGAGTAAGCCACAGGAGAGGAGACAAGTAGCACATGTTTATCTACACCAAAGTTAGGGTCATTTCAGTTCCCCCACAATTTTAAACATTTAAACAACCAGAAAAAAAAAAAAAAACAAAGTGTTTTTTGTGCCGGACATATTTGCGAAACTGTTAGAGAAAACATTTGAAGCCCAGGAGAATAATATTTTCCTAGAGCAACTGGCACAACTAAAAAATATTCAAGCAAAACTTTCAGAAAGGGATCTCGTTTCTTAATTGCAACGTAAACATCTTAGATGTCCTTGAGTTTCTGAAATTACTAAGATAACAGTTGGACCCTTGGAAAGAAAAAAAAGAGATCTCAGCTCCTTGCCATAACATGCACCTGTCATTTCTCTTTCCACTTACCTACACATGCCAGAACCACACAGATTGTCACACACACACACACACACACACACACACACACATACACACACACAGCGAAATAATGTGATGGGATGTAATTTAGGCAAGTTACCCAACATATTGTGCTCAGTTTTCTCATCCACAAAATTAGTTGTAAGAGCCTATATGTGTGCTGGATTATTTTTGTTTTATATCAGTTTGACTAAGTTGGAAACTACATTCCCCAGAATCCCCTCTCCCTGATTAATATTCCCTTCTAAAAATTAAGGAATTGATTGTAAGGAAATACCTTTTGCAAAAGTTTAAGCAAATGCTGTGTAAGGCCTGTAAAGGTGGTCAGTGAAATGCTGGTGTCAGTCAGGGAAGCAGAACTACTGTGTTATGGGATAACAGATTTATTCCAGGAATTCCACCTTACACAGCAGCAGCAGGGGTGCAGAAAGTGAAGGTTTGGGAGGGATTTTTCAAGGATCAGATAAAAAAATCACAAACTAGTCTGATGATTCTGGGAAGCCAAGCATGGCTTGGGTCCCTACTGATGTGGAGCCACTAAGAGGAAGCTGGTGGAATGGTCTGTGGATGCTGTTGCCTCTGTGTAGCTACTGCTTCTGAGAGGCCTCCACCAAGCATCTGGTGGTGGGCCTGGGGTTCTGGTGGTCTGAAGGGCCAGCAGTCAGGAAGAGCTGAATATGGACTGGAGGGTGTCAAGAGCAAGCTGGAGACTGCCAGGCACCTCTTCCTCTGCACGTCATCCTATGTGATTGTAAAAAGACCTTCAGAGGGTATCAGCCATTCCCTTATTGTCTCCCAACTTTCATGCAAAGTCCTCTTTGGGCTAAATCTAAACTGGAACCATATAGGAGAGGGGATTCTGGAAAAATGTAGTTCCCAACTTAGCCAAATTGACATAACACAAAAATAATCTAACACACATGTAGACTCTTACAACTAATTCTGCAGATGAGAAAACTGAGTACCATGTAAGTTAGGTAACTTGCCTAAATGTACATTGGTAACTAGAGGCAGAAGCAAGCGTAGAGTTCAGATCAGAGGGGTCATCTTCCACTGCACTGTCATGCCTCTCATCTTTTGTGGAACTTAAACACTTAAGTTTTTCAAGCAGATAATCATAGAAATATTTTATGCGTCACTTCTGAGTTTCCTCCCTAGGCTAGGAGTCCATGAGTAGTTTCCATACCATCATTATGCCTAAGTTGGACTATCTAGATTCTGTCATTTCTGGGCACCTGGGTTACAGGGGATTTTTGGTGGGAAGTTATGCTTGTGGCCACCAGATCTCAAACTGAGTAGTGAGATACGACTATCAGGCATTTTAAAGTAGTACAGTAGTCCCCGCTTACCTATGGAGGATAAGTTCCAAGACCCCCAGTGGATACCTGAAGCCATAGGTAGTATCAAATACTACATGTACCATGTTTTTTCTTGTACATACATACCTATGATAAAATTTAATTTATAAATTAGGCACAGTAAAAAATTAATGAACAATTATAACAGTACACTGTAATAAAAGTTATATGAGTATAATCTCTTTCTCTCTCAGAAGATCTTATTGTAGTGTATTTACCTAGTTTCAGACCACAGTTGACCACTGGTAACAAAAACCATGGAAAGTGAAACTGAGGATGAGAGCAGAACACTGTATCTTACTCGGGATTTAGAATATGAGAACTTGGATTCCAAAGTTCCTAAAAATGATACCAAAGAGCACTGTTGAATATCATTGAAAAAGTCAATGAAAACTCCAAAGTGTGTAAGAAGTGATGATGCCCACGTATTTGGTCATTTATTTTACACTTCAGATCAAGCACCAGAAATTCTGGAAGTCAATAGGTGTCTTAGTCCATTTTGTGTTTCTATAACAGAATACTCAAGACTGGGTAATTTATAAAGAAAAGATACCTTTTTTATATACAATTCTGGAGGCTAGGAAGTCCAATATCAAGATGCTGGCCAGCATCTGGGGAGGACCTTCTTGCTGTGTCATCCCATGATGGAAGGCCAGAGGGTGAAAGAGAGAGCAAGAGATTGACCTTGAAGACTCAAGCCCTTTTATAAGCTGCATTAATCCATCCATGAAGTGAGGGTGGAGCTCTCATGTCCTATACACCCCCTAGCCCTGATGCTTTGGAAATTAAGTTTCCAACACATGCTTTCTGAGGAACATATTCAAATCATAGCAAATGGTTTGATAAATTTGCTTAGAAGCAGGCAAGGAAAAGTAACAGAAGATAATACTAGAAAAGCTCATGGTCCAGGCTCATCTTACCTTTCCTCCAGTTCCTTCCTGACCCTAGTTTCCTTTCTAATCTTGTAATATTTCAACTCTTTTGAGACCAGGATAGTTCATGGCTTGTTAAGTCTGGGCAAAGGTAAAGTTAAGGGATCATATGGGTCCCATAAGTCTCTGGGATAACCATTCAGTTCAGATAATGAGGAGATTTGAGGATTCCAGCAATCTGTGTTGTTAAAACATTCACTTCAACCCTAAAATGGAACTTAACTTACCCCAGAGACTTAAACTGAACTGAAATCTTAGGCTTAGAGGGATCTTAACTCTCACATTAGCTCAAAACGAACTCCTGGTAATCACTGAAACAGAAGCAAAGCACATCTCCTGCTCAATCTTGAAACATATGCCAGGAGCTATATTAGACTTTGCCTCAGTTCTGCTCTCCTCCTCTCAGAACACTGATCCTGTGGTTTCATTTCCACCTTTACAAAATTGTGATGCCAATGTCAGGGTAAAGCCTGAGGCTATCCTACTCTGATTTTTGAGGATATAGTCATACTCTGACAACTATTTTCTGCAAATACAACTGAACAAACATATCTTTTGAACATACACTCCTGCCTTATTCCATTTAGGCTGCTATAATAAAATAACCACAGACTGGATAATTTAAAAAGAATAGAAATCGATTTCTCACAGCTCTGGAGGTTGGGAAGTCCAAGATCAAGGCACCAGCAGATTCTGTGTCTGGTGAAGGCTTCTCTCTGCTTCCAAGGTGGTGCCTTCTTGCTGTGTCCTCATGTGGCAGAAGTTGAAAGGGCAAAATGCACTAGGGTGTTCCCATCAACTGCCTTTATAAGAGCACTAATCCATTCATGAGGGAGGGCCCTCTTAACTTAGTCATTTTCCCAAAGGCCCTACCTTTTAGTACCATCACTTTGGGGTTTAAGCTCCAACATATGAAATTTGGAGGGACACATACATTGAAACTATAGCAACTTGTGACCAGCAAGAAAGGAAACTTTTGACATTTGTATAAGAAAAACAAATAGGTAGATAAGTAATACAAATTGCTCTTAGCCTATGCATTTATTTTAAGGCAAACAGAATGAGAAAAGACTCTTAACAATGACTTCAAATTATTTTATTTTATTTTATTATTATTTTTTGAGATGGAGTCTTGCTCTGTTGCCCAGGCTGGAGTGCAGTGGTGCGATCTCGGCTCACTGCAAGCTCCACCTCCCAGGTTCAAGCCATTCTCCTGCCTCAGCCTCCCGAGTAGCTGGGACTACAGGTGCCCACCACCATGCCTGGCTAATTTTTTGTATTTTTAGTATAGAAGGGGTTTCATGGTGTTGGTCTCAATCTCCTGACCTCGTGATCCTCCCGCCTCAGCCTCCCAAAGTGCTGGGATTACAGGCATGAGCCACCATGCCTGGCCTGACTTTTATTTTTCAGAGACCTGAAAACTGAATTTTATATGTTTATCTGGCAGGTCACAAGAGACATTAACAAAATAAATGGAGTTAGTTGCTTTTTGTGTTTTTGTTTTGTTAGTCACCCAACAGGATTTTTTAAGTCCCAGGTAAGGGTTTGCAGTAGGGACCTCTTGAGATCAAGGCACAGGGAGAAGGAACAACACACACACTCCCTGCTGGATTTAGAGAGAACTGAGAGGAGGCTGCGGTTTAACTGGACCTTCCTTAGGACTTCCAGTACTACGTTGAAGAGGAGTGGTGAGAGTGGGCATCCTCGTCTTGTTCCAGTTCTCAAAAGGGATGTTTTCAGGGTGGAGCAAGATGGCCGAATAGGAACAGCTACAGTCTCCAACTCCCAGCGCGAGCGACACAGAAGACCAGTGATTTCTGCATTTTCACCTGAGGTACTGGGGTCATCTCACTAGGGAGTGCTGGACAATCAGTGCTGGTCAGCTGCTGCAGCCCGACCAGCGAGAGCTGAAGCAGGGCGAGGCATCGCCTCACCTGGGAAGCACAAGGGGGAAGGGAATCCCTTTTCCTAGCCAGGGGAACTGAGACACACAACACCTGGAAAATTGGGTGACTCCCACCCCAATACTGCGCTTTAAGCAAATGGGCACACCAGGAGAATATATCCCACACCTGGCCGGGAGGGTCCCACGCCCACGGAGCCTCCCTCATTGCTAACACAACAGTCTGCGATCTAACCGCAAGGCAGCAGCGAGGCTAGGGGAGGGGCGCCCGCCATTGCTGAGGCTTAAGTAGGTAAACAAAGCCGCTGGGAAGCTCGAACTGGGTGGAGCTCACAGCAGCTCAAGGAA
>NW_016820098.1:2846236-2854803 GCF_001698545.2 Rhinopithecus bieti | reverse complement strand
TCCTTTGTAGGGACATGGATGCAGCTGGAAACCATCATTCTTAGCAAACTATCACAAGAAGAGAAAACCAAACACCGCATGTTCTCACTCATAGGTGGGAACTGAACAATGAGATCACTTGGACTCGGGAAGGGGAACATCACACACTGGGGCCTATCATGGGGACGGGGGAGGGATTGCATTGGGAGTTATACCTGATATAAATGAGAATTGATGGGTGCTGACGAGATGATGGGTGCAGCACACCAACATGGCACAAGTATACATATGTAACAAACCTGCACGTTATGCACATGTACCCTAGAACTTAAAGTATAATAATAAAAAATAAAAATAAAAATAAAAAAAGAGTTTGCAGTAGGGCAGTAAGGTTTTAGGATTTTTCTACAGTGAATTCACTGGCTAAGATTTCCTCATCCTATCTTCATTGTGAACCCCCGGACTGCATGCCTGTCACCTGTTTTAATTTTGACAAAGAAAAAGGGAAAACAGAGGAAGTTAGGAAAAGGAGGGGGATTAAAAAAAAATCTATGAATGTATGACACAAACAACCCATAGTTAATTGCAAAAGAGTAACTAATACTTATATTACATGATTAGTAAAAATCCAGTTGCCTGTAAAAATGTTAGGTTTAACCACTATGACTTGTATCCAGTCAATAATTAAAAATAAGCCCTAATTTATCATCCCACCATTTTCTTCCTTAATGTGGTGCTATGCAAGTCATGGTAGTGGAATCACTTTCTCTTTGTGCGTAAGTGGGATACTTGTTGGCAATTTGCCTCTGGAGAGCATGATGCTCTACCAGCTATTGCGAGGCAACACCCAGGTATCAATTCAATAGCTGATTTTGGAACAGAATTTGCCTTCAGGTAGCTGACTTTTACAATATACCTAAGAAGTTTAATAACTGCCATTTCACTTGTTTTACTCAGCATTTTTGTTTTCTGGAAAATCAAATTCTGTACTTACCCTGATCAGGACCCAAATATAGTAGTAGATTTCCATCTTCTCTTCCTCTGCACACTAGACACCACGACAAAGGGGATCTCCCCAGAAATTCTGCCAGGACCAGTTTCCAGTGAGGATAAAAGCATGCATGCCCACAGCAAAGCCAACTCAGGACGAGTTTCAGCCTGCTGCTCTGAGTGCCTCCACCCAGACAACTGCTGCAACTCGGAACCCATCAAATACATATGAGCTCATGTGGACAGATGGAAAACCCATTAGGAAGGACAGCCAACTGTGTGTTCCCACATTTCTGGGATAAAAAACCACATTTGGTGCAGGAGCAGTGCAAAATCACTAAGGTCAGCACCTTTAAATCAACAGAATGTCTAACTTCTTTCAAGCTATCACACAAGTAAAGCTATCTGGTTAGCTAAAGACTTTGCCCTACAGAAAAATACATGGGCTAGGGCTAGACCAAAGACCCAAGCCCACCAATGACATCATGTACTTTTCAGTAGCTGTCTAATTTTTCTTAAAATTGTGATACAAACAACTTACTTCATAAGAATACAACTGTTAGCTATTACAAAGTAACTTATGAGCAAAATATAATTATACCTCAATAAAGTGGGGAGAAAATACAATTAGAAAGCTTAAAAGCCACCTTGTAAGAAATCATTGGTTAGCGATACTTTTTTAAAGTTAACTCAGCATGTCTTTTTTTGTGTAACAGAAAATCATACTTACTTTTTTGACATTTTTCTTGGACTGTGGGTGACAGGAAGGAGACCACCCTGTGAAGGAGAGAATTCCCATCTTCCACAGTCCTGTGTCCACACAAGCCACTCCCCTCAGCCTGCCTGATGGGCCACTGAATGCACACTGCAGAACAAGGGACAGCTAAAACAGCAGCTGAGAAGGTAGACTTGCCTCTATTGCTGAGTTTTCTTTTGTAGTTTTCCTTTGTTTGGTATTTTAGAAACATTTTGCCACTGTTTTACCACCAAAGGTTGGCACCTACTTGTTTTTTCCACAATTAGGATCACCAACCTCATCTCAAATTTACTTTGAGGGTAATCTTAAGATAATTTCTAACTGAAATGTTTAATGCAAAATTTGCTTAAATGTCCATATAGGGATGTGTGCAAGCTGTATATTGTGTGCAAGATATACATATATATATATCCCAGGGATTTTAGGAGTTAGAAGCGAGGAACCATGGATGAAAACATATATATATATATATCATAACACCACCGGCCACTGATGGGGACAGTCCTTTAGTCCCTTCATGTTGAGTGTGAACACATACTTGTGAAGGCATGTAAGCCAGTCCTTCATACTTTTATCTCCCCGTTCTAGACAACCAATGCTCTAATTAGTTGTTCTACCTCTTTATTATTAAATGATTACTCTAAACTCTCAGGCCACCCCCTGGTTTTCAAACACAGATCCCTTACATCAAAAGAATATAGAGGTCAGGCATGGTGGCTCATGCCTGTCATTCCAGCACTTTGGGAGGCAGAGGTAGAAGGATCACTTCAGCCCAGGAGTTTGAGACCAGCCTAGGTAACATAGCAAGACCTTGTCTCCAGAAAAATAATTTTTAAAAAAGGATATATAATTCAAAAGATACTGCCTTATTACTAGAATCCCATGTAGTAATTAATAATTAGTCCAGTCCATCATAGTGTATGAATGTCTCCCAGAGTGAAGTCATTCAGGTTTGCAAGTTTCCTCTCAATCTTGTCAGGTGCCAAAAACAGGAGTGGTCTTGGCAACTGTATAGCCTCACCCTTTCAGGCATCTAGAATAACTGAACTGAGACACCATGTCATCTTTTGCTCTGAGACTCTTTTGAGGTGTTAATGTAATATTGAATTTCTTTCCATTAATCACCATTTTTTTCTTTACTCTCAGCTACTATTTCTCCTTCTCTCCATTAATACTCAAACATTTTCACCTTTGGAAGGGACATAGAATTGCCACTGTGCTGGTCTAGATTGTGGGCAGAAATACTAGTCTAGCAAGTAGCTCCTCCTCAGTCCACTGCCATTCAGATAGGGTAAGGTTACACAGGTGCAGAACCAGTGAACTAGTTTTGCCACCAGAGAACATAGCTGCATTCACTCTTGATCCCAATTTCTTAGATGAGGTGAAGGCACAATCCGCCCCCATTATCCCGTTAGGAATTCAGATACAAACTTTAAAACTGTAGTTACAGCTTCTTGCTTAGAAATCATCCTTGCTTCCAGCACTTGTAGTTGTAGCCCTGGTCCTAGGATCATTGCATCAGGTAGAGGAGAGAAAAAAAAAATTGAGGTTATTTCGGGAAGAAAGAGAAAATTATAGTCATTATACCAGTGTACTCCTCTCTTGGCAAGAATTGCATAGTGCTATCAGCATCCTCCCCAACCCCTCTTCCCCAGATCAACCAAAAAAAAAAAAAAAATTAAAAAACCAGAAAAATCTAGTGGGGACACTCCTTTAGTCCCACTCATGTTGAGTGTGAGCACCTACCTGTGAAGGCGTGTAAGCCAGCCCTTCATACTTTATCTCCCTGTTCTAGACAACCAAAGTTTTATACTTGTTCTACTTCTCTATTACTAAACTATTACTCTAAGGAGGTATCTCTCTGCTCATCATTAGATATTATGGCTTATACATTGTTCCTTGGTCTGAAGAAATGACAGTAGTCTGTACAAATCCATGCATGTCTTCCGTTCTTGTTTTTTTTTTTTTATGGTGCTCTGAGCATTTTCATCTTCTACTAAGGAAGCAAAGCCCAGTCCAGAGTCAGTGTCTAATTCCTGTCAAGACCCATTTGTAGCCCCCCAGGGCTACCAGCATCAGTCTCACTTGCCAGCTCTGGTCAGGGCCTTCCCACCAGGCAATCTGCCCCACAGCCATCGGCAGTTTCTGTCTCTCTTGCTGACAAACAGGACAGTTCTTCTTATTGGCATTCTGTGCCTGCAAGGATGCAAAATGAACATGTTTCGATTCAGCCCATCTCTGTACTCTGCAGTACAGAGAATACTCTGCAGTATTCCTATATCCACTCCCTTCAGGGACCCAGGTGGTGACCACAAGGGCAGACACGGAGATAACTGCTTGTCTATTCCAGTCACCTTCCCATCCTGGGGAGGAAGTTCTTCTGATGGGCATTGACTTATTCTCCTTTAATGCACCCCTCAAATTTCTATAGGACTATGTCCCATATGGACATTCCTTTAATAGACCAGATTTCCATTGTCCTCTTGCCTGAGTGTATGGCCAGGTCATTGGTCACTGCCCATGAATCAGTAAAAACCCAAACATGGGGGCTTCTACTACTGTTCAGTTCTTCCATTACTGTAAGAAAACAGCATGCAGTTCAGCCCACTGAGCTGATCTGTTTTTACCTTCTTTGATCAAAGCAGCAGCCTTCCAAACAGGAGGATGTTGTCCGTTCACTTTGGAAATGCTTTCTGTAAACAGAGCAGCTCCTTGTTGGTCAGTCAAGAGCTGTTCACAGGGCACCATCCAAGTGTCTGTAGAAACCAGCAGCACCTCACAGTTTGTGTCAGTCCTGGGGGCAAAGAGGCTCCCTGCTCATGAGTATCTCCTTCTTGCATTCCCCAGGTGGCATGATCCCCTAGAAACCATTTCCATGTTATTGTGGAACTCTTCTGGGCACTGCCACTCCCTGTAGCATGTTTGTCTGCTGTCAGCTCTTCAATCAAACCTGCACATGCTTCCCTCCATAGGTCCAAGGGGGCTCAGTGGGGCCTGACCACAATTTAATCACCTCTGTCCAATAGTTATTCTCATTATGATTTGTGTGAAATTTTCAAACTCAGTTGTGTTTGCCTGTGGGCAAATTGCTTATGCTAGTTATTTTAGGAGTATAAACAGCAGTAAAATCTTATATGAATGTCTAGAAGTGGAAAGAAGTGATGGTGGACATAGACATGGCAGGAGAAAATATGGCTGCCTGGGGACCATTTTTGCAGAGATATGAGGAGTGAATCTGTGGACAAAGGCTGGTAATCGGCAAAGTCATGTCACACCCCTTAGGATTAGCAGTTACTGAAAGATATCAACAGTCACCTACCTGATAAAGCCATGCACCAGCTGACGGCTTCTCCAGTGCTGGGGCAGCTGTGCCGGTGGCAGGGACTGCCGCAGGATGAGGTCCTCACCTCCCAGAGTGATGAGGGGGTCTCACTCACCATCTTCTCCCAGTCCCTGCAGCTGGGGAGCTCACTCTGGCAGCTGAAGTTCTGACTTTTTACGCAATGATCAAGTGTTTTGATCCAGAAGTGATTTAAACTCCTAAATTCCTAGATAAAACTAGGCCCAGTAATCCCAGAAAAAGGCTAATAGCTCCTTCTTTTCTCACATAACTAATAAGAAATGTATCATTTTACAAAATAAGTTTTGAATTTTGTTTGAATTTTTGTTTTGTTTATCAGGTGCTACCCTAGTTCCTTTATTCTTCATGTTATAATTATATACTGTAGAATGCATGTCATCAATTGTATTTTTCTTCTCATATTCTGACACTGATGATAATCTCAATGTTTGGGAAAAAAAACTATTACATAAAATGCTTTTGTTTTTGTCATCCTCAAAGGATAAACTGCTCTACATATATTGTGGAGATGCTGCATTAGGATATGCATATATTTCTGATCCATCCCACCTCTTAGCTTTATCTCCTAACTACTCCCTTAACCTAAAACTTCGCTAGCACAGAGCAGGTTTACTCATTTTTTCTGCAATGACACATTTATTCTCCCGTCTGTAACTATCCTTCCCTTTCTCTAGGGTGCCCCCACCTTTGCTCACATGGATCTACTCTTTCTTCAAAGTCCCTCTTCCCCTTGGGGCTTTCCTGATGGCCCCGACTTCCTTTGACATGCAGGTCCACACTATGTTGTTGTTGTTGTTGTTGTTGTTTTTTAATAGATATTGGGTCTCACCATGTTACCCAGGCTGGTCTTGAACTACTGGGCTCAAGTAATCCTCCCGCCTTGGCCTCCCAAAGTGCTGAGATTACAGGAGTGAGCCACTGTGCCCGGCTCACATACCACACTTTTAATACAAGCCACATGTTGTCTGGGATTACTCACTCTCTTATATATCAAGTTGAAATGTGAAATTGTCAACATAAAACTATTTTTGGCCTACAAGGACAGCAGTTATATACAGTTCAATTTATGTGTCTTCTTATCCCAAATACAATTCTTTGCATTCTTGTTTTCTCTTATAGCCTTTTCCATTGTGTAGGTGTTTGCTATTAAAAAGAGATAGAGCTTGACTACTCTTAAATTGGCAAAATAGTAGATAAACTTCCATTTTAATCTGAAGAGGATCCTAGTCCATTAATACATTTACTTAGGATGATTTGACATGTTTGTGAGTCTCTGCAAAAACATCCTACTACAGCCTAAGATTTAAAATAAAACTTCCAGTACTAGGAGTTACGGCTATAGGCATATGTTTATAAATATTATAGAATTTTAATATATTCTATGTTTCAAAAGATTATTCATGGAATTTTAATCAACAAATTTTATATTCACTAGAATTATTTTGTATTTATTATATAATTAGGTATACACCCCAGTTAGAACATTAGAATATTTCACTTTTTCTAATTACACTATACAGATTCCTCTGATCATCTCCTTTATTGTGTTCTTAATTCTATACATAATTACATTAATTACCATGAGAGAAAAGAAGCTAGATAAGGAAAAACCTTGTGAGAAAGTATACATATTTTTAAAGCTAAGAGACTTATAAGGTATCTGATATCAGGTGCAGGGCCTTATTGCTTTCCAAATTAAAACATTCCAAATAGCATGTTGATTATTGAACTGCTTTCAGTACTCTAAGGACAGAATACAATTATAACAATGGTCAAGCAGAGAACGGGGCAGCCTTTTACTTTGAGTACATCCATACTGGTAGGCTCAGACTGACGTGAGGAAACAAATCAGTATTTCATCACCTCCTTGCTCTAATTCTGTGTGGATAGATCAGAGAAACCCAGGTTTCTTTTTCAGTGATTCCACTTCTTAGAGCCATATTTTCCTCCGTTGAAGAGTGACATCTTTAGAAATTGACCCAAAATACATTTATGATATTTTATGAGACTTTCATTTATGTAAATCCAGAACACATAAAAGACTTCATGAAGCCATATAAACATGTATTTTAGAGAAAAAATAGAATGAGCTTCATATGAGTTGATTTGAATTTGCCACTTGTCATTTATGAGACATTAAAAACAAACTCTATACGGTCATGACGAAGTGCAAAAATAAAATAAAAACTAACTGTATAACTTGGTTCCTTTTTTTCTAATCTTGAGACTTCCATAGAGTGCTGTGGTATAATATCTTGATGAATACAGTCTATCTTAATGCTAAACCAATGGGAAGAGGTCAAATTTCCTCCACTGATGGTAGGTAGCCCACCTGAATCCCCAAGTTCTTTCACTGTCTTGAGATAGCCTCCAAGGATATTTTAAAATATGAGGGTTTTCTTCAGAGGTCTTCTTCCTTTATGTTCCCAAAAACGCAGTCATCTTTAGCTATCTTAATCTTGCTTTTTCTTGATAGAAAACTAGAATAGTCTTTCTGCTGTGAAGTAAACAGAGAGGTCAGAAATATAAATGAAAGGAAATCATTTCCATAACAATAACAAAGTCACAGAGGTTAAAATAGTACTGAAAGGGCAACAGGAAGATTATATTTGTATAAGCAATGGTTATTTTAAACAGTTTTATTCTGTAGAAGCTTTATTTTGGGGTGAGTGTAAAAACACTCGTTACGGCTGAGAAGAGCGCCGCCTACTGGTTTGATGTGTCCTGAGCATCTTTTGGGGCCCTGTAATGTCTGTCACCCAGGTAACATTTAACTCTACCTGTCTTGCCTCTTTCCCCCTTAAGGCCATGCAACTTTCCATTTTTAACTTTGCCCAAAATCTTTAGTGCACATTCCACACAAACACAAACTTTAAAAAAGAGGCTGGGCGGCCGAGCGCAGTAGTTCACGCCTGTAATCCCAGCACTTTGGGAGGCCAAGGCAGGCGGCAGGCGGATCACGAGGTCAGGAGATCAAGACCATCCTGGCCAACATGGTGAAACACCGTCTCTACTAAAATACAAAAAAATTAGCTAAGCATGGTGGCTGGCGCCTGTGGTCCCAGCTACTCAGAAGGCTGAGCAGGGGAATCGCTTGAACCCTGAAGGCAGAGGTTTCAGTGAGCCGAGATTGTGCCACTGCACTCCAGCCTGGTGACAGAGTGATACTCCGTCTCAAGAAAAAAAAAAAAAGAGGCCTGGCACAGTGGCTCACTCCTGTAATCCCAGCACTTTGGGAGGCTGAGGCGGTGGATCACTTGAGGCCAGGAGTTCAAGACTAGCCTGGCCAACATGGTGAAACCCGTCTCTACCAAAACTACAAAAACTAGCCGGACGTGGTGGTGTGCTCCTCTAATCCCAGCTACTCAGGAGGCTGAGCTTGAACCTGGGAGGCAGAGGTAGTAGTGAGCCGAGATCATACCACCACACTCCAGCCTGGGGGAGAGAGCGAGACTCTGTCTCATTAAAAAAAAAAAAAAA
>NW_016820098.1:2786656-2844374 GCF_001698545.2 Rhinopithecus bieti | reverse complement strand
CCGTCTCAAAAAAAAATAAAATAAAAAATAAAAAAATAAAAAAATAAAAAAAAAAAAGAAATCCCATTCAAATGCTACTTAGAAGTCACTTTTCACTTTTCTTTCATTCATCTACACTAGGATTTGGACTTAGAAAGGAAGAGTTAGTAAGGGCACAGTTAGTTAAGGGCACAGTTCCAGGGTCAGACTGCCTGCTTCCTTCCATCATTGACTGCTGTGCAACCTTTGGCAGGTCACATAAGCTCTCTGTGCCCTAATTTCCTCAACTTATTTACAGGGCTGTGAGGAATGTGTTAATTCACATAAAAGTGCTTAGAATACTGCCTGGCAATAATGAGTGCTCAAAAATGCCATTGATTTTGATTTTTTTCTTTTATTATCTGCACAGCAGACCTAAATGGTCAAAAAAGTATTTTATAAACTTAAAAGTTGCTTTATACAGAGTATACTGCAGAAAACCTATGAGACCAAAATATACTAGATATATAACATATACAAACTAGAAAGAGAGTTGCCTCCAAAAAAATGCATGGGGTGTACAAAAAAAAATCACCAAAGAAATTTTGTGTTTCTCTTGGAAATTTTCTATGTAAAAATTCTTGGTAGTGCTATGGGGTGCTACAATAAAAATACTATATTTCTGTGATGGCCTTCCAATTGGCCCAATCTACAAAGAGGAGCTTCTGAGAAACAGAATTCTGACTTATTATTGAAAGTGGGATGACTGGTTAAAGAGGAAAAAAGATCAGATTTATCAAAATTATAATATATCAGTTACATAATTTTACTCACAGACTTGGCTTCGTTGAATGTGGTATTTTTTACTTTTGCTTTGTTCCGGAACTTCAATCTGCTAAATAGATTAGTAAAATGTCAGTCAGCTCAGCCCAGAGAAGCAAGCACACAAACAATCTATTTAACTAGCACATTTTCCCTTCCATGATAATCCTCTTAATGGTCCCAAAGGCTACCAGTCAGCAGGTACACCTGCTTGTCATCTGTGCATTCCTCTTTCATTTGTCAGGGTCTAAATGTTATAGAAATAAGAGTCCCCAAAAGTTAGGTAAAACTTAATGTTTCACATTAGTGGTTGCCTATGGATTTTGTGATTGAAGAAAGCTTTTAAAAGAACATCACACAAAATGAAATGTCCTTCTAAATCCTGAAATAATTCTTGGGGTTGCAATCCATATGCTGACTCAAAGCCCAGCGGGGCTTTGGTTAATCAAAAGGCACCATTAATCAAACGAAGAATCAAAGCGAAGTTCAAGACATTTGAATATACTTCATGTACATAAGGTAAACTCAATATACCAGCAGGAAACAGATGGTGCAGTCTTGGGGTAATTGAGGAGTATTTTAGGAAGGAACCGTTTAACTATTTAATGGAGGTGTGGGCAGGATTACATTGAATCCATGAAGGGATACTGGGGACCCCCAGGGGCTAGCAATGAGGGGGATTTCCAGAGGATTCTTACCACCTCTAGGCCTGAAGGGGCGAGGGAGCAGCTGTGGCTGGAACCAGAGAGTAGCTGTGGCTATAAGGAGGAGAGATTGCCTGACGGGAGCTGTAGCCCTCAGTAGAGGGACATTCCAACCACAGAGACCCAGCAGGTTCCAACGTGGAGAAATAAACACCCCACTGTCACTTTTCTCCCAGCCTCCAATCTCCTGCTGGGTTTCCCAATGAGTTATCCAGTGACGTCCAATCTTTTGGCTTTCCTGGACCACGCTGGAAGAAGAGAATTGTCTTGGTCCCCACGTAACATAGCTAATGAGCTTTTTAAAAATCGCAAAAAAAACTCAGTGTTTTAAGAAAGTTTATGAATTTGCATTAGACCACATTCAGACCTGTCCTGGGCTGCATGCAGCCCACAGGCTGTGAGTTGGACAAGCTTGAGTTATCCCACTGAGGGTAAGGTTGCAGTACACAGTCTCCCAGGGCACAGAGCAGAGTGGGAGTGAATCTGGAAAGGCAGAGTGCCTGGCACACCTAGTAAACACCACCTAGCCAGGTTTTTTGGGGAAACAGTACTCAGATTCTTCTTAATGGGAAAGAAAAGAACTGCTATTAAACAACTGTGCATTAGGTATGTAACTCAAACAGGGCACAGTATTTATTTACTCTACAATTGTCAACATCTCTGTACCAATTGCCTTTCTCCTCCAACATAGTAGCTCTTTGACCCTGGATCCTCAGGTTTAGCCATCATACAGTACACACAGGCATTCATAAATGACAGAATGAAAGAGTGAATTAATTGTTTATTATTGCTTACTTCTCATGAGAATGTAGACTGAGACATTTCAAAATAAGTGGGCTAAATAACATGACACTGCAAAAACACATTACCTTTTAACTATGGTTAACTTTGTTGTAAAATCAATTGCTTTAAGGAGGTGTGCATAAGACTTCCTTTAGGTTAGTATTCTTAATGGAAATGTTCACATATTCAAGCCTATTTCAATTATTTTGTTTTATTTTGAGACAGAGTCTCGCTGTGTTGCCCAGGCTAGAATGCAGTGGCACAATCTTGGCTCACTGCAACCTCCACCTCCTGGATTCAAACGATTCTCTTGCCTCAGCTTCCCAAGTAGCTGGGACTACAGGTATGCACCACCATGCCCATCTAATTTTTGTGTTTTGGGTAGAGATGCGGTTTCATCATGTTGGCCAGGCTGGTCTCAAACTCCTGACCTCAAGTTATCCACCTGCCTCAGCCTCCCAAAGTGGTGGGATTACAGGTGCGAGCCACCGTGCCCAGC
This sequence comes from Rhinopithecus bieti, assembly GCF_001698545.2. NCBI lineage: Eukaryota > Metazoa > Chordata > Mammalia > Primates > Cercopithecidae > Rhinopithecus > Rhinopithecus bieti. The sequence continues at coordinate 2,841,608 of NW_016820098.1, read as the reverse complement.
CTCAATATTTTTTTAAAAACCAGTTATTAAGTCTTGGTAAATGAGAAATTAACACTCTGATGTCTTATGTGTTTTGCTACTATTATTATTATTTTGCAATGTTACCTTAGAGTCTGTCAAGAGTCTTGCAGCCATGAAATACAGAACTTGGAGGAAAATTCTCAGATTTTCTCTCTCCTAGTCTCCTTCCCCTCCTGACCCCTATGTCAAAGTAAATAAAATAGAACCACTACAAATGTTAAGCAATTCCTGATATAATCAGCTTCCTTGACTTGTTGCAATAAGACCTTCAATACTTTATATACTAGGGGGAACTAAAGCTGGGGAAACAAGCAAATCTTTTTTCATAATGCAGTATTCCTACACTTTCTTTTTCACCAATAGAATAGTTTCTGTTAATAACATAATCACTCCCCCTGACTCTCTAAAACTGTGTCCTCCTGCTATGCTCATACCATTATCCTGACTGCCATACTCAGTTTTTCCATTTTCTATATTGGACTAGCTCTTCAAAAGGCTAACATTCCTCAGATATCAGAGGCCACTGCCCTTGGTGTTTCCCCTCCACACCATATAATAGAAACATTTTTTAAATTGCCAGTTGCCTTTTCAATAGTTTCACCTTGCCTAAAAGGAAAGAAGAATGGAGGGAAAAATACATCTGGTGATGGTAGTCGAGGATGGCGTGAGAGATGAAAGGTAATCAGAAATCAGAAAGCCGTCTTGTTCTTTGCCATTTTTGAGGGAAACTAATTTTGAGATCAGATCTACTTTTAAGAAAATCAAAGGGAAAAATATACAAACTAGTTATAGATTATTAGAAATATAAATTGTTTCTTGCCAGGCATGGTGGCTTATACCTGTAATCCCAGCACTTCAGGAGGCCAAGACAGGCTGAGTTCAAGCTCAGGAGTTTGAGACCAGCTTGGGCAACATAGTGAGACCCCTGTCTCTACCAAAAATACAAAATTAGCCAGGCATGGTGGTGTGTGCCTATAGTACCAGCTACTTAGGAGACTGAGGTGGGGAGGATGGCTTTAACGTGGGAGGCCGAGGTTGCAGTGAGCTGAGATTGCACCACTGCACTCCAGCCTGGAGACAGAGCCTGTCAAAAAAAAAAAAAAGTCTTTTTAAGTCAGAAAATTATTCACCAGCATACTCCTGATGTACATCACATATATCCAGATTATGGTTCAATATGTAAAACAATAATAATGCACTTTCAGAAATTCCTTAGGAACACATCTATTGCATAAAATACATTGACTTTCATTTCTTGGTGTCTTTTGGAATTCTCTAAACGGCAGAGATTGTTGGTAGTTTACTCCATTATCCATTCTGCCCTTCTTCCTTAGTAATTACACCCAGTTTTATTTGACAGACAACACACCCTGCTAAAAGACTACGTTTACCAGACTCCCTTGCAGCTAGGCGTGGGCCTGTGATGTGACTATCTTCTGGCCAATGGTCGCAGGGGACATTCTGTGTGAGACTTCTGAAACTCCTCCTTAAAGAGAAGAAGTAAGCCCTGCTTCATATTTTCCTCATACTTGCTGCCTAGAATGTGGATGTAATGATGAATGTTCTGGCAGCCATTTTGGGCATGAGGTGAAGGCCACACACAGAAGATGGCACAACAGAAAGGTTTGTGTTGATATTATGGAGCCACCATCCAGCCCTAGACTGCCTACCTCTGAACTTCTTTTAGATGAGAGAGAAACAAACTTTTATTGTGTCTAAGACACTTGTTTTGTCTTCTATTTTCTATTATATGCAGCAAAACCTAAGTCTAACTAATATACGTTATTTTTAAATAAAGAACTCCTTTATAATTCTGCTCTAATTAAGAGGAGCAAATATTAAGGAAATTGATTCAAGCTTTTGTACAGGAGCATAGCTGTAAGAAGAATGTTACACTTTTTTTTTTTCTTCTGGTTTATGGTTAATATTGCCTTTAAGGGCCAGGTACAGTGGCTCTTGTCTGTAATCTCAGCACTTTGGGAAGCCGAGGTGGGATGAGCTCAGGAGCTCAAGACCAGCCTGGGAAACATAGGGAGACCTTATCTCTACAAAAAAATAAAAATAAAAATAAAAAATTAGCTGGGTGTGGTGGCACATGCCAGTGGTCCCAGCTACTTGGGAGGCCGAAGTAATAGAATCACCTCAGTCTGGGAAGTTGAGGCTGCAGTGAGCCATGATTGCACCACTGCACTCCAGCCTGGGTGACAGAGCGAGGCCCTGTCTTTAAAAAAATTGTATATGTATGTGTGTGTGCTTCCCAAAGTGCTGGGACTACAGGCGTGAGCCACCGCGCCTGGCTGGGAAACTTCTCCAATGTTTTCATTTAAATTTAGTCTAAGAGGGTGGGTGACATCTTTAGTTAACATTGATCTTTACTTGACTTTCCAGCTTTTTTCTAAGAAAATAGTTGTGTTTTGTAATTATTTATCTTTCGTCTAGAACTGAACGTACCTTTTCCAAGGAAAATAAATTCACTGCCTCTTGTTGATTGAACAATTCAAAAGGTACTAGAGAGTAGTAAATGAAAGCAATAAAAGAATCAAGGAAACTCTTTTTAAAATAGTAGTATAATAAAATCCAACCTCTCAGGCAGGATGGACCCTCTTAGGCTGAGGTTATTGTATGTATGAAAAAGAAGAAAGAGAAAAGTAATTAACTGAAGTAGCCTCATTAAAAGGGAGAAGTGCTCTCAAATGTGGATGAATAAAGTGTAAACTACTTGATTCAGGAAATACTTGTACAATGAGTAGCTAGAGTTAACTCAGTAAAATGGAGAAAGTAGTAATCCATTTAAAGTTTTCAAGAAAAACAACCACACTATATTCCTTAAGTTTGCACATGAGTTGAAATCCGTAATTCATCTCTGAGGTTAGCAAAATCAGCACATTAGTCAGCACCCTTGTATTGCTTTATCTAAATATTTAACACGTTTTATTTCCGGAAACTCTTTATTTTTTTTTACTTATTTTGGCTCTTGGAATGAAAAGTTCAAACGTTTCATTTTGAAAATTGGGTTTCCAAGAGGATTTTGTAAGGATAGTCTGCATTTTAATCTCAAATTTTATCTACAAAGCTCTGGGTAGAATGGAACCTGGAAGGTAGAGAGAACAGACAGTTCGGTGTTTGAACTCTTCCTGAGTGCTGGGCGCCCTCACAAGTACAGTCAATTAAAGTCATTCTGTGGCTCAAGGAAACCATATAAATGTACCATGGTGACATTCCCTTGTTTTCCAGGGAAACACACCAAGTCAAAACTGACACATAGCACTTGTAGAAGGCTTGTATGGACTAGGACACAGAGGTCTGTATTTTTCAGGGCAGGTTCTGAGTTCAAGATTTTGATCATCTTAAAGAATCTGAAGCAGGGGAGAGAACTGTAATCAAATGAGCCCCATAAATAAGGCAGATGGTCCCCAGAAGCAGATTAAATAGTGCTAGTTTTATCCTAGTAAGAAGAAATGAGGGAAAAAAGAAATGTATTGTTAGCTTAGTTAGCTTTAGGTAATGTTTCAAAGATAAAACTTGTGCTCTGTTTATGAAGACATCATTAAAATTTTGGTCAAGCAAATGCACTGAAGAATAATGTAAACATACAGCCACAACAAAAATATATTAAGTTCTTAAATTGTACTGTCTTGTTTGGGACATACTTGTATCATGACGATGACCAGGCAATTAAAACAGTTTAAAATCTAATTTTTTCACAGCCTTCTCACCAACCTTTTTGATGAGTTACTAGGCCATTAATAAATAAATGTACACTAGAACAATAAAGTTTAATTTTATATTGAGGAAAAAAAATAGCCTTGAGAGTTTATTTTACTCCTCTCAACTGTTAAAGGCATTTTCATTTGGCACAATGGAATTATCAAGAAGCTATGGATTCTTTCTAGAGACAAATTTATAATAAGATCATCCCCATCGTGTTAAAGACCCCCTCAAGACCCTGAATTGAAGATGTAGCTTCTGTAATAAATCTGAAAGCCTCCATGTCAGAGAAGGCTGAAATAAAACAATACAAAGTCGAGGGTTAGAATTCTCAGTAACCCAAAGATGACTTCTCATTGGAAAAATGACTTTAATTCTAAAGACAGGCTTCCTTCTGCCCTGCCATCCTGAGCACTGAGCTACCAGTGGGAAGAAGAGCTTACTTCTATGGTTTGGAGTCCTCCCTTTAGGACCAGACCTGCTGGCCCGGAGAGCTCATGAGTGTAGATTGGTCTCCAACTGTTGGCTGATGGTGGGAATGTAAAGTGAAAAATATACACAGATAAGAGCACTCACCATTTCTGGATTCTTAGCAGCTAGCTTTACCATCTTTTCTGAGATCATCTTTTTCAAGCAGCTACTCAGCAAAAAAGCCTAAGAAATGCAGGAATAAAGAACTCTTGTAACTGAAGAAATCTTCACTCTCTTCCTTCCCTCCTCACACCACAAGGCAGATTTTGAGCTCTGCCCTCCAATAACACACATTCAAGAACTTAGATTTCTTCGTTAACTTCCAGAAGTTTTCTTAAGATCCAATTAGGAAGTAACTATAAATTTTCTCAATTATGTGGATATATTTACAGCAAATTTTTTAAAGAAATGAAAATGTCCAGGATCTGACTATTAATATTTTCCTCTTAAAACTCACCCCCTTGCATCCCATGTTTTCTATTATTTTGTAAGCAGATCGTGTTTTTTGAGCAACAAACAATAAAAATGAATTATTATTATTATAATGAGATGAACTGATGATGGTCAATCCTATATTTAATTCTAGACATTGTATACATAATTATTGAGAGACCTCTACTGAGCATAAATAGTAACTGGTTTGTTTGAAAGAATATATTAGCAACTTACTGCTTTTACTAAACTGAAAAAAAAGGTTAGCTGTTTTTCTTCACTTCACTTTCTCCTTTTCTTTTCTTTCTTTCTTTCTTTTTTTTTTTTTTTCTGAGACAGAGTCTTGCTCTGTCACCCAGGCTGGAGTGCTGTGGCTGCGATCTTGGCTCACGGCAGCCCCCGACTCCTGGGTTCAAGCGATTCTCCCACCTCAGCCCGCCACCACACCCAGCTAATTTTTTTGTATTTTTAGTAGAGACAGGGTTTCACCATGTTGGCCAGGCTGGTCTCGAACTCCTGACCTCAAGTGATCCACCCGCCTCGGCCTCCCAAAGTGCTGGGATTACAGGGGTGAGCCACTGCATCCGGCCCACTTTCTTATTTTTCTAGTATCTTTAATCACTCATGTTCTAGACTGACGGTCACCTCCACTATCCTTCATGGCTTAATCATCAATGGTGCCAAGACACTCACAGTTGCACATCTTGCTACACAAAAGCTGGGCTTCCTTATTCCAGGCTTTGCACTACTATGAGCAAAACTGAAGGTTCCCTATGATTTTCCCATTTGCTCCTTTCCCACTAATCCTTTTTCTCTCTTGTCCTGCTCTTGATTCTTGGCTTGCTGTTTTCTCCTTTGGCCCTACTAAGGTTTGGGAAAACTGCCAATGAACGTTGAGGCTCTAAGACCTTAGCGCAGTGTTGTGTTCAGGGTTGGTTACTGTGTTGGAGGGGAGGATGGAAAGGAGAAGGGAGGAGACAGTGAGAGAAAGCACAGTCTGGGGTGGTAGCCAAGTAGAAAGTTCTTGGAGGGGACAACACGGAAAGCAGAATTAGAGGGAAAAGGGGCTACATACAGTTCTCAATGTCTTGCAGGGGTGTAGAGCATGATAGGAATTAATTTTATTTAAAAGGGGAAAAGAGGGAAGGAGAAAAAAGGACTGACATCAATTTTTAAAAGAATTAACAGATGTGGCATTTGTGCAAACATTTTGACTTCCTAGTTTTGCTAAGAACTAGCCCTGTTTATATGTTCATATATGTAACCTATGCAAAACCAGATAATAAAATAAACAACAAAACCCTGAGCAAATGCACATAGGTAGGACGTTTAACAGTGTCCAATAAGATGCAGACCAATTCCATATTCCTATACAATGTACACAAGTATGTAGGCCAGGACTCAGCTATAAACTGTCAGGTTTGTTAAATATGAAAAGATTGAAAATGAATAAAAAATTTTAAAAAGACAAAGTAATAGGATTGAGTTGTTGTGGTTTTTTTTTTTTTGAGACTCAGTCTTGCTCTGTCACCCAGGCTGGAGCACAGTGGTGTAATCTTGGCTCACTGCAACCTTCGCCTCCCAGGTTCATGGGATTCTCCTGCCTTAACCTCCCGAGTAGCTGGGATTACAGGTGCCTGCCACCATGCCAGGATAATTTTTGTTCTTTTAGTAGAGATGGTGTTTCACCATATTGACCAGGCTGGTCTCGAGCTCCCGATCTCAAGTGATCTGCCTGCCTTGGCCTCCCAAAGTGCTGGGATTACAGGATGAACCACCGCTTCTGGCCAAGGATTCAGATTTCATTTAAAAGGTCTCAAAAAGATTTGGGCCCAAGCCCTCATTTGTATTTGCAAAGCACACAAGTCACATCTCCAATTTTGCAAAACTAGCCCTTGAGTATGTGTAACTATTATATATCCATAAAAATTATAACTTCTTAAAAAGTAGCCCTTGGGTGTACATCAATAAAATTCACACTCCAGGGGAAATAAGACCTTAGTAGGAATCCTTTGAAAGAATGTTTATTGCACCTCTTTATGGTGGTTTAAACTCATTTGCTACTGACCAGATTTAAAAATCATAGTAAAATTTAACCGCACTTAGCATTCTGAGGTTGGGAGGTAGTTTCACTACCCAAATCTCTCTGTGTCTCTCCAAGTGACTGACAATCTTGCCTCAGCAATCCGGTCTACCATTTCCCTAAAGATGTTTCATATTTAAGGTGAACCTAAGGACCCACTTCTTTAACCTAGAATTTCGGTTTAGTACTTCATGTTTTCAAAGGACTTTGATATAATGACTCAACTATACTAGAAGTAAAGAGTCGAAAGGGGCCTTGGTTTCTGAACCAGAACATTCCATGGAACGTAGCCTGATCACCAGAGACTCAAGTTGAATATGACATTGATGCAAAGAGTACTTCACTATTTTGATTCCATTTCATAATATCTACAATTTTGGTTCCAATTTGAAATGGCTTAATTTAGTAAAAAGGACTTTTCAATTGGATTTGGTGTTTAGATGTTCTCTTTTTTAGCATTTCTACTCCAGTTTTAGTTAAAAGCCTATGGTAGACATGGATAGTTGGCTACCCAACAGCCATTGCCCCTTCTTTCCTAAGAGATCCTGATTTTGTTTGGGACAATAATGTGCTCAGCCCCTGGCAATGGTTCATGCTTACTCTAAGCCAATCATAAAGCCTGTTTCTCTTTGCTAGACGCTTGGTTCCCAGACTCCCTTGCAGCTAAGAGTGGTCATAGGATCCAGTTCTGGCCATTGAAACATAATAGGAAGTCTACTGGAAGTTTCTGGGGTAAAACTTTTGCTTTCCAGATAGGAGAGATACGGGTTGAGCATCCCTAATCCAAAAGTCCAAAATGTGAAACTTTTTGAGCCACTTACATGATGCCACAAGTGGGAAATTCCACACCTGACTTCCTGTGACTAGTAACAGTCAAAATCCATGTGTACAGCACAGATTCTGTTACTGTTGTTTCACAGGTTTCACAGCTGACACAGGTTGCTATTGTGCTGATTAGCTACCCTGAACACATAATTTTTCACTGTATTAATGGTATGTCATATTTTCTACTGTCGATTATTCACATGTGAATAAGTATAAGAAATGGATTGCTTATCAGTAGCATATAAATTCAGAGTCAGGAATGATGGTGATGCCCAACAACAACCACAGATGGTCCACATGGGTGGCTGAGGTAGTGACGCCTTTGCTTTCTGATGGTTCAATGTCCACAAACTTTGTTCCATGCACAAATTTATTTAAAATATCATATAAAATTACCTTCAGGCTATGTGTTTAAGGTGTATATGAAATATAATTGAATCATGTTTAGACTTGGGTCTCATCCTCAAGATATCTCATTATATACAGTTATATATCACTTAATGATGAGGGGGGTATGTTCAATGCACAATGACAAACAACATAGAGTGTAGTTACATAAACCTAGATGGTAGAGCCTGCTATATACCTAAGCTAGATGATAGAGCCTCCCACTCCTAGGCTATAAACCTGTGCAGTATGCTACTGTACTGAATAAATACTGAGGCAATTGTAACACGGTGATAAGTATGTGTATCACCTAAACATTGAAAAGGTACTGCAGGAAAAAGGTGAAACATTTAAAAAAAAAACATAAAAAAGGTACAGTAAAAATACCATATTATAATCTTATGGGACCACTGCCATATATACACACTGTCACTGACCAAAAAGTTATGTACTACATGAATGTATATGCAAATATTTCAAGATAAAAAAAATCTGCAATTGGAAACAATTCTGTCCTAAGCATTTGGGATAAGGGCTACTCAACCAGTGGCTTTTTATCTGCTTGGAAAAGGTCAAGAGAATAATATCATCTCCCTTCAGTATTCTTATTAACTGAGATCATAAAAATCTATATTGCCTAAGTCAGGAGTTGGCAAACAAGGCCAGATCACCATCTGTTTCTATAAATAAAGTTTTATTGGAACATAACCAGACCCACTTGTTTATATACTGTCTATGGCTGCTTTTAACAGAGTTGAGCAGTTGCAACAGAGACTGTATGGATCTCAAATCCTAAAATATTTACTATCTGGTCCTTTAAGAAAAAGTCTATGGACTCCTGCTCTAAGCCACTGTTGGTTGAATCTTCTATTACTTGGTAACTAAACTCATTTCTAACTGACACAAAGGCCATGGTGACTAGTAAAATAAAACAAAACCTAAAACAAAATAAAAGGTATTACAGTCCAAAACGAGAGTACATAGAATACTCTAGTGTCCTGCTCTAGTTGGGTTAGGGTCATGTGCTTCGTCCATCCCAGCAAGCAAGACAGCATTTCAGCACAGAGGGTGTTCAAGGTCTGCCCTGAGAACTCACCTGTTTGGTGTAAATAACAAACCACTGCCAGCAACTATCCTCACTGTATCGAAATCTGAGCTCTAACTTCTGGTTGAGAGTTCTCTGGGGCCCATCCACATCCAGCAGAGTTCCCTACAAAGGAAAATATTTTATATTCAATGTAAATTTAAATGCCCATTAATTGGTCAGATGTGGTGGCTAACACCTGTAATCCCAGCTGAGGCAGGCAGATTGCCTGAGGTCAGGAGTTCGAGACCAGCCTGGCCAACATGGTGAAACCCCGTCTCTACTAAAAATACAAAAATTAGCCAGGCATGGTGGCAGGCGCCTGTAATCCCAGCTACTCGGGAGGCTGAGGCAGGAGAATCACTTGAACTAGAGAGGCAGAGTTTGCAGTGAGCCAAGATCACACCATTGCACTCCAGCCTGGGTGAAAAGAACGAGAGAGACTTCGCTTCAAAAAAAAAAAAAAGGCTCATTAATGGGTTGGGCAAAATATCAAAATGAGGGAGACTGTCCCTATTTCCAGGAAGGTATCAGTCTATGGAGGAGCCATGAAAGTAAATCACCACAGTTTGATATATTAATAGTTAAGTGTTAGGAAGGAAACACAGGTCTATGGAAGTAAATAGGAGGGGCACCTAACCCAGTCTAGGAGGGCAAAGGAAGGCTCCCTGGAAGGGCCATCTGAGCAGAGGTAGAAACTACCCAAGTTTGTTGTGGTGGTTTTATTTTGGTGGTGTGTAGGGGAGGTGAGAGGTGATTTTTGAAAGAGGAAATACCATAGTGAGTGCAAATGTCCTGAGGCATATTGGAGACACTGAAAGGGACCATGAGTGTCACTGCAGCACAGGCTCCAAGGCATGGAGGGTGATATGAGAAGAGGCTTAGGACCAGATCCTGAAAGCCTGGTAGGCAACATCTGTGATTTTTGCTTTGCAGCATCCATCATTCTTTTTCCTAGTAATGGAGTCTCATATACCCTTGGGAAAACCATCCCTCTTCCATTGTTGGCTATCTACGTAGGACTGTCAGGGAATGAAAAGTCAGAGGGTGGCATATGACCCAATTTCAGGCCAACTGGACAAGTAATTCTCTCTGCTTCTCATGCTATTTCAGTCAGAGAGACCCAAATGGTAGGTACTGATTGAGTTCCTATTTCTTAGAAAGCTTGAGCTCCTTTGGTTCTTAACTTTCTAAAACCTCCGCATCAGTTTTTCCTTTGAATCTGTAGGTTACTCCATATCCTTCCAACACATCCCGTTTTCCACTAGAGTCCAATGTGTTGGTTTCTATTGCTTGCCACCAAAGAGCCCTAACTCTTACAGGTTTTATAAGCTAAGAATCCCTTCCTGCAGATCATATGCAGTACAGAAAAAATAAATAGGGTAAGAAAAAATATATTTTTCCCCCAGGGGGCAACAGACATTGTCCCAAGGGCAACAGATTTTCCTTAAGAGGTTTTAGCCAGGTATGGTAGCTCATGCCTGTAATCCCAGCACTTTGGGAGGCTGAGGCAAGGAATCTCTTGAGCCCAGGAGTTCAAAACCAGCCTGGGCACCATAGCAAGACTTTGTCTCCAAAAAACAGGAATTATATTTATATTTTAGAAATATTGGTCTGGCAGCATCAGTTAAAACATGAATTGGAGGCTGGGTGCAGTGGTTCATGCCTGTAATCCCAACAATTTGGGAGGCTGAGGCAGGCAGATCACTTGAGGTCAGGAGTTTGAGACCAGCCTGGCCAACATGGTGACACCCCATCTCTACTAAAAACACCAAAAATTAGCTGGGTGTGGTGGCTGGTGCCTGTAATCCCAGCTACTCAGGAGGCTGAGGCAGGATAATCGCTTGATCCTGGGAGGTGAAGGTTGCAGTGAGCTGAGATTGTGCCACTACACTCCAGCCTGGACAACAGAGTAAGACTCCATCTCCAAAACAACAACAACAACAACAACAACAACAACAACAAAACATGAATTGGAAAACAGCTGTTTTCAGACACTGAACAACAGATAATGCAGCACTGTTAACCCAGAGAGAAGGAAAACCAAATGAAGTGAGCCCCGTAAGTATCCCAGCTTACTAACTGAAGGGGTTTCCAGGATATAACACACAGACAGGGAACCCAAACAGAGCCCAGGGGTCTCAATGAGTGGAGGAGAAAGGGTAAAAGTTTCAAGAAGTTGAGATTGCAATTTGTGGTGCAGAATACCAAAGACTAGGGCTTTAAACACAGCGAGAGCTCTGGAGAGTTTCTGACAGATCTTTGGCTGAATAATGATCTGTGTGTGTATAGAGTAAACCTACACGAGGCTGGGGAAAGAACATCTGGAAAGCAGTAGGTTGGAAATTGCAGGAGCTCACAAACAAGGATGGAAAGAGTTCATGTTCCCATCAGCCAGAGCAGAGAGACAATAGACAAGATGTCAAGTAGAGTCTTAAGAATGGTAGCTAAGGCGTAAAGGGCTAAATTAGCCTTAAAGACTGCTCTGCAACTTCATTAAGGCAAGTGGGCACCTATAGTCCCAGCTACTCGGGAGGCTGAGGCAGGACAATGGTCTGAATCAGGGAGGCAGAGCTTGCAGTGAGCCGAGATCGCACCACTGCACTCCAGCCTGAGGGACAAGAGCGAGACTCTGTCTCCAAAAAATAAATAAAGGAAAAAGAAAAAAAGAAAAGAAAGTTTAAAAGCAAGCATCAAAAAAGTAAAACTGGCCAGGCATGGGGGCTCATGCCTGTAATCCCAGCACTTTGGGAAGGTGAAGTAAATGATTGCTTGAGGCCAGGAGTTCAAGATCAGCGTGGGAAACATAGCAAGACCCTGTTTCTGCAAAAAATGAAAATTAGCGGGGCACAGGCACATGCTTGTAGTCCCAGCTATTTGGGAGTCTGAGGCAGGAGGATCTCTTGAGCCCACAGGGTTGAGGCTGCAGTGAGCCATAATTGTGCCTTTACTCCAGCCTGGGTAAAAGAGTGAGACCCTGTCTCTTAAAAAAAAAAAAAAAAAAAAAAAAAAAAAAAAAAAAAAAAAAGTAAAACCAATCCTAAGTAATTTAACTGCACGCCAGAATAAAATCTAATATTCTTTAAAGGAATTCAGTAAAATGCGACATTCAACAATGTAAAATTCGCAATGTTTAGCATACCACAAAAAATTACCTGGCATGCATAGGAGGAGGAAGATACGATCTGCAAACAGTAGAAAAATCAATGAATAGTGCATACTCAGTGTCAGGTGATAAAAACAAACAAACAAAAGAAAAAAGAAAAAAGTATCGATCAGCAGAAGTAGATCCAGAAATGACAGAGATGATGGAAATAGTAGCAAAAATATTGAAACTGCTATTTAAAGTATGTTCCATACACTCAGGAATTTGGAGAAAAATAGAAGCATGATAAGGAGAGAAATGGAAGATGTAAAAAAGACCTAAACAGAACTTCTAGAGATGAAAAATACAACACTAGAAGTATAAATGCACTGGATAGGATAAATAGCAATGTTAGACATTACAGAAGAAAATAGCATTAATCTTAAAGCTATAGCAATAGAAACAACCCCAAATAAAGCAGAGAGAGAAAAAATACTAAGATAAACAAAATCACAATGGGATACCATGTCACATCTATCTACTAGGTTGGCTATAATAAAAAATTAGTAACAAGTACTGGCAAGGATGGGGAGAAATCAAAACCCTCCACTGCTGGTGCGGATATAAAATGGTGCAACCACTTTGGAAAGTAGGTTGGCAGCTCCTCAAAAAGTTAAACACAGAATATCATTTGACCCAATGATAATTCTACTCCTAGGTACATACCCAAGAGACATAAAAACATATGTCTACACAAAAGCTTGTGCATAAATGTTCATAGCAGCATAAATCATAACAGCCAAAATATAGAAGCAACCCAAATGTCTATCAATGGACGAATGGGTGGAATATGCTATAACCATAAAGTGGACTATTATTTGGCCATAAAAAATAATAAAGTACTGATGATACATGCTACAAGAATGAACCGGGAAACATGCTAAGTAAAAAGCTAGTCACAAGCATCACATGTTATATGATTCCATTAATATAAAATATCCAGAATAGGCAAATCTATTCTATAGAGACAGAAAGTAGATTAGTGGTTTTTTAGGGCTGGGGGGACAGGAAGGTGACAACTAAAGGGTATGGGGCTTCTTTTTCAGGTGATAAAGTGTTCTAAAATTGATTGTGGTGATGGCTGCACAACTCTGTGAATATACTAAATACCATACCATTGAATCGTATACTTTATATGGGTGAATTGTACGGTATGTGAATTATATCTCAATAAAGATGTTACAAAGAAAGACATGTGTGATATTGATGGGGAAATACACACATAGATCAGCCAAACAGAACAGAGAACCTAGAAACAGACCCATACAAACATGCCCGACTGATTTTGACAAAGGTGTAAAATAACTCAGCTGAGGACAGACAGTCATTTCAACAAATGGTACTGGAGCAACTGGATCTCCAGAAGCAAACAAACAAACAAACAAACAAACAAAAGGTTGGGGATGGGGGAATAACCATCTTATTTTTATTTTATTTTATTTTGTTTTATTTTATTTTGAGACAGGGTCTTGCTCTGTCTCCCAGGTTGGAGTGCAGTGGCGTAATCTCAGCTCACTGCAACCTCCCCCTCCCAGACTCAAGGGATTCTCCTGCCTCAGCCTCCCGAGTAGCTGGGATTACAGGTGTGCACCACCACAGCCTGCTCATTTTTGTAGTTTTAGTCGAGACAGGGTTTCTCCATGTTGGCCAGGCTGGTCTCAGACTCCTGACCTCAAGCAATCTGCCCGCCTCGGCCTCCCAAAGCACTGGGATTATAGGCATGAGCCACTGCGCCTGGTCTGATAACCTTATCCTAAGTCTCATACTCTATACAAAAATTAACTGAAAATGGATCATGAACTTACATGTAAAACCCCTAACTGTAAAACTTTTAGGAAAAAAAAATAGAAAAACTTCAGCATCTATAACAGGATTTATCAAAGAGTTCTTGGACTTGACAGTAAAAGCACAATCCAAAGAAGGAAAACTGATGAATTAGATTTAATCAAAATAAAAAATTTTTGCTCTGCAAAAGACCTTGTTTAAGAGGATGAAAAACTATAGAGTGGGCCAGGTGTGGTGGTTCACACCTGTAATCCCAGAACTTTGGGAGGCCGAGATGGGCAGATTGTTTGAGGTCAGGAGATTGTTTGATGGGCAGATTGTTGAGACCAGCCAGGACAACATGGTGAAACCCCAGCTCTACTAAAAATACAAAAAATTAGCCGGGCCTGGTGGCGCATGCCTGTATTCCCAGCTACTTGGGAGGGTGAGGCAGGAGAATCCCTTGAACCTGGGAGGCAGAGGCTGCAGTGAGCTGAGATTGCACCACTGCACTCCAGCCTGGGTGACAGAGTGAGACTCTGTCTCAAAACAAAAACAAGCAAACAAACAAACAAAAAACCCGAAACTATAGAGTAAGAGAAAATATTTGGAAACCAGATGGCCAACAAAGAACACATATCTAGAACCCATCAATAACTCTCAAAACTCAACAGGAAAAGCCAAACAATCCAATTCAAAAATGGGTAAAATATATGAGAAGACATTTTACCAAAGAAGATATACAGATGGCAAATAAACACATGAAGATATTCAGCATCATAACCCATTGGGAAATGCAAACTTAAGTCACAATGAAATACCTTTACACATATATTAGAATGACTACAATAAAAAAAAAATAGTGACCACACCAAATGCTGGTGAGAATGCAGAAAACTGGCTCACTCGTACATTCCTGGTGGGAATGTAAAATGATATAGCCATTCTCAAAAACAGTTTGGCAGTTTCTTTAAAAAGTAAACATGCAATTACTATATGACCCACAATTGTACTCCTGGGCATTTATTCCAGGAAAATGAAGACTCATGGTCAAACACACACCTGTATGTGAAGGTTTATAGCAGCTCTATTCATAACAGCTAAAAACTAGAAACAACCAGAGGTTCTTCAATGAGTAAATGGTGAAGCAAACTTTGGAACAACCAGACCATGGACTGCTGCTCAACAATAAAAAGAGACAAACTACTGATATAGTCAGCAACTGGATGGACTTCCAACAAGTTATACAGAGCAAAAACGAGCCAATCTCTAAGGCAATTGATATTTATAGAATGTTCTACCCAAAATGGAAGGCACATTCTTTTAAGATACATGTGAAACATTTACCAAGATAGATCAAATCTGGGGCCACAAAACATGTTTCCATATGTTTCAAAGGGCTAAAATCATACAATATATTTTCTCTGACCTCCAGGAGGAAAGAGTGGTGTAGGGAGAAGGGTTAGGAAACTGTTCAATCCATCCACACAGGGCATGTTGAGACCAAGCTGTGAGTGCGGACATACAGGGAATTTTTTTTTTTTTTGAGACAGGGTTTCACTGTTGCCCAGGCTGGAGTGCAGTGGCATAATCACAGCTCACTGCAGCCTCTACCTTCCATGCTCAAGGGATCCTCCCACCTCAGCCTCCCCAGTAGCTGGGACCACAGGTGCACACCACCATGCCTGGCTTACTTTTTGTATTAGTTTGTAGAGATGGGATTTTGCCATGTTGCCCAGGCTGGTAAGGGAGACTTTTGGGGAGAGAAAAGTATAGAATGGATAGGCCTCCATTAGCCCTTAAATGTGTAGGGTCAGAGAGAGAGAAAAGTCAGAGATAATTTCAAGATTTCTGGTTTGGCAGTTAGGGTGTAGTAGTGGAAATTCCCTTGACCAAGATAGGGAACACAGGCAGAAGAACCCCATGAAAGGCATAAGGAGGAAAGGACACGTCTGCTTTGGGTAAAGGCTGAGTTTGAGATGTCTGTGAGACACCTGGTTAAAGGCATCCGGAGGTAGAAAAAACTGGGCCTTTGAGAAGAATCTGGGCGATTGATTTCACAGAATATGTAGAGGAATTATGCTAGAATGCAATGCCAGAAACACCAGCATTTCAGGAATGCTCAGAGGGAGAAGTGGCCCACAAAAGTAGGGGAGAAAGGAGATTTTTGAGAAGGAAGAAATGGTTGACAGTATCGAATGCCACAGAGAGGTCAAGTATGAGCCCAGCTAAAAAATTCCCAGGGATTCCATGGATTTAACAAGTGGGTGTCATGCTCTGATAACTTTTGTCCTCTATTAGTTAACCTCAGCTTCCTATGTAAAGAGGATAACACCACTTAGCTCACTGGGGTCTTATGGGCTGAATTACATAATAGATGAGACAGTGCAGCACAGCCCCTGGTACAAAGTGGGCACTCAATAAATTTGATAAGGGTTTCTCTTGTGAGGAGCTGGCAATGCAAGCATGATGCCAAGGTGTTGTAAGAAAAGGTCTGCCAGTCGGTGCCAGTCTTGAAGGGTAGAGACCTTGTCAGCACTGAGCATGTAGTAAGTGTTCAATAAATAGTAGCTGTTATTGCCATCTGCTGCTATTACTACAGGCACCCTTCAAGCAGTAGGGAGGCCTGCTGTTGGAAGGTGGAAAGATCGATGTTTCTGATTCCCTGGGTGGGGAACCTGCATCAGACTACAGATAGGTTTTACCACTAGGTGATATTTAATGTGGCTTAGATGTCATTCCACTCAAGGTACAGATTCAAATGGTAAACCTGTCTCCCTAGTGTCAACTTGGTCATCCAAGTGTACTAGGATTTTTAAGTCATGGGCAAAGCAAGGTGCCAAGATACTTACAAGGAAAGTGACCTGCCAGCACTTCACCCTGCTCATCTGGAAAATGACATCCTGGGTCTGGCTGTCAGGCAGGGTGATGCAGCAGCTGATCTCGTTATTGCCGACAGAAAGAACAGCTCCAGAGCCTGGTTCTGGGTAGTCACAGGTACAAGGATCCAGCTGCAAGTATCCATAGTGCTGTACCTCCCGGGCCAGCTCCAAAAACTGCTCCAAAGAGGGTGATGGGTGGGAGGGGGAGCAAGAAGCAGCAAAAGACCACTTGAAACAGATGAAAACCTCATGTCAGAAGCTACTGCCATTCTAGGAGAATACATGGAACTAAGTCACAGTGAAAGCACCTTTTCTTCTTGATCATACAAATGGAGATAATGCCCCTGGTGCTCACCAGAAGCCTGGGGGAAATTCCTGGAGTGTCATTCCAGGGAAGGGACCATTCCTGCCTCTTTCACTGTTGTGTCCCTGCCCCTGTTATGGTGCTTGGTACACAGTGGAAATGAAAATAGTCCATGAGTAAATGAAGAATGAAGAAAAGAGTCCATAAAATGGATGAACAGATATGATTCTGTCTCAGCAGATTATAATAGCAAGTAAACAAAAAAAGTGTATGTTGGCTTTTTTTAAAAAAAAAAAAAAAAAAAAAAGTCCCACTCTATCACCCAGGCTGGAGTGCTACGGTGCGGTGCGATCTCGGCTTACTGCAACCTCCGACTCCCTGGTTCATGCATTTCTCCTGCCTTAGCCTCCCAAGTAGATTACAGGCAAGTGCCACCGTGCCCAGCTAATTTTTGTATTTTTAGCGGAGACAGGGTTTCACCATGTCGGCCAGGATGGTCTCGACCTCCTGACCTCGTCGTGATCTGCCTGCCTCGGATCCCAAAGTGCTGGGATTACAGACGTGAGCCACTGTGCCTGGCCTAAAATACTGGCTTTTAAAAAGTTAAGCTGAGATCTATGTAGGAAGAAAAGTAGTTCATTTCTACAGGCTGCTTTATGTGATGTTATTAATTGCCAGAGAAAGAGACTTTAGAAATGGCAATGAGGCCACGAGCTGGTCTGCTTTCTAAATAGAATTCCAGAGAGCCCCCAGTTGCCAAGGGAACACTTTTATGTGACTTTTAAAATTTAACTTTTCCCTCTGTTTCTGAAGTGACGTAAGAACTGAGGACAGTTGCAGTCACACCACTGATCAAGGCATCCTGTCTCATTAACATCTGTCCAGGGCTTTTAATTTTATTAATGATTGCATTTAAATAAGCTGGTATGGGTTTGGTGACTTCCACTCTGTTCTTCCAGCTTTCACCATGGGCCTGACCTAGTGTTATGTGAGATGTGCATGTAGAGAACAGTTTCCACTTTAGCACATGGCTAAATCAGAAAGAAGACTACCCAGTGACAACTTGTGATCCTTTCCTGAAGCAAGGTACCTCACACCTCCTTTACAAAGACTCCAGAGGCGTTCTCTGATACAGTGAAACAGGCCGAGACAGAAGCAGTAAGGGACAGCTGACTCCTGATCTCGTGCCGGCAGGAGTATTCAAAGCCACTGTCCCATCCAGCCACATGTGCCAGCTCATTGTGCCATGGTCCAGGCCTCAGCTAGGGAGATGCAGTAAGGTGCTGGCCTTTGGTTGGGTCAGTGAGAAACATCAGAAAGGACAGGCTGTGAGTACACGGTACTTGTGCAGTGACTGGGGGCAGGAACTGAGTCACCTTGCCACAGAGCAGACAGAGAGTAGTGTCATGCTTTTGCTACGACACTTTCTAACTGATATGGTATAAATCTATAATTGTTTATCTTATTGTTTGATAACACTTCTTTAAAATTCTAATAATCTCTTGGCTGCAATGAACTAAAAGAAATGAAAGTGTTTGAAAAGTGAAGCTCTATTTTGCAAAAAAGTTGGTGATGAGTAAGTAACTTATATAAAATGCCTGTTGGCATTTGACATTCGATAAACGGGTGTTGTAATATTACTAACTATATGAACACCAGAAGACAGAAAGCTACAAGGATTATCTCCTTGAAAATTAGTTCAGATTGTATCTTAAAAAGACAATTTGACATACACAGCTGCAGAAAATATGTTTATATTAATTTATTTTCATTTTGATCAGGGATTGGTAAACTTTTATGTAAAGAACCATCTAGTAAATATTTTCAGCTATACAGACATATGGTCCCTGTTGCAACTACTTACCTCTGCCACTGCAACACAAAAGCAGCCTTAGACAATACATGAATGAATGATTGTAACTGTGTGCCAATAAAACTTTATTTACAAAAAACATGGCCCATGGACCACAGCCTTTCTCAGATTTAGATCAAATGAGTCTTCTTTAAGTTAATTTCACTCATTTTCAGTTCCAAGTTTTCTTGTACATAAAATATAGTTGTTAATGTGTTTGCTCCATTAGCCGAAGAACTTCACAAACAAATAATGTTGGTTGCATATCAGTACATGCAGATGCTTTGAGAGAAAGTAAATTTCAATAATAATCAAATTTTTTTCATTCAATTTATGTAGTCAAAGCAAAGCTTTTTAAAAATAGCATTATTACAAATAGTATGGTAAATTCAGATCAAATGTTTATCGTAGAAGATAAAATGTATTTTGTGGAAAAACTACAAATACACATTTTGGCAGAGCATGGCAAGAACAACATTCTTACTAAATTAAGAGGTTTGTAGGGCAGATATGTACAAAGACTTGGTTGTGGTATACACAGTTTGTAATTGCATCCAAAGTAACAGCAACATTCTATCAATCAAAATAGAAGCTGCACTTATCAAAATTTCCAAACACAGAGAAAAACTGAGCTCCTTTTTTTGTGAGAAAGCTGAGGTAGAACACGGGGCTGGTGGGTGGCAGGCGATACTAAATTGTGGCAGTATGTGCCTTTCCTTTTCTTTTTTGCAGTTCATCAATAAAATCTCAGTGAGCCTTTGAAGAATTATTTTCTGTTACGTATAAATGAGTCCTCTAAATTTTGGTTGCATTTCATTCAAAAATCAATGTTGCAGTTGTGAACACTGGCAAAGTCAAAAGAACTTTTAAAAAGACAACACAGCGAAACAGAGGCCATTTCTTCTGTTCAAATACATCTCGTCTGTCAGACTCACATTCGCTGCTTGGGGGCAGGAGGTATGTGAGTTAGTAACACCTTTATGGAAACTTTAAAAATGAGTATTTAGAAATATATCCTGAGGAATAATAGAACACATACTCAAAGAAAGAGGATGTTGGCTGCAGTATTCAGGGACTTCAGCCAGGAGCTGTACCAGGTGCTGTGAATACACAGAGTATGTATAAATTAGACACAGCCCTGGGCCTCATGGCTCTTGCTGCCAAAGTGATTTATAGCCGCAAGAGCTGGAAACAACCTGACTTCCAATAACAGAAAAGTGGTTAGCCAAACGATAATGTAACCATAAAATGGAATACTCTGTAGTCACTAAAAATAATGCGGAGGATCTATATTAATTAACTTAGCAGAGGACTCACAATATACCGTCTGTATTTTTTTAGAATCTTTAAACAATAAGCTTTTACTAATTCCATACTCAGAACAATCAATGAATATATTCTCATTTTTTAAAAAAGAGCCCCACTTTTAGTGCTTGGTAGGTTTATAAATTACAGAAACAGTTCAATTCTAACGTGTTTCTTTAACTCCCTTTCAAGGGATTTCGCTTGGAGCAATATTTGATTCACCTTTGTTTGATTGTCTTCTTCCTGGAAAGCTGCTAATTTCTGCCTCTGCGCCTGTGTGGGCTTGGCCCATTCTTTTTCAATGTCCTGTATTGCCTTAAAATAACAGAAGTTGTGAAATTAGCAGTCTTAGCAGAAATTAAGCAATCTGACAAAAACATACTCTTGTACGAAGGGATATAAAAACAAACCCAAGTGGATATATATTTAGGGATTTAGCATGTTACAAGCCTTATTTTTTAAATTAGTAAGAAAGGATTGCTCAACAGCTTGGGGACAATTGGCAATACTTGGCAAAGAAGAAAATAAAATCAGCTCTTTCCCCACACCACCCAATCAGATAAATTCCAGATAAAGATTTAAATGTATAAGACCATAAAAGAATTAGAAAAAAAAAAAAAAGGTAAATATTTTATCTGAACTTGAGGTAGGGAATATCTTTTTTAAGATATAAAACAAAATGTCATAATGAAGAAATAGTCATATATAATTATGTGAAAACATAAAACTTCTGTACATGAAAACCACCACGAACAAAACTAAGAATCAAATGGAAAACCAAGGAGAATGATTGCATCATATATACCAAACAGTTAATATTTATATAAAGCAATAGGAAAAACGTAAGCATCACCAGCAGGAAAATGGACAACAGCTATGTATTGGCAATTGACAAAAAGGAGTTCCAAATAATAAGTATATTTGAATCATAAACATAGATATTGGAAAAATATATTGATAAGTCAATTACTGCTATTGTTTATAACAATGAAACATTTTCAACTTGATAGTGGCAAACACATGTATAGTGCTTACTGTGTGTCAGACAATGTTCTAATTGCTTCAGAACAAAAGTCAATCCTTACCGCCATCCTGTGACATAGGTACTGTTATGAAATGCCCCAAAAGAGGTAATTGAGTTTGGGTATAACTAAATAATAGGCTATGCTATCATTAAAAATTACACAGAATGTTTAACAACATAGGAAATGTGTGTAATGTACATGAAAAATATCATATTACCAAGTAAGAGTCTAGTAGTAGACCCTAATTTTTATAAAACAACAAAAAATAAATGTAAAACAACAAGAATTCCTCATATGGATACTTACGAGTCAAGGAAATGGATGTGCAAATACGTGAAATGTATATGAAATAAATATACCCAAAGAGTTAATTAATAGTTTATATGTCTGGTTGATTTAAGATTTGAGGTGACATCTACTTTCATTTTGAACTCTTCCACACTTGCAAACTTTTATAAGATAAAACTAATCTTACATTAAAAAAATTAAAGTTGAATATATTGTTGGGTCCTGTCTGGTCAGCCTAGGGTAACCACCATCAGCAAGTGTTCCCAAACTCTAAATCCCTAATGGGGTTCTCGGTTGCTTCCTAATCCACTGCAGGCTTCAGCAGAACGACACTGGGCTCAAAGGCAGAAATCACCTGGAAGGCAACAGCCCCCTGTGGAAGCCCGTCAGGATTGTGGTGAAGCAACATGAAACGTGGAAGCAACAAAGCCTATTGTCTCAGCCTACCCTCCCTGGGCTAGGCACCTTTTCCTGTGCTCTTTCCCTCTCCTCTCGGCACCCAGCTCCCTTCCCCTTTTAACCAGTCTGGCCCCAGGGAAGCCGTGGAATCAGCTGTCCACCTCCTCAGCTGCACACACTCAGCCTGTGCTGCTCTGACTTGTCATGACAGGGCAGAACTGGCCATTGTCCCTCAGGCTGTCAACCCCTAAGGGAAGACACTGCGCCTGTCATTTCAGCGTGCCTTGCCCAGTGTCCTACATACGGCAATGCCCAGCAATTCTTTGCGAATTATCAGGCGCTTATTTTCACCTTAGTCTGAACATAAGCCTATCTGTTACATCCCTCAGTGATATTGGCAGGTTATGCTTTATCTCTCAGAGAATAATGAAAAGCTGAATACGCCTTAAATATTGCTTTAGGCTGGGGGAAAAGGACATGGGGTTTAGAGAAGAGAAGAAAAATAACTAATATTTGTTGAAAACTTGCTTTAGATTGATTTTGTTACTGACTTTTCCCCAACTACAGTGGTCCCCCTTATCCTCGGGGGATACTATCCAAGACTCCCAGAAGGGATGCACTGGTACTATCATGGATAATATCAAACTCTATATATACTATGTTTTCTCCTGCATATACATACCTATGATAAAGTTTAATTTATAAATTAGGCACAGTAAGAGATGAACAACAATAACTAAAAAGAAAATAGAACAAGTATAACAATATGTCAGCATTGCTACTCTTGCACTTTAGGGCCATTATTAAGTAAAACTGGGGCCTTGAACACAAGTGTTGGGATACCAGGACGGTGATAACTGAGATCACTACTGAGTGACTGATGGGTGGATGATGCAGACAAGATGAATAAACTGGACAAAGAGATGTTTCATGTTCTGGGCCAGGAAGACATTTCATCACACTACGTAGAATGGCGTGCAATTTAAAACTTATGAATTGTTTATTTCTGAAAATTTTCCACTTAATATTTTCAGACCATGGCTGACCGCAGGTAACTGAAACCACAGAAAGCCAGACCAAGGATAAGGGGGGCCTACTCTATTCTGTGGGGAGGAACAATACCACCATTTTACAGATGAGTAAATTGAGGTTCAGAGAGGTTATGATGTTCAAGATGACCCAGCGAGTAAGTGGCAGGAGTTAGAGCAAACCCAGGTCTGGGCACTTATAGCAGGCCCTCCTACCCTTGCCCAAGCCACTGAATTCTTACCAGGTAGGCAGCTACCTACCCCAAGGCTTTCTCCTTGTCGCCAGTTCTTCTTCAAACCAAACCTACAGAGCATACGAGAAAGCATGGGTGTGAAGAACTAAACACTGCCTTCTTTCCTGAATTGTACTTGATGGTAGAATCTGGCAAAGGCTGTTAGCACAGGGGAACAATATCGAAAAGAAGGGATGGCTGTGTAAAGATAAACAGGAGTCACAGCAGTAAGTACTAACCCAAGACGTGTCATTCACCATCAGAGTAACTGGATCCTCAGACACAGAGATGCAGATGTCCTACAGCAAAGGTAACGTAACTGTTTTGTTTCATTACCTTTTTTTTTTTTGAGACAGAGTTTCACTCCTGTTGCCCAGGCTGGAGTACAATGGTGTAATCTCGGCTCACTGCAACCTCTGCCTTCTGAGTTCAAGCGATTCTCCTGTTTCCGTCTCCCAAGTAGCTGGGATTACAGGCGTGTGCCACCATGCTCAGCTAATTTTTTGTCTTTTTAGTACAGATGGAGTTTCACATGTTGGTCAGGCTGGTCTGGAACTCCTGACCTCAGATACCTCAGATGATTGGCCTGGCTTGGCCTCCCAAAGTTCTGGGATTACAGGCATGAACCACCACACTTGGCCTTTTTTTTTTTTTTTTTTTTTTGAGACAGTCTTACTCTGTTGCCCAGGCTGGAGTGCAGTGGTGTGATCTCAGCTCACTGTAATCTCTGCCTCCTGGGCTCAAGCCATACTCTCGCCCCAGCCTCCCAAGTAGCTGGGACTATAGGCATGTGCCACTACACCTGGCTAATTTTTGTATTTTTAGTAGAGATGGGGTTTCACCACATTGGCCAGGCTGGTCTCAAACTCCTAATCTCAGGTGATCTGCCCACCTCTGCCTCCCAAAGTGCTGGGATTACAGGCGTGAGCCACTGTGCCCAGCCTTATATCATTACCTTTGAAAAGAGGTTGACCCGGGGCCGGGCGCGGGCTGGGCTCAAGCCTGATAATTCCCAGCCAACTTTTGGGGAGGCCGGAGACGGGGCGGCGGATCCGAGGGTCAGGAGATCGCAGCATCCTGCGCTAACACGGTGAAACCCCGCTCTCTACTAAAAATTACAAAAACTAGGCCGGGCCGAGGCTGGCGGGCGGCCTATTTTTTAATCCCAGGCTTACTCCGGAGGCCTGAGGCAGGCGAGAATGGCGGCGGGTAACCCCGGGGAGGCGGGGCCTTGCAGTTGAGCTGGAGATCCGGCCACTGCGCTCCAGGTCGGGCCGACAGGGGGAGCGAGACTTCCGCCTCAAAAAAAAAAAAAAAAAGAAAAGAAAGAAAGAAAAGAGTTGACCCTGATTATGGGTTCACAAGTCATCACTCAAATGTGATTTTATACAGTGCCTCACTGTGAGTAGGTCCAGACAATGAGAGTTGAGTCTAGACAAGTCTACTCACTTACACGGTTCCCTGAACACTGGCTGAGAGGGGCTTATGCAGAACTGAACTTAAAAAATCAAGCATCCTAAAGGTGCTACAGATAGAAAAAAAGAAAAAAATAATAAAATTTAAAAATTTAAAAATCAAGCAAAATCACATAAGCCATGGTCTTCCTGAGCTTCAATCACACATGCTCTAGCATCTTCTGCAGAGGGCACAGTAGTGAGAAATGGAGGTCACATGCCTCTCAAAGGCAGGCACTGGCCACTCGGTTCTGGCTAACGCGTGGTAGAGAAGGGCGAGGGACGCATTTGCCTGGACAAGATCACCAGGGCATGGGGGAGTCAGGAAGCCAAAGGTCAGCCCCCCTCCACTCACCAAGCCATGGGCCCTGACGCAGGGCTAGCCCCACCTGGAGGATGGGGTGCCTTTTTCTCATCTGTATTACTGTCCAGGCCAGCAATGGCCCTGCTGAAATGCAGGCCCAGAATTGACTGAGCCTTCAAAATTTATACTTACTTACAGTTTTAAATGTAATCTCTCATTTTTAAACTCAGGTTAAAAGAGGAGAAGAAAGGAAACAGGCTGTGGGAATTCAGTTGACTCATTGGCTATCACTGGGCACATCTGCTTTAGAAAATCAAAGCTGTGCCCCTTAATAGTTAATTATGATGGTTCCATTATTTATCAGAACTCAAGAGCTTTTCATGTTAACTTTTTTAAAGCATAACTGCTTCTTAGTCTTTTTTTTTCTTTTTTGACAGAGTCTCATGCTGTCGCCCAAGCAGGAGTACAGTGACGTATTCTTGGCTCACTGCAACCTCTGCCTCCTGGGTTCAAGTGATTCTCCTGCCTCAGCCTCCCGAGTAACTGGGACTACAGGCATGTGCCACCATGCCCAGCTAATTTTTGTATTTTTAGTAGAGACGGGGTTTCACCATGTTGACCAGGCTATTCTTGAACTCCTGACCTCAGGTGATCCACCTGCCTTGGCCTCTCAAAGTGCTGGGATTACAAGTGTGAGCCACCACGCCTGGCCACTTCTTAGTCTTTCACATATTCCAGGCACCCAGGACACAGAAGGAATGAGACAGTCTCTGCCCTTGGCCATTCAGTCTGGTTGGCAGAAGTTGGAGGAAGGCAGGCATTTTCTTCTGGGGAGAGCCAAGGCAGGCCTCCCAAAAGAGGCAGTGATTGTGGTCCTGACTCTCCTGCTGAACTTGGACCCATCTTTGACTTCTTAGCTCCTCTACCCAGATTCAGGGAACAATGATGATGATGATGATGATGATGATGATGATGATGATGATGACAACGACGATAACAGTGATGATAAAGATTATTATGACATCAACGACAATTTTTTGGAGACTTTGCCAGGCAATGAGCTAAGGCTAGAATGACAGTCTATTAAAGTTTGCAGAAAACTTAGAGATGATGTTAGTTCCACCTCGTCTCAACAGGGAGACGTCGTGGTTCAGAAGGATGCAGTGGCTGGCCCAGAGTCAACCAGAGAGAGGACCGGTGGCAAAACAAGGGACAGAATTCATTTCTTAAATTGCAATTCAGTGTGCCTCCCATGAAGCCCCCCCTTTTTTTTTTAGCTTTGAGCAGAGGAAGTACCATCATCTGTTTCCCTCTGGTTATAACTCTTTAACGAAGACAGATTTAAAAAGTCACATTATGATGCTCGAAGCTCTGACCTCTCATCATAATAAGAAGCAAAAGACATGCCATAAAGATGACACTTCCCACAGGAACAATATTAGAACTATGTGATGCACTCTCAACCAAGGACATGGTATCAAACCAGACACAGCTAATAATGTATCATAATAGCAAGGATACAGTAGCAAGGATGGGCCTCAATAAACATTTAAAGTGGAAAATTATGCTCTCTAACTCATATAACACAAGTACACTGAACGTGTTTTTTGTTTTTTTTTTTTTTTTTTTTTTTTTTTTTTTTTTTTTTTTTTTTTTTTTTTTGAGACAGGTTCTTGGTATGTTGCCCAGACTGGAGTGTAATGGTATGATCACATCTCAAGTGACCTCTGCCTTCTGGGCTCAGGCCATCCTCCTACCTCAGCCTCCTGAGTAGCTGGAACCACAGGCACACACCAACACGCCTGGCTGACTTTTATATTTTTGGTAGAGATGGGATTTTGCCATAGTGCCCAGGCTGGTCTTGAACTTCTGAGCTCAAGTAATCCACCTGCCTCAGCCTCTCAAAGTGCTGGGATTACAGGTGTGTGCCCCCGTACCCAGGCTGAACCAGAACATAATTATACATTGATTAATGTATAATATGGAATGAACTCAAAGCTATATTCTAGCCATAAAAATACAATAGTGAATATTAAACATCTAATAAGTGATATTTTGATTTACCCTCTTAGAATTTAGAAGAGCTTTGGGGTCTTGATCTCTAAAATCACTTAAGGAGGCATGGGCTAAGTTTCTTTTCCCTTCTATGCCCTCTGGTAAGCCAGGGTATCAAAATCCACCAAAATTGACCTTTTTCTATACACAAAGTACTACAGTAGGTTTTATTAACATTCCACTTGAAAAGCTCATTAAAAGTAAGAACTTACCCACCATCTCTCTCTCGCTCCTGAGTTTATAAAAGCTATCGAGTGTAGCAGCTTAGAATCACGCTAAATAAAAGCCACCTGCAAATAAGTGTTGTTAAATTTCTTCATCTACATCTTCTATTAATCCAAACCCACTACTCAATCTTTTGTCAGCGAACCTAATGTTTTTCTTCCGAAAATGTGGATGGTACCAACTGCCTTACAGAGCTGTTATGAAGCTCCAATGACATAATGCACTTAATTAATACGATGCCAGGCCCACCACAGGGCCTAATGCCGACATTGTGCCAGGAACAGTTCCAGTTTCTGGGGACGCAGCAGTGAACAAATAAATACCCACTTTCATGGAGAAATCATTCCAGTAGGGAGAGAGTAAACAAATGTACACAACACACACACATACTTACACTGGCAGATGGTAGAAATGCTACGGAGAAAACAGAACAAGGACGTTGGGATTTGGGGTTTAGCCTGAGTGAGACAGCAAGTCTGGGAGGGGTTGGAGCAGGGCAGGGCTGTGACCCACCACCTTGCCTGCTGCCTAAGAATAGACTGTGAGATATTCTCAGGGAACTCACTGAAAGAAGTTTCTGAGCTTTCTTCCCAGAATTGTGGAAGCCAAGCCTGGAAAAGATCAAGTCTCTGAAGATGGCGGTGTGGTGAGTGTGAAACCTGGGGCGGCTAGTGACCTGGGTGTGTATGTTGGGGGCAGCACGGGCTGACCATTCCACGACTTGGCAGAAGCTTCACCACACGAGGCAGGAGAAGAGAACTGAAGCCAAGCTCGACATTTACTTTATTAGAGGCTGGGGATAGGAGTAGGTAGGGCCAACTACATAATTTTCAGGGTCTACCTAGTGCAAAATGAAAATGCTGTTCAAAAATTAAAAATTTTGGTTAATGGGCACAACAAAATAGAATGAATAAGACCTAGTATTTGCTAGCACAACAGGATGACTACAGTAAAAAAAAAAAAAAAAAATTAATTAATTGTACATTTAAAAATAACTAAAAGAGTATAATTGGAGTGTTTGTAATGTAAAGGATAAATGCTTGAGGAAATAGATACCTTATTTACCCTGATGGGATTATTACACACTGCATGCCTGCATCAGAATATCTCATGTAACCCATAAATATTATATATACACCTACTATGTACCAATGAAAATTTAATTTTTTTAATAAAAAATAAAAATAAAATGAAGAATTTCAAGATGATAACAGCGATCATTACAGAAGCATGGGTTCTCTGAGCCCGGAGCCCAGCGCAACCCCGCAGGCCACACGCCTACTCAGGCTGCTTCTTGGCTCAGGGGCGAGAAGGCTATGCTAGAGTGAGATTTAGGGATCACATGTGACTTTAAGTTATCAGGGATAGCCTTTCTAGGCTCATGATGACAGTGCGTCAGCTGCAAATTCAGAGAGGGATTGTTAAAACAGAGATAGAATTCCTTTTCTCTCTCTAAACTCCTCTACTTTTTACATTTTATTGTTATCGAGATAAAATATATACAACATAACTTGTCATTTTAACTGTTCACAAAATTCAGAGTCATTATATACATTCACAATGTTGGATAATCGTCACCACTATTTAGAGCTAAAACTTTTTGTCACCCCCAACAAAAACTTGCACTCATCAAACAACAACAACTTCTCCTCCACTCCCGCAGCCCCTGGTAAATTCTGTTCTACTTTCTCTCTCTATGAATTTGCCTATTTTAGGTATGGAGGTAGAATTATTAACTACCACAGATTTTTTTTCAGTGATTCCAAGCCAACATGGCCTATGATCTGCGGTGCTGTCAGAGCTCTTGGTGACCCTCACCTGCATGTAGAGCAAATCTAGGGCCGCCCTGCAGTCCATCAGCATGGAGTCGAGGGATGGATCCATATACCTGCAAAATTCAGGAGCACGAAATTCATTCCTGTGACATGGCTCATGGACACACCTGGCAAGTGCTTTGGAAAGTGGTGGCCCTCTACCCTATGAACCAGGGCCCCCTTTTCTAACCAAACCACACCTCCACTCGCCCAGCTTTCACTCTGCGCCTCCATCTCTTTTGTTTCCTAATTTCTTTACACTGTAAGCTCTTACCTGGAGGGCTCTGAGAGTAAAGAGGCACAAAAATAAAGCTTTAGGGGAATGGTCTGCATTCCTGTTCATACTCAGCCTCACTCTTGGCCACCAAGCCCTGGAATCCCTTTCTCCACCGCACAATACCTGGCATAGTCGTCTGCCCATACGGACCCACCCCCATAGTCACCACCCTGCAGCAGGGCCACCCTCATCGGTTGCCTGAGCTGCTCTGGGAGCCTCCTTCCCAGGCTTTCTGTCAGCCATGTGCCCTTAACCTCATGCTTCACATTCTAACCAGAGTGGTCTTTCCTGTGAAACTTTTCAGACTCTCATGGTTCCCAGAGTTAGATATTTATTCTGCTCGCTTTCAAGGCTCCTCCTGGGACCACCCCCACTTTCATTTCCAGTTCCATCTCTCACCAACCCCACCACCAATGCTACATTGCAACCATGTTTTCTCTCCTGTCCCCCTGCCTGGAAGATCAAGGCCCTCGCCAATCTCCTCTCCTGATTGGCCTTTCTTTGCAAGCCTCAAGCAATGCCCCCTCCTCTGGTCCCTACTTCCCAAGGCTGTATTAGCCCGCCCATCCACTGTGCTTCCTCTGCACCCTAAGTTTATTCCAATCGCCGCCCTGATTAAGTTTTCTTGACACCATCTGTGAAGAACCCCAAGGCCAGGGGCCTATCCAGAGTTGCCCCTCTGGATCTTGGTAGAGTGATTTGCAAATAGCAGGGGCTCCGTGTCTGCCTATCAGATCCAGAATCACAAGGAACTGAAATTAATGACTGTAGAAGCACAGTAGTATGTTAAGAAGGGACTGAAACTGTCAGGAAAGGGTACCTATGGCTGATCTCTACCAACCAGAAGGCAGAGGTAAGCAGAGTTGCTACGCTCAGAAGAATAGGGTGATTAGACCAATGAGGTTGGCTTAGACCAGGAAAGGGATAAATATGGTGCTTGAAGGTCAACTTCATTTTGGGGTGGGGAAAAGTAACTGAAGCATCCCTACTTACATTCCAGGTAACTATGCACCCACACATCCCAGAGGCCCCTGTGTGCAGAGAAAAGACCCATCCCAGACTGGGGCTCCCACAGGCCAGCACAGGCACCCTTTGGCCTGGAGGAAGCCATATCAACACTGGAGAGATGCACCCAAGCATCTCTCCTTAAGGACAGAAAAGTTCTTCAGATGCCACTCAGGCCTCACTGAGGCTTCACCTGCTGGGAATCACTCAGCTTTTGGAGTTAGCCTTCCAGCTCCCACCCAACAAGACTTCCCTCTGGAAAGAGGGCAAGGCACCTGCAGGAGCCTATGCCAGAATCTCCCCTCCAGAGACCTGATCCTTAGCTGTAACAACAGAAGTGGGACCTCCTTTCTTCCCAGTTCCCATCAACAGAGGCAATCTGCCTGAATCTGAGATGCTGGCTTATAATTTGGGGTAGATGT
The DNA here is from genome assembly GCF_001698545.2 of Rhinopithecus bieti. Taxonomy (NCBI): domain Eukaryota; kingdom Metazoa; phylum Chordata; class Mammalia; order Primates; family Cercopithecidae; genus Rhinopithecus; species Rhinopithecus bieti. Next base: position 2,810,816 of record NW_016820098.1, on the reverse strand, counting down.
TTTCTCTTGCATGTATCACCTAGAGTTTACCTATTTCATAAAGACACAGGCAGTGCCTAATTTCTAATTCAAGCTTCAAGATAAGAAACAGAATTGTCATCTCTCCTTTGATCTCAAGTTTTCAGGAGAGCACATGAGTGAAAATCTAAGCCCCAGGGATTTTTTTTTTTTTTACTTCCTATAATCACCCTCATCATCAATATAACAGTCACAAACATTACTGAGTATATGGGACTATTCTACATAACCCTTACAATAATCCTATGATGTAGACACTATTTTTATTATTCCCATTTTACAGATAAAGAAACTGAGGCTTAGAGAGCTTGAACAAACTTGGCTAGGTTTATGCAGATAAGACCTGAGCAAGCCGCGACTTAGATTCGCATACTGTAATTCTAGGAACAACTGGGCTCAGCCACTCACTACAGTAAGCAGCTTCCAGAAGAGCTGTTCTCTAAACCATTGGATGGAACCAAGTCCTTCTCCCCTTCTCAGGGTTTCACATCTCAAGATCTGGACCATTCCTCAAGATACTTCTGAACAGCAGTATATGAACTGCCTTGCTGGGAATATCCTTCCACAATTCAAAGCCACAAACTGGAGCTCTAGAGCAAGGCATCACAAGGTCAAGGGAATTCTTAGATTTCAAAATACTTTTATTTAAAACCTCCATACTCAGATAGCAGAATAAATGGGCTGGGAGAGAGCGAGCCTAAGGAGCCATCACCTGCGGCCACGGTAAAAAACGCTGGGAGCTGCAGGTTATAGGACCTGCTGCTCGGTGCTATTTTCTATAATATTTTGTTCTCCACAGGCCCCTGTGTTACTAGAGGAAATGACAGTATTTTCTGCTGAGGGACATTCGTGTCCTATCTTTCTAGGAATAAGGATGACCCTGGTACACATCCTTTAGGCATGTGTAAGCCCAGTACTTAGAGTTCAAATTCACTGCAAACTGGCTGAATCCACCCTTCACCTTCAGGGAATGCCACACTTCTACAGATGAATTGGATCTGGTTGTAATCACCAACAAAGTCCCCCATTAATACAGTCAGTGATGCACTGCAAAGCAAACCCAAGGCCAGCCATTTCCCACCATTACCTGCTTTGATCCACGTCCCCTGGCCCCGCCCCTGGTTTTCAAGTCTTACTTTCTTGTTTGCCTATCAGTAGAGATGCAGAAAGATGGCTACCCTCCTCATTTTCATACCCCACCCAGCCCCGAGTATTTACCTGAGACTACTGAAAGTCATCCTCAACATCCTATTCTTTAGGACAAATATTCAGAAACTAGTTTATTTTACCGTCTCTCATTTTCATGGCTTTTCTTTTCTTTTTGAGACAGGGTCTTGCACTGCTGCCCAGGTTGGAGTGCAGTGGTGTAATCTTGGCTCACTGCAGCCTCAATCTTCTGGGCTCAAGTGATTCTCCTGCCTCAGCCTCCTGAATAGCTGGGACCACAGATGCACAACACCACAGCTGGCTATTTTTTTTATTTTTAGTGGAGATGAGGTCTTGCTGTGTTGCCCCGGCTGATCTTGAACTCCTGGGCTCCAGCAATCCTCTTGCCTTGGTCTCCCAAAGTACTGGGATTATAGGCATAAGACATAGCACCTGGCCATCATTGCTTTTCTTACAACCTTCTCTAAGTTCTTGGTCTCCAGCTGTCAGGCTGTGAGCAGGATGTGACGGGACTCTGATAAGTCTTGATGGGCAATGGCAAAATGTCCTCAAATGCCTCTGTCATTTTCAGTACCTACTTACCACTTTCGGAGTCCAACCTTACAGTTTTCCACTTCAGAACTTCCAAGACTAACATAAGGGAGTTCAAAGTCGGCCAATTTTTTCACAACTAGAGAAAGGGGAAAGCCGGTCTTACTGGCTGAAATAGCACAGACAGCTTATATATAGCAGCTTTCAAATGAGAAAATAAAACCTTATTATTGGAAATAATAAAATCATAGTAAGAATATCCTCTGTATTTACATGTAATTTTAACTTTCTGAAGCTCATTCAAAAAATAAATATCATTTGATCCTCAAAAATATCAGCCCCTTGAGTGGGGGATGTTTTACACTGTGATATAGATGAAAAAACAGATCCAGAGACATCCAGCGCCTTCGCAGCTCACCACAGGGCCCAGCAGCCAACCCTCTACACAAGCCCCTTATCTTCCAACTCAAAACCACCTCCCCTGGCTTCTTGAGGACATTTACAAACTACTTTGATGTAACTGATACAAACCTTGTAATATCTAGAAACATACTGTAGAGAAAACAAAAGATAAGAGAATCAGACTGTCTTCTTACACTATCTCATTACGCTTTTAAAAAAGTATCTAATAACTCATTGATATCATCCACAAATATTCCTTAACAAGGAAAAGTGATGTTGTGGTGGGGCGTCCTGACCCCCGGAGTCTAGCACTCCACTCACAGGAAAGGGTGCAGGCGGGTGGTCAGTGGTCAGGCCCAGGTCTGGAGTAAAGGGGGTCCGAATTAGGGCTGGGGGTGCACAAGTGCAGTTACTGAACCATCCAAGGTATGAGTGGTTTGCCTCCACTCTCCCCTAACAAGGACGCAACCTCCCATTCCCCAAACCCTTAACCCAGTGACTGAGAACAGTAGTAGGGATCATAGCCCGGTGGGTGGCCAGTCCCTCAGCTGTGAGTCCTGCATCAAGCCCCTGCTCACACCTGTCCACCCCGTCTCCTAGCTGATTCATTTGTTCCTTCCTTCTTACCAGAGAGCTTGCCCTCCTTGCCAAACTCAATGAGAAAGAGGCCGAAGTAGGCCAAGAGCTCCCGACACAGTCCAATTTTGTGTGATGCCACCTTTAACCAAAAACAAGCAGAAGGGGTAAAAGTTAGGTGTGCCCACCATGCATCCTAACTGTGACATGCAGACTTGGAAATGGCCGGTACATAGCAATAAAAAGTGAACACTCAAAGAAAGCTTTTGGAATCCAAAACAGTATCCATTTTAGAAAATTTCAAAACACAAAAAATTAGAATAAAGAAAATAAATATCAGTCCCACCACAATGGACAGAGGCTGGCCCCAGTTGAGGCTGGTCATCCCATCTCAGATGTGGACACGCTCCCGGATCATCTTGGTCTTTATTTTCCCCTGGAGGGCAGCAGCCATGCTCCATGAACATCTGTCCTTCTGTGATGTCTGTCCCTGGAGCCTGCACACTAATTTACCTTCCTGTGGACTGCATTACCAGCTATTGGGAAAGGATCACTCCCCGCCGCTTGGCTGGCATACAAACATGCACGTGCTACTGCCCACCTTTGACACGCCAGGCCTGCTTTGCCTTGATGTTTCCTGTGATGGTCAACTGTAATTTACTATGATGTTTGCAAAAAACCTCAGATCCCAGACACAGGTTGCCTTCCTTCACATTCCTCTTTGACTTTTGTATCAAACAGCTTTCATTTCAACACCAGTGGCTTCATTTTTGCCATCAGCCTATCAGGTGTCACCTCATAGCACTGGACATCTACTCATGCTCCCTTAGCAGAAACTTCTACATAACCACAGGCTACCTCCATCTTTAACACTGGGCTCTTGAGTAATTTCTTTATACTCCTGGTCTTAACTCACTAAATCACCTCTAACACTCAAGGAGTCACCGCCAAGCACTGCCCTCGAGAGCTGCTTTACCCACGGCTCCCAGTTCTCTAGATGGCAGTTGTACAAATACCAGGCTCACAGGGGGCCTTCTCTTGTTGGAGATACATAAATTACCCCCAGGAAGCAGTCTGATTAGGTGGCTGGTATAATTGGGTGTTCTCAGCATAGCTTTGAAAATAAAGAGCAGCTCAGGAATAGTTTCATCACTTTCAAAGCAATTCCCTTTCCCCTTCTTTCTTTCTCTCTCTTTCCCCCATGTTTTGGGCTGCAAAACACCCAAAAGCCAAACACAGTGGGTGAGTGTGTGGTACGTAACAGCATAGTAAAGACATCTTTCCCAGAGTAAACCTGACCCAGGTCCACTCAAATTAGATTTCCTTCTTTTCTGTCTAATTTAGGGAAAACAACAAGCTTACATGCCAAGGCAGACAGAGGAAAGGCGTGGGGACAAAAGGAGAATGAAGAAGCCTTTCACATTCATAAAGACATAAATATAAACACCTTCTTTCGAGAAGAGTGAGCATCAGCAAAAAAATACATAATAATATTTTTCCTGGCCGGGCGCGGTGGCTCAAGCCTGTAAGCCCAGCACTTTGGGAGGCCGAGACGGGTGGATCACGAGGTCAGGAGATCGAGACCATCTTGGCTAACACGGTGAAAACCCGTCTCTACTAAAAAATACAAAAAAACTAGCCGGGCAAGGTGGCAGGCGCCTGTAGTCCCAGCTACTCAGGAGGCTGAGGCAGGAGAATGGCATGAACCCGGGAAGTGGAGCTTGCAGTGAGCTGTGATCTGGCCACTGCACTCCAGCCTGGGCGACAGAGCAAGACTCCGTCTCAAAAAAAAAAATAATAATAATAATATTTTTCCTCTTAGCAAATGTTAATGATGATTCAAAACACGAACACCATCACTAGCACCACAGTAGTCCTAGATTTTAGCTTGCTGCTGGCCCTTAAAGAGCGCACTGAGGCCTGGCACAGTGGCTCACGCCTGTAATCCCAGCACTTTGGAAGGCCAAGGTGGGTGGATCACCTAAGGTCAGGAGTTGGAAACCAGCCTGGCCAACATGGTGAAACCCATCTTTACCAAAAAAAAAAAAAAAAAAAAAATTAGCTGGGCATGGTGGCACGTGCTTGTAATCCCAGCTACTCGGGAGCTGAGGAAGGAGAATCGCTTGAACCTGGGAGGCGGAGGTTGCAGTGAGCCAAGATCACACCACTGCACTCTAGCCTAGGCGACAAGAGTGAAACTCCATTTCAAAACAAACAAACAAAAGAGACCATTGAAAAGTAAAAGGCAGGCTGTGGGTAAGGCAAACCTGGGGAAGCAAAGTGAGAATGGCAGCAAGTGTACTGGAGAAGATGCAGAAGGTGAATTTTAATTACAAAACTTAAATTACGGTTTTATGCAAGCTAGAGAATTTCCCAGCTCTTGGAAGGAAATTCACACCTGTCGCTGGCCAAGTGATCACTTCACCTGTTACGGAAACTACCACTTCTAGGGTAGAACCTCCAGTTAAACTTATCTGATCTGATGATGTCAGTGTCTTGGGTCTGAATTTCTCACAAGCCAACATGATTGGAAGAGAGGAAGCACATTTTTCTGACTACGAATGTACCTCATCAAATGTATGCTATTAGTTTCCAGGGAAATGGACAAAATACGTAGTACCACAGAACCCTATTCAGCACTCCCTCCAATATCAATATCAATACCAATACCAATAATGATCAATAAACACAACTGCCATTGTCTCAGGAACGTGAACTATTTCTATAATTATTTACTTAGACATTGTCTGTAAAGTAACCTACCCAAATTCACACAGTCCTTACACAGCAGCACTGTACAGTTGTGTGTTGCTTAATGACAGGAATATGTTCTGAGAAATGCATCGTTAGGCAATTTTGTTGTTGTGTGAACACCACGAAGTGAACTTACACAAATCTAAATGGCATTGCTTACCATATGCCTAGGCTAGATGGTATGGCCCGTTGTTCCTGGGCTATAAGCCTGTTAGCCCAGGTTTATAGTAGTATAGTAGGCATGTTACTGTACTAAATACTGTAGGCAACTGTAATATTGGTGTATCTAAACATATCTATTGTTATTATTATTATTGGAGTTCGAGTCTTGCTCTGTGGCCCAGGCTGGAATGCAGTGGCATGATTTCGGCTCACTGCAAGCTCCGCCTCCCGGGTTCACGCCATTCTCCTGCCTCAGCCTCCTGAGTAGCTGGGACTACAGCACCCACCACCATGCCTGTCTAAATTTTTTTGTATTTTTTAGTAGAGACGGGGTTTCACCACGTTAGCCAGGATGGTCTCGATCTCCTGACCTCATGATCCACCCGCCTTGGCCTCCCAAAGTGCTGGGATTGCAGGCATGAGCCACCGTGCCTAGCCAAAACATATCTAGACATAAAGAAAGTACAGTAAAATATTGTATCATAAACTTATGGGACCATCATTGTATATGCAGTCCAATGTCGGCAGAAACATCATTATTATGTGGCACATGACTGTAATTTGAATCCAGGACTCATCCTAAACCCAGAAGATAGAAGACCCCAAACTACCACCACCACCACCTTCAGCTGCAGGCATGTCTAGTTTGGTCAGCAAGCCCAGTGTGTGAAAAAAGAAGTCAATGATGATGTCTCTCCTGTTCTAAACGATTCCATCCATTTCCAAATTATCTCTAATCCTGCAGCTGTACCCCAGACCTACCTGCCTGGCCCTAGACACATGCAGTATGTGGTTCCGACTCTATCACTGCCTTCCTACTCCTCCTTCATTTATGAGTCTGTCTCTCACTTCTAGATCCTGGGCAATTGAGGTTTTTGTGTTTGGGGTACAAACTCCCTCAAGCATCAAGGACCTTTGATACTTTTTAGAAAGACAATGCTGGAAATCGATACAGAAGATTAGCAAGACTGGAAGCAGGGAGATTAGTTTAGGGGCAGCAGTAGAGATCTAGCTGCGAAATGATAAAGGCTGGAACTAAGGTCGAGATGTAGAATGGAGAGGAGGAAACGGAGAGGCAATGAATATGAGAGAAGCTGGAGATACAGGAATAGGTTAAGTCAAGGCAGGCCGGAAGAGCTAGCAGCCAAAATGGGAGGGCTTCCATTTCTCAGCTCAGAAAGGGTCAGACACCATAACCCAAGCACAAGAACTTTCTGTCCTTTGAAAAGTCCTAGAAACTTTCTGACTCTTCTTCATGTTTATGACTTTGTATTTTCTCTTGTATGTTTCTCTGGAGGATTAGAGCTAAAACCTTCCAGAGGAAAAGGGCCTGGGAGCTGGCCCCCGGGGAGCAGGATGTGGGTGTCAGAAGACAGCCCTCGCTCCGCAGCCCCGCTTAGCAGATGGAAAAGGGGTCTGGGAGGCAGAGCTGCTGAAGAAGGATGAAGCCTTCTGAGTCTTGTCCTGTTAGTCCTCAGAGAGCTGACTACAACTCACGTCTGGGCCCTCTGCACCCAGAATTAGCCCTGAGGGAGCATTGGTTTCAAGAATTTTCCCTATGGGAGAATGGAATCTTCAAGAACTCCCCTGTAACCCTCTGCCAGGAACTGTCACCCGCACACCTAGGTATGACCTGTTTCAGCCTCTGCCAAGCCCCACTTTCCTTCCTGCTCCCAACGATGGGACATCCAATAATAAAGCATTTTACATATTTCCAGGCCACATCCTTGGCTAAGTTCCAAGGAAGTGCCAGCAGCCTTCCAGGAGATCTCTGGAAAATTGGTGCCCCCAGGGAGGGTGAAATCAAAGAGGCCCTGGAGGATTGGCTGTGTCTCAGGTTCCTTGGTTGTTCTCCCAGGAAATGCCAGTACCTCTGCAAATAATCATCCACAGAGTAAAACAACAGGCCAGAAGCTCCTGGAAGGCAGCTGTATCCCACTCTCTGCTTTCCAAACAGAACTATCCCTAGATTCAGTTCAGGACCTGGAGTCTAAACAAAGCTTACCTCTAGGACTCTTTCAGCAGTGTCTGATGTTATAATTTCGATTTTAATACTCTCTTCATTGGGCAGAAATATGTCCAGATAAGCTTTCTTGGTGGTGATGTCAAATGTATTCTATAAGCAAAAGAAAAGCAAAATAAATTTCCACACCATTTTTTTTTTTTTTTTTTTTTTTGGAGGTGGAGTCTCACTCCACATTGCCCAGGCTGGAGTGCAGTGGCATGATCTCGACTCACTGCAACCTCTGCCTCCCGGGTTCAAGCGATTGTCCTACCTCAGCCTCCTGAGTAGCTGGGATTACAGGCACCCACCACAACATCCAGCTAATTTTTTATATTTTTAGTAGAGATGGGTTTTACTGTGTTGGACTAGGCTGGTCTCAAACTCCTGACCTCAGTGCAATTCTCACTCCCTTGGAAGGAGGAAGGAAGGGCAGGGTCCTCACCTTCAGCTGAGGCTGCTAATCTTGAAGCAAATGGAGGGAAGCTCTGTGAGAATGAAGTCAATGTAGAGAAGAGTAGGGTTGGGGGTAGGGGTGAGAAGTAGGAGCCAGCCAACCTTCCATGACCTTTTAGTTAAATAAACAAATTTCTCTTTTGTGATTTTGGCCTTGACAATGAAAATCACCTGACTAATTGGAAGTAGTTGAGTTCTACCTTCTCCACTCTAAATGCTTATTTGTAGAATGTTCTTGGCTTTTTTTTACGCTTAATTAGTTTAAAGCCAGCTTAGATGGCTGCCTAGAAGGTAAGCTCCTTCAGATCAGGATTATGTGGTGAGTTTATCTTGAAGAGTGCCCTGTACAAATAGACACTTAATAATCTTGGTTCCATATTTCTCAAAATAATCCAAGTGAGAAGAGAAAAATTACTAGCATAGTAGTGTCCAAAATGGGGCATTTGCCAGGCACCGTGGCTCACGCCTGTAATCCCAGAACTTTGGGAGGCTGAGGTAGGCAGGTCATTTGAGGTCAGGAGTTCGAGACCAGCCTGGCCAATGTGGTGAAACCCTGTCTCTACTAAAATACAGAAATTAGCTGGGTGTGGTGGCACACGCCTCTAATCTCAGCTACTTGGGAAGCTGAGGCAGGAGAATTGCTTGAACCCAGGAGGGGGAGGCTACAGTGAGCTAAGATTGCACCACTGCACTCCAGCCTGGGCAACAGAGCAAGACTCCCTCTTAAAATAAATAAATAAATATATATATATACACACACACACAAACACATATGCACACATACACACATACATATAATAAATTAAATGGGGGCGTTTAAAAATGGAGTGTTGATGCACCAACTTCCCTCTCTAGCCCACGACTGCATACTTATCCTACAGATATGTAAGAAGAGAATATTAAGGTTAAAGCCTCCAATGTTCTGTTTTGACGTTGCAGCACTGGCTTTGGCTGACGTAATCTCCTCTCAGTAGAGAACCTGCACATCAAGGGAGGCAAGAGGTTAAAGAGCCACCCGACCCGCAGCCATTGGCCAAGATGGACAAATCAGTTGGCAACTGCACTCACTTTCCTTCCTCCTTCTGTCACACCCTACTGGTTTGTATTACTCTGTTCTCACATTGCTATAAAGAAATACCTGATGGCCCGGCATGGTGGCTCAAGCCTGTAATCCCAGCACTTTGGGAGGCCAAGATGGGCGGATCACGAGGTCAGGAGATTGAGACTATCCTGGCTAACACGGTGAAACCCCGTCTCTACTAAAAAATACAAAAAAACTAGCCGGGCGAGGCGGCGGGCGCCTGTAGTCCCAGCTACTCGGGAGGCTGAGGCAGGAGAATGGCCTGAACCCGGGAGGTGGAGCGTGCAGTGAGCTGAGATCCGGCCACTGCACTCCAGTCTGGGCAACAGAGTGAGACTCCGTCTCAAAAAAAAAAAAAAAGAAATACCTGAGATGCGGTAATTTTTATATAGAAAAGAGGTTTAATTGGCTCACTGTTCTGCATGCTGTACAGGAAGCGTGATGCTGGCAGCTACTCAGTTTCTGGGAAGGCCTCAGGAAGCTTACAATCATGGTGGAATGTGAAGCGCAAGCAGGCATGAGCAGGAGCAAGGGTGGGTGGAGGTGCCACACACTTTTAAACAACCAGATCTCGTGAGAACTCACTCACTGTCACGAGAACAGCAACAAGGGGATGGTGCTAAACCATTCATGAGAAACCACCCATGATCCAATCACCTCCTGCCAGGCTCCACCTCCAACACTGGGAGCTACAATTCAACATAGGATTTGGGGGAGAACAGGAAACCAAACAGTTGCCCCACCCAGTGGAATTCTGACTCACATTCATCTTCAACCTCATCCACTTTCCCCAAGACTCCAGCCACACTCTCCTCCTCCCTCATTCCCACTAGCTAACCTCACTTCCTATTAGTCACAGAGAAAACAGCAAGATGGGAACTTACTCGACTTCCACTCACCATCCAGCCTTGGACCCTGCCTGTAGCCTTGCTCTATCTTTCTTTGTCCTACACTCAATTTAAAAGGTGCCCTTCCTCCACCTGATCCCGGACCTTGTGCAATTCTCCTTCCAGAAGGACTTGGAGCCACTGACTATCAAGGTCCCTCCTGCATACTCCCATCTTCCACTTCTCCTTCTCTATCAGCTCCTACTCTAAAGCAAACAACAGAAAGTCAGAGACTTTGGGTAGATTATCTCCAAGGGAAAGAACCTGATGTGCTTGACTATGGGGAAAATTCTGTCTTCAGCACTGCTATATAACGGAAAGAGTTAGTCGTATGTTTTGAGACAACTAATCATATTTTTTTCTTTTAAGTGATTCAGTTTTAACTCCAGCTGGTGGGGTGCTGGGGATGCGGCAGGGGCAAGGGGAAGGTGTTGACTAAGGACTTAATTTTTTAAAATTAAAGTTGGGAAGAAGGGAAGAATAGAAGAAGTGATATAAGAAAGCTGAAATCCTCACCTTCATCACAGTCAGTGGATAAGGTTTAAAAGTTGAAGAATAATAGCTGGGTGCTATGGCATATACCTGTAATCCCAGCTCCTGGGGAAGCTGAGGAGGAAGGATCACTTGAGCCCAGGAGATGGAGTCCTGGGCAACATAGTGAGATCCTGTATCTAGAAAAAATAAAATGAAGAATAAGAGATACATGTATATAATTAATCTCCATATTTTCAAATATCTGAAGAAAAGGCTGTACGATTTGAAAGTCATTGCCTCTGGAGGACAGGGGAGTGTTATAATCCTTTTTAGCACTATCTCACTGTTATTTTTAGATTTTAAACTTTTATTCCATCCTTGATATCTATTTCATTTTCCTAACTATAAGCACATTTTGCTTTGGTAAGTAAACAAACATTTCAGAGCAATATAATGAAGAGGAGAATTGATGGCAACAAAAGATCTTTGTGTGATAAGATCAAAGCAACCACAAAACAGATCAAACAAGTTTAGAGTGGAAATCAAAGAACAATTTGGCTCTATTTGTGATATTTGAATTTTACTAGAATGTTTTAATGTATTACTTACAAAATTAATGAAATGTAAAAGCAACACAAAACCAATTAGGGGAAAAGTCAACCTGGTAGAACTGGCTTGTATAAAAAACAAAACATTAAATAAGCTGCTATCTTTTTTTGTTTTGTTTTGAGTCAGGGTCTTGCTGTATTCAGGCTCGAGTACAATGGGATGATCATAGCCCACTGTAGCCTCAAAGCTCTGAGCTCAAGCAATCCTCCTGCCTCCGCCTCCAGAGTAGCTGGGGCTATCGACACGTGCCACTACCCCCATCTAAACATCTCTTATTATTATTTTTTTGTAGAGACAGAGTCTCACTATGTTGCCCAGGCTGGTCTTCAACTCCTGGCCTCAAATAATTCTCCCTCAAAGTTCTGGGATTACAGGTGTGAGCCACTTGCCATGTGCTTGGCTCAGCTGCCATACTGATCTATGATGCAGCAGGAATGAAAAAACACAATTCACACTAGAAAACTAACAAAAACACATTCATTTTAAAGAAACTTCAAAATCCGCCAATACATGGGCTGCCTTAACACGTTTTAAAATATGTGCTTTGTTGCTATTCTGCTCTGAGGCAGAGGAACATTCTTAAGAATGTTTCCTATTTCCCTTGTAGAGAGATGACAGTAGCCCATCATTGCATGTGATGAGGTTTCCAGCCCGGTGAATCTGCATATGGATTTTCCTGGATGGGCACCATGACTATTAGACATTCCTCTACCTCAGAGCAGAATAGCAACAAAGCGCACTGATGTTGAAAAATTAAAAGATTTCTCCAGTTGTTAAATTCAACTCAATTCAACTCAAAAAGAGCACATATTTTAAAACGTGTTAAGGCTCTGGGAAGTGACTGTTACCTCTGTCCTGACCTCTCTTTAGAGGCAGACAGAAAACAATGAAAGGGAAAGCATCCTTGAAGAAACTTACAAATAGCCTGAGGTTTTCAGAAGGGCTGCCAAGTGCAGTGAAAATTGAACCTGGTCAGGAAGGAGGGAATTAGAAGTCTCAAAGTGCTGCAGAACTCAAGGAATACATAAGCTGCCTCAAAGCAGTTAGTCACGTGGTGCTCAGCCTGTCTGGGAGCGCTACTCCGGGCCCCATTGGACACCACCTAGTGGCAGGGGATGCTGAAGAGATATACAGACACTCCATCTTTGCAAAAGGCAATCTCTAAGCATGGCTGGGGAAAGAAAAGGGACTGGCATTAAGATTTTGCTTTTTAAAACCTATGTCTTGGCCGGGCGTGGTGGCTTACACCTATAATCCCAGCACTTTAGGAGGCCGAGATGGGTAGATCACCTGAGGTCAGAAGTTCAAGACCAGCTTGACCAACATGGAGAAATCCCATCTCTACTAAAAATACGAAAATTAGCCGGGCGTGGTGGCAGGCGCCTGTAGTCCCAGCAACTCGGGAGGCTGAGACAGGAGAATCGCTTGAACCCAGGAAGCGGAGGGAGTGACTACCTCTTATCTATTAACATTGTGCCAGATGATATGTCTTAAGGGCATCAGTTAATTTAATCCTCAAAGCAACCCCAAGAGACAGAAGCTCTTCTCCCCATTTTACAGATGGGGAAACTGCGGCACAAAAAGCCTAAGTAAATTGACCCAAGTCATATAAATCAAAAGTAGGGTAGCCAAAATTTGAATCGAGGCCATCTCACTACTTAACCTGAACTCTTAACCCCTAAACCGGGTCGGAGGATGCTGATCTTAATCAAAATATTAGAAGGCTAGATCATGGTATGAGGAGCTGTGGTTTAAAGCTTTGCTGCTAGACAGTCTGCTCAGGCCTTAGGTAGAGTGTTCATAAGAAAGTGTTCAGAAACAAGAAACAAGACCTGGAAATACAACATATTCGATGAATTCAACTCAGGCCCCCTCCCCAATACTATGTGTCAGCAAACAGCTAGCTCACAACAGCAGCCCCTTTCAAAGTGGATTGATGACCTCAAGATAACTGGCAAGGGACCTATGCAAAAATCCTGCAAGAAAGGAGGAAAGAAACATGACCAATGAAAGGCAAAAAACATATACCAAAAAAATTACATCATTAAGCAGATGAAAATGATGGATGTGTTAATAAAAAGAAGGTGTTTCTGAATGAAGACCTCAAAAAATAGATAAAAGCCTCAAGAAATAAGATAACAAAAAGATATAAAAGCGAGCTGGCAAAGTTCATGGAAGAAATGGAAGAGGAAAATAAAGCCATTACAAAAGTGAAAATTGTGTTAGAAAAAGTAAAAAGAGGCACTGAAAAACACAGCTAGAGGTATAAGGCTTTTGTATGAAGTCACAAAGGCAAAATATTGAACTAAAATCAGGTATAAAACCTTTCAAATTATCAGGAAAATAAGATATACAAAACTGGCTGGGCAGGGTGGCTCATGCCTGTAATCCCAGCCCTTTGGGAGGCTGAGGCAGGAAGATCACAAGGTCAGGAGTTCAAGACCAGCCTGACTAATATGGTAAAAATCCTGTCTCTACTAAAAATACAAAAATTAGCTGGGCGTGGTGGCTCATGCCTTTAATCCCAGCTACTTGGGAGGCTGAGGCAATAGAATCACTTGAACCTGGAAGGTGGAGGTTGCGGTGAGCCGAGATCATGCCACTGCACCCTAGCCTGGGCAACAAGAGCGAAATTCTGTCTGAAAAACAAACAAACAAGGATATATAAGACAAAGCTCAGAAACACTGAATGATCCCATGAATGACGGAAAACAAAACCCATAGTGCACCCCCAAAAGATGACTGAACTAAAGTCAACTTACTATCATATGTGCAGATATAGAATGATCTGCAAGACATAGGTTTTAAACAGCAAGGTCAATTTAAAAAAAAATTTTTTTTTCGGGATAGAGTCTTGCTCTGTCACCCAGGCTGGATTGCAGTGGCATGATCTCAGCTCACTGTAACCTCCACCTCCCGGGTTCAAGCAATGCTGTCTCAGCCTCCCAAGTAGCTGGGATTGTAGGTGTGAGCCATCACGACCGGCTGAATTTTTATTTTTGTAGAGACAGGGGTTCACCACATTGGCCAGACTGGTCTCGAACTCCTGACCTCAGCTGATCTGTCCACCTCAGTCTCCCAAAGTGCTGGGATTACAGACGTGAGCCACAGCACCCAGCCATTAAAAAGCAAGTTCAAAAAGTGTGTTGAGTGTGTGCTTGTTTATAAAATAAAATGTGTGTGTGTGTGTGTGTGTAAGTACACTCCATGGTGTTCACACAACGACAAAATCGCCTAATGATGCATTTGTCAGAATGAATCCATATTGTTAAGTGACACATGGTTGTGTGTGTGCATGTATGTATATATATGCATGCTTATATATGTGCATGTATGTATAGCAAAAGAGCACTATAAACTACTAGACTATAAACAACAGTTGTCACTGAGGAGGGGAATCATAAGGGAAGAAAAGTTAATTTTCATTGTATACACTTGTGCTATTTGAATTTTACTATCATCACCACTTCCACAACAAACTTTTCAAAGAATAAGAAAGTATGTGTATATACAAACCATCAAGCAAATGTGAAAATATGAACCACGACAGAACAGAAGGCTCTAGGGCCATTTCTCAGGTTGAGTGGGCCAGTAAATATCCCAACACATTTGAACCCCTGTCCACATGAGACTTGTTCTGAGAACCCAATAGGATTTTATTTTATAAATGAGTAAATAAATGAATGAAATGTGTTCCAGTTTTTGCAAATCCGATCCTTCCTCCCCTGGCTAAGGATCCAGTTAACTAGTATCATATTACTGCAGAACATCAATTCTTTCAGAGCTTTTCCAGCCAAGCTCATACATACAGGCATAACAATGTTTCTTTATGTGCCATTAGAATGAGTGTTGTTCTGAACAAATGTACTTAACAATTTCAGCCTAGGGAGCAAGTGACCCATGATTCTTTAGATCAACAAAGGAAAGGGAGTTGCTGTATGTCATTCTGTTCATGTTGAATTTTCTCTATGATTCATTTACAATAAAGGTAGAAGTAGAGAATACACAAGGAATAGACAGCATGGCCTGCTTTCCTGATGTCTTCACTGTGGCCCACTTGGAAATCTCAGCTACAGAAGCTGGGTCACAGACATGTTATGGGAACCCTTAATGATAAAGGCTGTAGTTCTCGTACTATACTCAGAGGGCCTCTTCTTCATATCCTGTTTTGAGATGTATGATTCTCAGGCTACAGAAAAAGGGATCTACTTAATAAAATGAGCCAAAGGTCAAGTGACACACTTCACTTTCCATCTAAAGTCTAAACCTCCAAAAGAACAAAATAGGAACCATCCCCCAATTGACTTGAAATGAATATATTTTGCCCAAGTCCAGGCTCTGTGGGACTGTGGCCAATGCACACATGTGTGTGTACCTGCACACATGGTTCATGAAGAGTGTCCTGCAGAGGAATGATGGCCCCATTAAAGAAGAGCAAGCTTACCAGCTGTGCCAGTTTTAAAAACTCAACGAAGACATCACTTCTCAACACGTTTGGGTCCATGGTTACTGAAAAACATGGACGGTGAGCCAGGTTAGCATGAGCTGGGCTGGGCCTTGCCTATTAATTGCTGTGTCCTCCAGAGATCGCTCATGCCTTGCCAGTGCTCTGTTTCCTCCCTGAAGTGATGAATGTTGAAACCTTTCAAATACAGGAAAACCCCCCAAAGGTTGCCTCCTACAGGCAGCCTTAACAACAGGAACTCATGACACCCATCCAGGGTGACAGTGTTCCCAGGCATCTCACTTTATTTATACACACCCATACTACTCAACATCCATTTTGTTGCCCTACCAGGATGATAATGACGTTTATATGAAGAATCAGAATGATCTTAAAACCTACGTCTAGCCTCCCAGACTAGCAAGACACAGGGTAATTTGAAAATTTAATCCAACCAAGAAACATCAATTGAGAGCACCTCTTTGGAGTCTCACCCAGTCGCCCAGGCTGGAGTGTAGTGACGTGATCTTGGCTCACTGCAATGTCCACCTCCTGGGTTAAGGTGATTCTCTTGCCTCAGCCTCCAAAGTAGCTGGGGTTACAGGCACCTGCCACCATGCCTGGCTAATTTTTGTGTTTTTAGTAGAGATGGGGTTTCATCATGTTGGCCAGGCTAGTCTCAAACACCTAAACTCAGGTGATCTGCCCGACTCGGCCTCCCAAAATGCTGGGATTACAGGTGTGAGCCACAGCGCCGGGCCAAGAGCACCCCTTTGAATGATAGGAGTTCTCAAGATGTTACCCCCAAAAAAAAAACAATGACAAGGCAGTCAGAGAGATTTAAAATATTTCATTCTTCTATACTTAACAAAAATATTTTCACCCTTAGTTTTAAAGCTCCTGACAAAAATAGCCAGGAGATATGGGCAGAGCGGATGGGGCAGACACACCCCCATGAGAACTGCAAACCCACAAGGTATGGCCCAGCCTGGATCCTCCTGGTTCACCCCCCTTGCCACAGATCCTCTCCTATATCCTGTGCTTCAGCTACACTTACGTACTTACTAAATGCTGCCAAATTTCTTTCTTCCTTCTGTTTTCATTACTGTTTTCCTTTTTTTTTTTAATTTTTTTTATTTTTTTGAGAGGGAGTCTTGCTCTGTCACCCAGGCTGGAGTGGAATGGCGTGATCTCAGCTCACTGCAACCTCTGCCTCCCGGGTTCAAGCAATTTCCTGCCTCATTCTCTCAAGTTGCCGGGATTACAGGCATGTGCCACCATGCCCGGCCTGTTTTACTAATTTCATCAAACATCCTCTACCAGCATTTTTTATGAGTCACTTCATTGCAGGCTGTGCCTTTCCCAAAAAACATCATGTTTTGCAAAATAAACGAAGAGAGAAAGTCCCTGCAACACGAGAAACTATTTATAAAAATCATTCTGTCTTTTCTGGGGGGTAATTCCCGGGGTGGAGGAGGGAAAGCCCTTGCATGATTTTCCGCAATGGGGCATATAGTCAAACTATGAATAGCTATATTCATCAGCATAAATTATTGGGAATGAGGAAAGCTGCTGAAAAAGGTATTCACCCAACTGGTATTTACTGCATGACTATTACGTACCAGTACTAGGCTAAAACCTTTGTATATTTTAGCTTATCTAATCTTCATGACAAACTCTGAGGTAAATTATTTCTATTTAATGGATTTAAAAAACGGAGACTCAGAGAAAGTAGGTATCTTGCTCACGGTCACACAACTGGTAAGGAACTAAAGTGGGATTTGACACTGGGTCTGATTCTAGAACCTGTGCTCTGAGTCATGAGGCGAAGCCATACTGTCTTCTTACTTGACCTTGTCAAAGAGGATACACAAGTCATTCTGATAAGAATAAAGACCAGTCCTAGAAAAGCAAAACCTTAAGCAGTGTGATCACTTGTAAAAAGACCAGGTATTAAAGGAGCATTTTGCTAAGACACGAGAAAACAAACCAAGGGAGAATGAAAATTCAAAAGATATTACATTTTGAACTTGAACTTTGAAAGAGCTCATTCAGTAGGTCTAAAAAGAAGTATGGTCCCATGACAAAAAAAAAAAAAAAAAAATTAATGGAAAATAGATGGCTTCTACAGTTTTACTTACTATGTTTCAGAAAAGATGCAGCCATGAAAACAATGAGATAAATCTATGACTGCTGATGTAGAATGACCTCTAAGATACATATTTTAAGAGAAAAAAGTCAACATACAGGAGAAAATCTTTTTTCTTGAGCTACGAAGGACATTAGTGTAATAGTTGGTGATGTTTTATTTATTTATTTTTAGAGACAGGGTCTCCATCTGTCACCCAAGCTGGAGTGCAGTTGCTCAAATCATAGCTCAGGAGGTCGAGACTGCAGTGAGCTGTGACTGCACCACCGCACTCCAGCGTGGGTGGCACAACAAGACAGTGACTCTAAAATAAAAATAAAAAGAGATGAGATCTGTGTTGCCCAGGTTGGTCTCAAATTCCTGGGCTCAAGTGATCCTCCTGCCTCAGCTTCCCAGAGTGCTGGGATTACAGGTGTGAGCCATCACTCCCAGCCTAAATGTCTCAGCAGTTTTATGTTTGCTGACTTTATTTTATTTTTTGAGACAGGGTCTTTCCCTGTTGCCCAGGATGGACTGCAGTGGCAGGATCAGAGTTTACTGCAGCCTGAAACTCCTGGGCTCAAGCAATCCTCCCACCTCAGCCTTCCAAGTAGGTGCAGGCATGTGCCACTACACCCAGCTAATTTTTGTTTATTTTTAATTTTTTGGTACAGACAGGGTCTTGTTATATTGCCCAGGCTGGCCTTGAACTCCTGGGCTTAAGGGATCCTCCTGCCTTAACCTCCCAAAGTGCTGGAATTGCAGGCATGAGCTACCATGCCTAGCCTAATTGTTGAAATTAAAAAAGGGGGGTTCCAGATAAATTAATTTGTATCAAATGTTGTTCTGTTTTGAATACATTTGTAACCATTATTGTATCAATTTTGTTTCCTGATTTTGATACATTGATCATTATTATATCAATACTGTTTCCTGATTTTGCTAACTATACTGTGGTTATATAAGAGTCTCTGTGATCTTAGGAAATACACAAAGTATTTTATTTTATTTTTTTTATTTTTTTGAGGTGGAGTTTCACTCTCATTGCCCAGGCTGGAGTGCAATAGCACGATCTCGGCTCACTGCAGCCTCCACCTCATGGGTTCAAGCAATTCTCCTGCCTCAGCCTCCCGAGGAGCTGGGATTGCAGGAACCTGCTACCATGGCCAGCCAATTTTTTGTATGTTTAGTAGAGACGGAGTTTTGCCATATAGGCCAGGTTGGTCTTGAACTCCTGGCCTCAGGTGATCTGCCCACTTCAGCCTCCCAAAGTCACAAAGTATCTTAAAATAAGATGGCTGAGGTGTGTAACATTCAAGTAAGTCTAAAAAAAGATACGAGAGATTCATATATACACACACACACACAAGGAAAAAAGAACGATAAGACAAATGTAAAATGTAAACATCTGGGCGATCTGGGTGGGGTATACAGAAATTCTTTGCATTATGTTTGCAACTTTTCTGTAAACCAAAATTTTAGAATAAAAAGCTCTGAAAATCAGGTACAGAAAAGTATGTATAGTAAACTTCAATTTGTGTTGAGCAAAAAGGGATCTACATACAGGCAAATTGCTGCTAGGGAATATACAAACAGCCTGGAATATACAAACAGCCTGGAAGGGGAACTTACCTTTCATTGTATATTCTTTTGGGTAGTTTATATTTTAAAAAATATTATGTGTGTACACTTTTCCAATTTTAAAAACTTTAAGTCTTTAAGTGCCATTTTTGCCATTTCCCCTCAACATCCTCTTTTTGGTGACAGCCTAATCTTGCCAACCACAGTTTTGCTGTGCACAGCATTTCTAGGACCCAGGCGATGGGCAAGCTGTTGTATTGTGAGCCTCACAGGGGCCAGAGCTGAATGTCCTTGGTGCCTTAGCGTGGCTTCCTGGTAAGGACTAAGATGGAGGCAAAAGCTCTGTCATTGCTAATAAAGACCTCTGATATCTCTTAAGAGCTTTCCTGTAAGTGGTTCATCTCATCCTTTTGTTTATTCCCAATCCAGACACTTTTTCTTTTAACCTCCCAATCAAAGCCAAAATACAGCACCTAAGTGTGACTCTAAACATAAAGTAGGCCAGGCGTGGTGGCTCACTCCTGTAATCCCAGTACTTTGGGAAGCTGAAGTGGGCAGCTCATTTGAGGTCAGGAGCTGGAGACCAGCCTGGCCAACATGGTGAAACCCCATCTCTACTAAAAAAATACAAAAATTAGCTGAGCATGGTGGCAAGCACCTGTAATCCCAGCTACTTGAGAGGCTGAGGCAGGAGAATCACTTGAACCTAGTAGGCAGAGGTTGCAGTGAGCCAAGATCACACCACTGCACTCCAGCCTGGGTGACAGAGCGAGACTCTGTCATGAATAAATAAATAAATAAATAAATACTGGCTGGGTGCAGTGGCTCATATCTGTAATTCCAGCACTTTGGGAGGCTGACATAGGAGGGTTGCTTAAGGCCAGGGGTTTGAGACCAGCCTGGGCAATATAGTGAGACTCCATCTCTATAAAAAAAATTTTTTTTAATTGGCCAGGCATGGTGTGTTGCACATATAGCCCCAGATTCTTGGGAAGCTGTGGTGGGAGGATTGCTTGACTCCAGGAGATCAAGGCTATAGTGAGCCATGATTGTGCCACTGCACTCCAGCCTGGGCAACAGGGAAAGATCCTGTCTCAAAAAATAAAATAAAATCAGCAAGCATATAACTGCTGAGACATTTAAGTTGGGTGTGGTGGCTCACATCTGTAATCCTAACACTTTAGGAAGCTGAAGCAGGAGGATCACTTGAGCCCAGGAATTTGAGACCAGCCTGAGCAACATAGTGAGACCTCATCTATTTTTTTTTTTAATCTTTTTTAGAGTCACTGTCTTGCTGTGTCACCCAGGCTGGAGGGCAGTGGAGCAGTCATGGCTCACTGTAGCCTCAGCCTCCTGTGCTCAAGCAATCCTCCCACCTCAGCTTCCTGAGTAGCTGGGATTATAGGCACGCACCACCATACCTGACTAATTTTTTAAATTTTGTTTAGAGACAGGTTCTCTCTATGTTGCTCAGGCTGGTCTTGAACTCCTGGCCTCAAGTGATCCTCCTGCCTCAGCCTCCCAAAGCGCTGAGATTACAGGTGTGAGAAACCATGCCCAGCCAGACCTCATCTCTTTAAAAAAAAAAACAAAAAAAAAACGGTATTTTTAAAGCCAAATACAAAGAACACATATTATATGATCCCTTATATATGAAATGTCCAGAATAGGCAAATCTTTAGAGATAAAAATTACAGTAGTAGTTGCCAGGGCCTGGTAGGGGAGGGAAAGAGGACGTGATTGCCAATGAGTATGAGGTTTCTTTCGGGGGTGATGACAATATTCTAAAATTAGATTATGGTAATGGTCACACAATTAATTACATAAATATATTGTAAAAGAATTGACTTGTACACTTTAGCAGGTGAATTTTGTGGCATACAACTTACATTGCAATAAATCTGTTTTTTAAAAAACCCTGAAAATACATACCATTTTGCAAATATTGTTCCAGTTGGTTCCTCCTCTCATCAGCCATAGCTGTGGTCATTGCCAAATAGTACTTTGGTGGGAAGGGTGGCAGGCAATTTCCAAAGACTCGTCTTAGCTGAAAGATCCAGGAAACACAGTTAGGCAGGTGACCTACCAGTTCAGGGTTGATGAGATTACTAAAGCCTCCTCTAGGGCAAGTCCCATCCCAGCACTTTATTTCAAGTTAAGCCTTCCTGGTGGCTCAAAGAGGGAAAAGAGGACAATTTGATTTTCTTAAGGAGGAATTTATTTCAGTATATGTTCTGGAGATGTTACTAGACACATCACAGACCGGCAGCTCCAGTGTAAGTTTGGTAGAGCTGAGATGTATGTTTATCTTTCATTTGTTTTACAAGACTAGCCACTGCTCACATCATACAATATTATCTTGATTCATTCCACAATAGTGTCTGTGATATCAATGACAACGGGAATTAAATTCCTCAACCCTACCTCCACCAAATCCGAACTTGACAGATGCTTACAGCTGTGTCACCTAATGCGGTAGCCACCAGCCACCTGTGGTGAATCAGCACCTGAACGTGGCTAGTTTGGATTGAGATGTGTTGTAGGTATAACATGCATTCCAAATTTCAAAGAAGAGAGAATGTAAAATATCTCACTGATAATTTTTATATTGATTACATGTTGAAATGATAATATTTTGGATACATTGAATTAAATAAAATATATTATTAAAATGAATTCCATCTGTTTCCTTTTACTCTTTTTAACGTGCCTATCAGAAAATTTTAAATTACATAAGTTCTTCTTTCTTTCTTTCTTTCTTTCTTTCTTTCTTTCTTTCTTTCTTTCTTTCTTTCTTTCTTTCTCTCTCTCTTTCTTTTTTTTCTTTCTTTTTTTTTTTTTTTGAGGTGGAGTTTTACTCTTGTTGCCCAGGTTGGAGCACAATGGCTCGATCTCGGCTTACTGCAACCTCCACCTCCCGGATTCGAGCAATTCTCCTGCCTCAGCCTCCTGAGTAGCTGGGATTACAGGCATGTGCCACCAGGCCAGGCTAATTTTGTATTTTTAGTAGATACAATGTTTTTCCATGTTGGCCAGGCTGGTCTTGAACTCTCAACCTTAGGTGATCCGCCCGCCTCTGCCTCCCAAAGTGCTGAGATTACAGGCGTGAGCCCACCGCACCCAGCCGAGAGACATACATTATGTTTCTATTGGACCAGTGCTGGTTACAGAATTCCAATAATGCTGACATATGATCCCAAGTAGAAACCAGCCAGGTCCTTCTCTCCCACTTACTCATATATGACCCATGACCATGGCAGTAATTATTTTTATGGAACCTAAAAAGTGGATATATAAAAAATTATTTTAAAATTAAGAACAAAAAGTGTGCATCTTTATTCCAGCCCTACACTTGTAGTGGCAACTTGAAGGTAAGGCACAGAATCATTCTCCTGAAAATAAGACAAAGGAAACCACTCAGAAACCCAATCAGGTTTTAACACGGTATCTCTAGAGCAGGAGGGCTGAAATCCTACTATTACCATACTTAGTGGCTTAAAGAAAATGAAAGATGGAATAAGAAAAATGAGGCTGCAAACAGTAAGGATTTTTAATTCCATGGCCTTTGTCACAAATACAGTGAGTATCTGGCAAATATTTACCTTGTATAGATAGGCCCTAATTTCAAAAAAGTCAAGAATCTGATGACTTCCCTCCATGCCCACTACCATCACCCTGGTCCAAGCCACTGTCATCTCTTCTCTAGATTATTGCAGTAGCCTTCCAACAAGTCTCTCTGCTTCTACCCATGACTCCTTCAGTCTATTCCTAACATAGCATCTAAAGTGATACTTTATTTTTATTTTATTTTATTTTATTGAGACAGAGTCTTGCTCTGCTGCCCAGGCTGGAGTGCAGTGGCATGATCTTGGCTCACTGCAACCTCCACCTCCTGGGTTCAAGCGATTCTCCTGCCTCAGTCTCCCAAGTAGTTGGGACTACAGGTGTGCACCACCACACCTGGCTAATTCTTGTATTTTTAGTAGAGATGGGGTTTTGCCATGTTGGCTAGGCTGGTCTTGAACTCCTGACCACAGGTGATCTGGCTGCCTTGGCCTCCCAAAGTGCTGGGATTACAGGTGTGAACTACTGCACCCAGCCTAAAGTGATACTTTTAAAATGTAAGTCAGCCAGGTGTAGTAATGCGCACCTGTAGTCCCAGCTACTTGGGAGGCTGAGGCAGGAGGGTTGCTCGAGCCCAGGAGGTCAAGGCTGTGATGCACTATGATAGCCACTGCCCTCCAGCCTGGGCGACAGAGCAAGACTCTATCATCTCTTAAAATAAGAAAAGTAAGTCAGATCATTCCACTGTCTTGCTCAAAATCCTCCTCAACTTCTCATCTCACTCAAGTAAACCCAAAATTCTTACAATGACTTAGAAGTGTGCCATCTAATATGGTAGGCATTAGCCACCTGTGAGTAAATTTGAACCTAATTAAAGTAATATAAAATTTTTAAATTCAATCTTCAGTCTTGCTAGCTACATCTCAAATGCTTAATAGTCACTTGAAATATTGTAATTTGCTATTCAGTTGGGCAAAGCAGATATAGAGCATTTCCATCAGCACAAAAGTTCTATTGGAAAACATTGGTCTAACATCTGGGGTGGTTATTAACTGCCTGCCTGTGGGCAAAACATGTTTTTTTTTTTTTTTTTTTTTTTTTTTTTTTTTTTTTTGTCATTTTTTCTTTTTTTTGAGACCAAGTCTGGTTCTGTCGCCCAGGCTGGAGTGCAGTGGCGCAATCTCAGCTCACTACAAGCTCTTTCTCCTGGGTTCACGCCATTCTCCCGCCTCAGCCTCCCAAGTAACTGGGACTACAGGCACCTGCCACCTGGCTAATTTTTTTTGTATTTTTAGTAGAGACGGGGTTTCACCATGTTAGCCAG
>NW_016820098.1:2772737-2786436 GCF_001698545.2 Rhinopithecus bieti | reverse complement strand
CTTTTCTTTTTTTTGAGACCAAGTCTCGTTCTGTCGCCCAGGCTGGAGTGCAGTGGCGCAATCTCAGCTCACTACAAGCTCTTTCTCCTGGGTTCACGCCATTCTCCCGCCTCAGCCTCCCAAGTAACTGGGACTACAGGCACCTGCCACCTGGCTAATTTTTTTTGTATTTTTAGTAGAGACGGGGTTTCACCATGTTAGCCAGGATGGTCTCGATCTCCTGACCTCGTGATCCGTCTGCTTTGGCCTCCCAAAGTGCTGAGATTACAGGCATGAGCCACCACACCTGGCCCCCTGGTTCATTTTTTTGGTGGTTGGTTGTTTGATTTTTAGATAACTGGAATTTGGTAACAGCAGTTATTTGTGTGATTTAAAATTTTAAAAACTTGTATCTCGAAGAGAATACAGAATATTACAACCACTTTGAAAGACAGTTTGGCAATTTCTTACAAAGCTAAACATAGACTTACTCTATAATCCAGCAATAAATACCCAACTGATTTGAAAACTGTCCATACAAAATGTTTACGGCAACTTTATTCATAACCCCCAAATGTTTATGGCAACTTTATTCATAATCCCCAAAATTTAAGCAACAAAGATGTCCTTCAATCTGTGAATGGATAAGCAAATTGTGATATATCCACACAATGAAATGTTATTCAGAAATAAAATGAAATAAGCTATCAAAACACAAAAGACATGAATGAAACATAAATAAATATTGCTAAGTGACAGAAGCCAGTCTGGAAAAGCTATATACTATATGATTTCAATTATATGACATTCTGGAAAAGGCAAAAGTATAGAGACTTTATAAAAAGATCAACAGCCACCAAGTTTTGGGGCAGGGAGGTACTGAATAGCTGAAACACATGGAGTTTTTTAGGGCAATAAAACTAGTCTATATGAAACTAGAATTGTGGATGCATGACACTATGCATTAGTCAAAATTACAACAGAACTTCATGTTTTCTGAAGTTTACAACAGAAACTTCATGTTTGCAAATATTTTTAGAAATAATCTAGGAGATTGGAGGAATCTGAGGATGGAATGTAGAATGTGATAAAACTACGTTACAAATGTATGAAACCAGTTCACTGAACGTGGTGAGAAACAAAGTGCTGACCTAAGTCGCTTTAAATGAGTGGAGTCTGTAAACTAAAGGCAAAGAAACTAACTGTACACAGGCATTGGACTCTGGCTGATAAAGCTGTTTCCCACAGGAGTATAGGTTAACAGCGCTGTACTCCTACATGTGTATACAGAATTAAACAAGTAAATGCACGGCAGATAGTGGGAGTCAGGTTTCCAACTGTTGTAGTGGGAGTTTACACATAAGGGGAAGAGGCTAGAATGATCCATGTGGTAATGCACTAGAGTTGAATATATTAGTATGACCACATGTTTAGTTTAATATAGATACAGATGATTACATATAGAAATATTTGTTCATGTGTCCATATACATGGGTTAGTATACACACATATATTCCTTGCTCTGTCAACTGAGAGGACATAGATGCAACAACACTCCAGTAGCAATGAACATATCTAGTGCCCAGATCTTAGTTTTCAATACCATTCTACAACAAATGCAACCAAGGATCTATGGAGAAATGGCTGATTTCTAGGACTGAGGCAGGAAATATACAAGACGGGCCTGGAGTATCTTGTAGCTCCAGAAAGTAAGGAAATATTCAAAACAAATGAAAAAAACAAATCACGAATGGGAGTGCCTCAGAGACAAAGGAGCAAAATGAAAGAGCTTCCATGGGCCAAGATGGAATCATTTGACCAACCAAGTGGTAGTGAAATATAACCCAAAGTATAAAGTGAATATCCATGAGTCCTTATACACTTGTTATTAAATAAATAGGAGCAACTAGACAAATCTCTTGTGCAGAAGAACATCAGATAATTTCTTTTTCTTTCTTTTTTTCGGAGACAGAGTCTTGCTCTTGTTGCCCAGGCCACAGTGCGATGGTGTGATCTTGGCTCACTGCAACCTCTGCCTCCTGGGTTCAAGCGATTCTCCTGCCTTAGCCTCCCAAGTAGCTGGGATTAAAGGCATGCACCACCACGCCTGGCTAATTTTGTATTTTTAGTAGAGATGGGGTTTCTCCATGTTGGTCAGGCTGGTCTTGAACTCCTGACCTCAAGTGATCTGCTCACCTCGGCCTCCCAAAGTGCTGGGATTACAGGCCTGAGCCACTGCACCAAGCCATATCAGATAATTTCTATAGATACTCCTCAAGGAGGGGGAGCATAAATCCCCACTCTCAGTGTGGGCTGCACGTAGTGACTTCCTTCCAAAGAGGGCACTTTGGAAAGAGAAGACAAAAGAGGAACTTTACAGTGGAGAAACCTGACAAATACTACCTCACCCAAGTGAAGAAGATAAACATCAAGAGTGTAAGTCAGATGATAGTAGGTACCCTTGATACGATGTGATTAAAGTGGTACTTTATCTCTGGGGTCTTCATCCCCCCAACCCATAACCCCCATCTAATCATGTGAAAAATGTAAGACAAATTCCAAGAAGGATATTCTACAAAATATCTGACAAGTACTCCTTAAAATTATCAAGGTCATTAAACATAAGGAAAATCTAAGAAACTGTCACAGTCAAGAGGAACTCAAGGAGACCTAACAACTCAATGTAACATGGTACCCTGGCCGGGGTCCTGGAAGAGAAACAGGACATTAGGTAAACACTAAGGATGTCTGAAAAGTTATAGATTGTAGTTAATAAGAATGTATCAATACTGATTTGTTAATTGTAATGAATGTACCATATTAATATAAAACCTTAGTAATAGAGGAAACTGTGGATTATGTAGAAACCCTCTGTCCTATCTTCTCTGTTAACTAAAACTGTTTCAAATAATAAAGTTTATAAAAAAAAAAAAAAACTGATGTTCTGGCTTCTCTTGAAAACTGAGATCTGGAATCAGTGGGTTCACACTCAGGCAACTGTCTGGTGAGGGGACCTAAGCCGTTCCCACCACTCTCCACTGTTGTTCACTTGACCCTCATCTCTCATTTAAAGTACTTGCTGGTTGGCTGCGGTGGCTCACACCTGTAATCCCAACACTTTGGGAGGCCTAGGCAGGCAGAGTGCTTGAGCCCATGAGTTTAAGACCAGCCTAGGTAACATGGCAAGATGTTGTCTCTACTAAAAATACAAAAAATTAAGCCAAGTGTGGTAGCATGTGCCTGTAGTCCCAGCTACTCAGGAGGTTGAGATGGGAGAATAACCTTAGCTGGAGACGTCAATGCTAAGGCTATAGTGAGCCGAGATCACACCACTGCACTCCGGCCTGGGCCACAGGAGTGACACTTTGTCTCAAGAAAACAAAACAAACAAACAAACAAACAAAAAGTGTGTGTGTGTGTGTGTGTGTGTGTGTGTGTGTGTGTATAGCCATTTAAGTTTGCAATCTCTCATCTAAACCTAGAATAATTTTTTTTTTTTTTGAGACAGGGTCTTACTCCTGTGGCCCAGGCTATTAAACCTAGTATAAAATATTATAGCGACAATTCTGTTTCTTTTAAACTCGAGGAAATTTTTCCGCCCTTCCAGAAACTGTCAAAAGGCATCCCAGTTGGAGCGTTATCCCAGACAGTGCTGCTGAAACAACCTGGAATTGACGCACCCATCTCTGCTAATTCCATTAAATAGAAGCAAAAATTTGACTTCTTTGTGTACAATTATTTCTTGGCTAACTGATGAAGTGATCTTGAAAAGGCAATTGTCTTCATTGGCATGTGTTTGTTAATGTCGCAGATGTTCCCAAATCAGTTCTAATCACAGCAGCCTTGAATGAACAGGGCTGCCTGAGTTATCCATCTGTAGGACAGTATCTTGGGGAAGCTCTGAGGCCAAGATCTGGGGAAAAATCAACAAGAATTAAGGTTCTAATACCTATCACAGAGCAGAAACCCTCCCAGCAGGTTTTTACAACCTGAGCTGACTTGTCAAGGAATCTTTCCCCTCCCTTCTCTGATACTGATCTAAGGGGGACAATGAACATAAAAGAAACTGAGTAGTTAAATGTGCCAAAAGTCAACAATCAAATCCAAATTCAACGCCACCAAAAGAGGACCTATTCTATGGGTCTCGGTGCACAGTTGAGCTATCAAAACCACCAGCGTACTGAGAATTATCTGGTACTACAGTTCAGCCCTATCTGTCTTTCAAAAACCTATTTAAAGAGATCAAAAGGAAAACATACCTCTCCTGCTCTTTTATTATGTGGTGTTTTTGTTTGTTTGGGATATTGTGGGGTTTTTTTAAGACTATTATCTGACAAATATTTTCACAAACCCCAGAACAGGCCGGGCGTTGGCTCATGCCTGGAATCCTAGCACTTTGGGAGGCTGAGGCGGGCAGATCACCTGAGGTCAGGAGTTCAAGACCAGCCTGGCCAACATGGCAAAACCCCGTCTCTACTAAAAATACAAAAATTAGCCAGGTGTGGTGGCAGACACCTGTAATCCCAGGTACCCGGGAGGCTGAAGCAGGAGAATCACTTGAACTTGGCAGGGGTGGAAATTGCAGTGAGCGGAGATCGCACCACTTCACTGCAGCCTAGGTAAAAGAGCGAGACTCCGTCTCAAAACAAAATAAAACAAAACAAAAAACAAAAACAAAAACAAATCCCAGAACAATCTCCTGTACCAACTTCCTCTTCGTACAGCTCTGCCTTTTAACATGAAGAGGACTTTACAGGTCAGTTGAAAATGTCACCTAGTTCCCCCACCTTACTGCATCCACACACCCCCCTCCATACCTATGCCAAAAGGTGATGGCCAGGGACAAGTAGAATTACAGACACAAACGGTGTCTGTTTCTAAGTCAACTCATTCATCCCACCTCTCCAAGTACCCTTGTAGTTAAAAACCCAAATTCACTAGATAAAGGGCCACAGCTCAGAGTCTGGGTGGTGGCATCTAGCACCTAAGAGCATGGCCTAGAGCTTGCATATTATCCCATTTGCTCCTCAAAACAGTACTACGAGGTAGATAGATCCTCAGCACCAAGAACATTGTCAAATTCCACCTTGAGCAGGAGCAACCCCAGACTCAGGGAGATGAAGTGACTTAAAACTAGGACATCCAAGCTAATGACTGGCAGAAGATGGAGTCAGTCTTCTCACTGCTGTTATCACCATCACCATCACCTTTTCCACCAAATCTCTGCTGAGCAACTACCAAAGCAGAATTCCATGCTGGGTGTTCCACACCCACAAGCCTTCGTTCTGTCCCTTCATTCAGATATTTGCATTTTGCTTGTAAATAATCAGGGAAGACAAAATATACACACAAAAAGGGGAAGGAGCATGACAAGGTTGAAACATGAGGTGGCACAGCAATCAGAGAAAGGCATCTCATGCCATCAAGGGGGACTTCCTAAAGGACATGGGACTGAGGTGGGCTTTGAGAAACGATTGCACCCTTGACGGGTAGACTAAAACCAGGAGTCATCCCCTGTAGAGAAAGTAAGCCAGGTAGAGACAAAGAGTGAGCCAGCCTGATAGGAACAGGAGGTATGGGCAGGGAAAGAGGAGATCAGGTTAGGTCAGAGGGGAAGCAGCCAGGTTGGGTCAGCACTTGGCAGGGAGGACAACTGAGCCAGCACATACAGGCTGCACAGCCCTCCCCTCCTGCTGACAGGTCCTTTGCAAGCTTTCCCAACTTGTCCCCATTGCCATGTCTGATGCTGGCAGAGTACAAAGAAACGGAGCCCCATATCACTATTCACAGAGCCCCGTATCACTTACACAAGATGGCCTCATCTGTAACTTGGTCTAAATGAGCTGATTAAATCCTTCCCTCACAGATTTCTTTAAATCTATTTGGGCAGGGTGGTGCCAGCAAGAGCAGGGGCATAAATCAAACTGGTTTTGTTTTTCTAAAGGCACAGAAAAAGGTGGGGTCAGCCAGTTCACACAGCAGGAAGACAGGCAGCACTGAGCAGCACAGGGTCAAGCTGCCAGAGCCTGAGGGAGCCTCACTGCGGACAGGGCTGTAGGTGAGGATGACAGGGGGTGCAGGTCACAGCAGAGCCCATGGAAACACACCCACCTCTTCCCAAGGTCCAGTTTTCCTTTTGTTTTATTTTGTTTTGAGACTGAGTCTCCCTCTGTTGCCCAGCCTCGAATGCAGTGGTGGTGAGATCTCAGGTCACTGCAATCTGTGCCTCCTGGGTTCAAGCAATTCTCATCCTCCCAAGTAGCTCCCAAGTAGCTGGGATTCTAGGCACATGCCACCACACCTGGCTTAATTTTTTGTATTTTAGTAGAGACAGGCTTTTACCATGTTGCCCGGACTGGTCTCAAACTCTTGAGCTGAAGTGATCCACCCACCTTGGCCTCCCAAAATGCTGGGATTCCAGGTGTGAGCCACTGCACCTGGCCAACCCAGGTTCAGTTTTATGCATTAGCTCTCCACATACCCTGGCTGAGATGGAGTAGAGGCCACCTCACCTGTGCCAGGTACTGCCCCTCAATCTCAGTTATCCAACATGCAAAATATAAGCCCAATTCTTAAAGCCAAAGATCACACATGCTACAGTAATAGTCGTAATTTAACAGAATGCATGGCATATAATAGAAACTTAGTAAATATTTCTTAAGCAAATAATCAGTTAATTCTATAGATGAAAACTATTCTATCAGGATGCAGAACTTCCCAGAAAATAAACTGGAAATAAGCTCATATTCCCCAAACACACGCACAGATGGGACCTTCCTACTATTTCATTTTGACAGTGCTCTGTGTTAAATCAGATGAAGAATTCTGAGCTGTTTCACATCCTCCACTGAATAGGAGAAATAAAACCAGCTGAGAAGTATCTGGGAGAGGTCACCCAACCTTTCAGTCTCAGACTTTGGGTGGTCAGATAAAATACAGGATGCTCAATTAAATATGTATCAAGTGGTACATGGGACATACTAAAAAAATTGTTTGTTGTTGACTTGTAATTTAAATTTAACTGGGAGACTTTGTATTTGAATTTGCTAAATCTAGCGACCCTACGGAGACTCTTCCTGGTTTTTTTTGTTTTTGTTTTTGTTTTTTGTTTTTTTTTGAAACAGGGTCTCACTCAGTCACCCAGGTTGGAGTGCAGTGGCACAATCTGGGCTCACTGCAATCTCCACCTCCCAGGCTCAAGCAATCCTCCCACCTCAGGCTCCTGAATAGCTGGGATTACAGGAGCACCACCACGCCTAGCTAATTTTTTGTATTTTTGGTAGAGACAGGGTTTTGCCATGTTTCCCAGTCTGGTCTTGAACTCCCAAGCTCAGGCAGTCCACCCACCTTAACCTCTCAAAGTGCTGGGATTGCAGGTGTGAAACACCATACCCAGCCTCAGACTCTTTACCTATAAAATGAGAGTGATGATGATGATTGAACTGCTGACCTCACTGGGGACTTGCTGGAACAAAATCCTGTGTCTGGAGCTCTCATGACAGAGAGTGGATGTTGGAGGCCTGCGGTCAGGGCTGAGTGAAGGGGATTGAGAGCAAAAAGAATATTGGGGCCAAGGGCAAACTTCCCTTTCATCCTCTGAAGCTTCACTGAAAAATCAACTGACAAAAGGCAGATTCATAGGAGAAAAGGCATACAAATTTACTAACATGCGCGGGAGTCTTACAAAATATAAGAACTCAAAGAAATGACCAGATGGTTGATGGTTTTATACCATCTTGAGATTACAGAAAAAAAGCAGGGCTTAGAGCATGGCCAAAAACAGGCTATGGTGGCAAATCAGGTTATGGTGGCAAGACAGGTCATGGGAAGAAGAGGAGAGACCTGGCTAGCAAAGGTGGTCACAGCGGAAACCCACAGGTAGCAGCTCTCAGAGAAAATAGTTGGTAAACATTTCTTTCAGAAGTTTAAAGGTGTCAGACTCTCTGTGATTATGTCCTAAATCTGAACAAGTGAGGACTTCAGAGAAAGCCTGGCTGCATCAATACAAATTCTCTCTACAGGTGCAAATCTCCTCCACAAAAGGCAGCTTTTCAGCTATTCTGATATTTCCAGCTCTCTACACAGCCATCTTGAAATATGTCATAGTAGTACATTTTGGGATAAAATATTTTGGTTTCCTTCAAGGACAAGGGACTTTTAGGGTGAGGCCAAAAAAATTTTTAACCTTGATCATGGTGGTGGTA
This sequence comes from Rhinopithecus bieti, assembly GCF_001698545.2. Lineage (NCBI taxonomy): Eukaryota > Metazoa > Chordata > Mammalia > Primates > Cercopithecidae > Rhinopithecus > Rhinopithecus bieti. Next base: position 2,778,253 of record NW_016820098.1, on the reverse strand, counting down.
ATTGTATACATTTACCAAAATTCATTACACTGAACTCATAAAGTTGGGGAATTTTATTGCATTACATGATTCCAAAATATAGTAAAAGTATGTTAGTTTAGGACTTAGTCATTTGACTCACTGTTTTACTAATACGATTTATTTTATCAACTTTAGAAAGAAACCACATTAATGTAATAGGTCAGAGCAGGTTCTGGAAATCAAATCCTGCCTCCAACAGTAACAATATGACTTTGGGAAAATTGTGCCTCAGTTTCTTCATCTGTTAAATTGGACTAATTCTAATGCTAGCTCATAAGGCTATTGTAAAAATTAAGCTATTACAGGTAAAGTGTTTGGTACCAAACTCAGCACACAGTAACTACCTGTTATTGTTTCATATTGATTATAAATACCAACAGCCATCTAAGATCTAAATAGTTTCTTTAAAATGTAGTAGTTTGTATAGAAAGGGGAAAATGATAAATATTGATATAAGATATATGGAAGCTGGAAACTAGACAAAGAAATTTCCATTTTAGGATTTTGAGAAATCTAGGACAAATATGAAATATTTATTAAAATCTATTTTATTAAAATCCATTGTATATCCTACTGAGGGCACTAAGCCATGGTAATTCAATATTTATTTAAAGGCCCCTATAGTAAATAACAGACAATTTCTACCTCATATCTTACCAAATAGAAGATCGAGAATAAAAGTTATTCACTCTATGCCTCTGCTTCTGGACCTGCCAGGATTTGGTTCATCTGAGTTTTTCTGAAAATAAGCATTTTCCCAAGTCTGTTGGGTAAGGAGGGCCAGATTCAGGAAAAAGCTTGAAGCCTCTGAGTCCACAAATGTTTGCTGAGCACACATTATGTACCAGGCTCTACAAACAGCTGGCCCTAATCTTCACAAGCACACTGTGAGGCTGACACCCATAAGGACCTATTTGCTTATTATTTCCCCTTCCCCACCTCAAGCTGCAGGAAGACGAAGGAGGGTAGGAGAGGATACCCTGCCTCCCCCTGCCAGTGCCTAAGACACCCATCATTTCTCTTCCTTTGAGATCCCTGCCTCTGCAGTCCTCACAATTCCCCATGTGTTTCAGTTACAAGTAGCTTCTTATCTTCCAGAGGTCTGAATCTATGCCATTCTTCATTCAATCATTTGACAATCGTTCCAAAGGACCTACTGGGTCACAGCACTAGTAATACAAAGATGACCACTCAAATTAACTAGTAACCACATTACAACTGCTCTTGGTTGACCTCAAAGATACTTAATCTCACCTTGAAAATGGACTTTCCAATACTAGCAAGAAGGCTTGCTACAGTGGCAATTTCAATAGCAGAAAAAACAAACCAAGCTGTCGGTCAGCAGAAGATGGTTAAATGAAACATGGTGTATCCAACTCACTAGACACCCAGAGACTGTCTGAAAAAACTCTCTCTCAAAAAAAATTAATAGTTGTTGCCTCTGGGAAAGTTTTTTCTGTTTTCTCTATACTTTTTTTTTTTTTTTTTTTTTTTTTGAATAGAGACAAGGTCTCGGCTATGTTGCCCAGGCTGGTCTCAAACTCTGGGACTCAAGTAATCCTCCCGCCTCAGTCTCCCAAAGTATTAGTATTATAAGCATGAGCCAAGGTGCCTGGGCTATACCTTTGTTTTTAATGTTAGGTATGTGCTCTCTATAATCTAAAATCTAAAACAAACAAACAAACAAAAAAAGCACTATTCATGGGAGAGTGGAGGAGGAGGGTAAAGCTTATTGTCTAAACTTTCATTTACTTCTCTAATCCATTGTGAAGACTTATAACACCTCCTTATAAGAACAATGAAACCCATTAGAGCACACTAATAAATCAGTCTGCCTCCCAGAGAAAATACTGTCAAGACAGCAGGGTGAGAAACAATCCTAGCTTGGTAAGTCATGTTCCCTGGTTCCCAGCTTGCCAGTACTTGAAGCCTCATGGCCATTCGAAAACAAAACTAGTGACACACCTGTTTAAAGGGGGCAAACTTAAGAAACTCTCGAGACAAAGGAGATTAAATACCCATATACAAGACTCCAAAGACTCTAGGCCTTGATTTAGACCCAGTTTGCTCATTTTGGAGGGAGACATTATCCTGGGGAACAGCGGGCACTGAAATGGGGCCCAGCATAGCCCCAGCGCCCTGCCAGGCAGGGCTAGCAGGGATCACCGGGCTGCGAGGGGCTTGGGAGAATCACCTACGCCCCGTTTCCTCATCTCACAGCTGTAGGCCACCGGGAGCCGCAGCGTGCATTCATCCAACTGTGTGCCAAGCAATTCATTTCATCTTTACCACGACCCTGTTTCACAATAGGAAGTCCGAGGCCCTGAAAGGCCGAGTGTCTTGCCAGAGTCAGAGGAACAGAGCGCTTTGGGGACAGCTTTCTCCACCTGTCTCAGTGGATGGGCTCGTACCAGCCTCCAACCTGCTCACCTGTTCGTTCCAATCGTGCAGCTGGCTGTAGCGCACCCTGCAAAAGAGGAACCCGTCCAGATACACGGAATACAGCTGCAAACACAGACACCCCGTCCCGGGTAAGCCGAGGGATAGGTGAGCATTGTCACCGGCCCCCTCCCTGCCCAGCCCGACCCCGGCCCTGGGCGCACCACGTAGCGGCCCCCCAGCGCGTCGGACCGCTGCTGGGACACCGGGATACAGAAATGCATCTTCATGGCTGGGCGGTGGCCTGGGAGCAGCGCTGGAAACCCGACCTGCGGCGGCGGCGCGGTGCGCAGCTCTGAGCTCGGCAGCGGCGGACGCAGCTGGGTCTGCCACGCGACTCAGGGCGAACCCTGGCGCCCGCTCTCCCTGGCCCTGGGCATCCACAGGTGGGGCCGGGGCCGGGCCGGGCCGCCTCCCAGTGCCCGCCCCATCCAGCCCCGCCGCTCGGTCCCGGGATAGGTGGCGACTGGGGCTGGGGCGCATCCACGGCCACCCCCACCCCAGACATCAGCCACTGTTGGCATTTTCTCCAAGCGGGCCCGCGAGGGGCTTGAAAACAGTTTGAGTCCCATTACCTGCCAACACTGCCTGCAGTGCAGTAATGAAGATTTCTGGAATTACATAGATCTGGTAACTGCCTTATGATTAGCAGGGTTATGTTTGGTCAGTTTTTTGTATTGACATTTGTTAAATGTAACAAGACATTCAGCAATATATGCAACCCTGCTTTAGTGTTATTCTTTCAATCTTGATTTTCCCCTTAAAATACCAGAAGTCCCCCAAAATGGAAATGGCTTGGGTCTCTCTTGGTCCTTGAGAAGCCCTCATCTTTAGACAGGTCATTCATGTAAACACTTGGTTCTCTGGACTACCCAGTGTGAGTTCGTTCAACAGTCTCTCATTTTTAGTTGCTGTGGAAAATAATCTTCCTGATTCTCTCTCTTTTTTTTTTTTTTTTTTTTTTTGAGATAGTAGATGCTCGCCTCTTGTCGGCCTGTCCTAGTGGCTGAGTGTTAGTGGCATATCGTCAGCTCACTGCGAAGCTCCTCCGTTTTCCGTCTCCCTGGGGTTTTCAACTGCCAATTCTCGCTTGCCATAGGCTGATACTGGGTATCTACAGGGCGCCGCCACCTTGCCCGGCTATTTTTTTTTTTTTTTTTTGTATTTTTTAGTAGAAGACGGGAGTTTTCACCGTGGTTCGCCGGATGGTCGGTCGATTTCCTGACCTCTGTGACTCCGGCCCGTCTCTGGCCTCCAAAGGTGCTGGGGGATTACAGGCTTGAGCTACCGCGCCCGGCCTCTTCCTGATTCTCTTATTTTAGTTAAATGAGATTAGAATTCCTCCCACCTCGCCGTGATCACTGAGCACAGAGATGTTGCAGCTCTCGTCAACCTGTTCTGTAGTGAGCCCTGGGCTAACTCCATTCTTCCCTCTCTCCCTTAATCCACCCATAACTCTTCCAGGTAAACAGAGGACATCCTACCATGGACGAAACAGGCCCAGGGGGAGGAGGAACTTGTCCAAGTTCACAGGGCATTTTTTTCATGGGTCTGAGTCATTTACTGCATGACTTCATCAGGATCATTGAAAGTCCTTTCAAATGCCAGTCATCTCTGGGTAAGAGCTGCATGTCTGAAATGGGAATTTGAAGCTAGGCAAGGGGAAGCGACACCTGACAAACACTGGTGCCTCCTGTGTGCTTGCTGTGTGCCAGGATCTGACATATGCTATGTCATTTAATTTTCACAATCATCTTGGGCTAGGAGCAATTGACAGTTCTGGTCTTATAGAAAAGGAAATTGAGACATAGGGCCATTAAGTGAGGGAAGCAATATCATATAGTAGTTAAGAGAATGGCAACAGGAATTCGTGTCCCAGCTTAGTGGCTTCTAATTGAGAGACCTTGGGCAAATTAGTGGTCTTTTTTTTTTTTTTTTTTTTTTTTTTTGAGACAGAGTTTTGCTCTTGTTGCCCAGGTTGGAGTGCAATGGCACGATCTCAGCTCACCACAACCTCTGCCTCCCGGGTTCAAGTGATTATCCTGCCTCAGCCTCCTGAGTAGCGGGGATAATAGGCATGCGCCACCACACCTGGCTAATTTTGTATTTTTTAATAGAGACAGGGTTTCTCCATGTTGGTTAGGCTGGTCTCGAACTCCTGACCTCAGATGATCCACCCACCTTGGCCTCCCAAAGTGCTGAGATTACAGGTGTGAAATTAGTGCACTCTTTAAGCTGCAGTTCCTTCTTATGAAATCATGTTAATAACTCTACTCACTTCAAGGGAATTTTCACTCCATGATAGATTGGCCTTAGGGTATTTCCCCTGCCCATAGGTCATCTCTGATCTGGAAGGCCTCCCTATACCAAGGCCAGGGGCATTCCTGAGTGCCTCTTGGGGCAAAGGCTGATCAGGGCAGCTCCGGAATCTGGTCTGATCTTCAGGGCAAAGCAGAGCATTTTGGTTAGACCCAGAAGTGGCCCCCGCCTTCCTGGAACTTTCTTGCTCCAGTGAATGGCCTGGACCCTGGCTTCACCCCATGGCGATGTCCACACAGGGCCGTTCCCTTCCTTTCACTAAGTGCCCCCCGGGAGTTGAACTGGAACAGGACAGGCCTCTGTGCAAGTCACTGTCCTCTTGCATACCTGACCTCTGTTGTAGCCATTCAGTCATTCAGTCAGTGAACATTATTGAGCTCCTTCTGCGTACTCCACACTGCAAGACAATCTTCAAACATAACCAAGAGATAAGTATAATAATGGTAGCTTACGCGATTGGAGGCGCTGCTCTGAACACTTTACATGAATGAAGTCATTTAATTCTCACAATTGCCTGAAGTAAGTACTGATGTTATTCTCATTTCACAGATGGGGAAACTGAGGCATAGAGCAATGAAGAAACCTGTTCTGAATTGCAGAATTTGTGAGTGGTAGAGTGGGGATGTGAAGTAGGTGGGCTGCCTCTAGAGCCTGTGCTCTGTGAAGCTGCTTTTCAGGGGTGTCTGGGGAAATCTGTACCATGACTTGACAAGCGCACCCTTTACAAGTTTTAATTC
>NW_016820098.1:2758827-2772088 GCF_001698545.2 Rhinopithecus bieti | reverse complement strand
TTTTTATTTTGAGATGGAGTCTCGCTCTGTCTCCCAGGCTGGAGTACAGTGGCCGGATCTCAGCTCCCTGCAAGCTCCGCCTCCCGGGTTTACGCCATTCTCCTGCCTCAGCCTCCCGAGTAGCTGGGACTACAGGCGCCCGCCACCTCGCCCGGCTAATTGTTTGTATTTTTAGTAGAGATGGGGTTTCACTGTTTTAGCCAGCATGGTCTCGATCTCCTGACCTCGTGATCCATCCGCCTCGGCCTCCCAAAGTGTTGGGATTACAGGCGTGAGCCACCACGCCCAGCCCACAAGTTTTTAATTCCTAATGGAATTTTAAATAAACGTTTATGGTGCTCAATTTCTGAATCAATTCTCTATTGTTTCCAAGGGGTATTTTAATTTACTCTGTGCCTGGCGCAGGTTCAGCACTCAATAAAAGCTTAACATTTCTTCATTCAGGGAATATTCATTGAGTGCCTCTTATGGGCCAGGTGCTGCAGTGAGGCTGTTAGACATGGCAGCCTCAGTCCCCTAACCTCATGGAGCCTAAGCTTATTTTAAAAGAGGCAATTTCTATAGTGTGGTCCATAGTGTTACAGAACAAGTACACTATTTCCTACTTTTAAAGCTTTAGGCATTATTTGCATGTTGCCTCTCATCTACTTGGTGTGTAACCTTTTTGGCTCTTTGATATCTGGTACCCACACTCTTGGAGGTATGGATAATGAGGTATAGCTCTGTCTTGTTGTGGAACTTTCCACCTCTCCTGAGTCCTTCACACCCTTGGGCCTCTGGGATGGGGAGGGCAGTAGGCTCCACAAGGGAACCAGCAAGGTGGATCCTAATGGCTGGTGCTCTACACTTCAGCCAATGTGCATTATGGGTTCCTTTGCTGAATCTTTTCTTATAGCCCAGGTGTTGGGCACATTACCCCAACAGTCAAAACTGTCACCATATGAAAAAAACGGTCTTGAGCAAACATGGAAGAGATTCCTGGTTGGTGGACACCTATATTGAGCAAACACAGAAAGGGATAGGAGCTGGAAGGTGGGGTATGCAGAGTTAAGGCTTCACATCCTGTGTATCTTTCTTCATCTGCCCACCTCCTCCTCACTCTCTTGGGGTTCAGACCAGTAAGTCAGAAAGGTAAGGCTGGGTAGCTTGGGATGTGTGTCTTTCTCTGTCTTTACCTGTATTGGTCTGTGTTGGGTGTTCTAGGGCCTTTTGGAATTTGAGGAAATATACAAAATTATACGATACATAGGAGAACTACAAAATCACACTAGTGGTTCTAAAATGTCCATGGTTCCTGGAGGATTTTCTGGCCCAGAACACCTAAACTCAGAGACTCACTGTAGTTGGTTGAATAGTGTCCTGATTTAGAAATAGGGTCTTGGCAGACGTCATCAAGGTAAGGCTCAAGATGAGATCCTACTGGATTAGGGCAGCTCTATATCCAATTAGCGTGTCCTTATAAGGCACAGAAAAGGAAATACAGAGACACAGAGGTGAAGGCCACGTGAAGATGGAGCCAGAGCTGGAGTTCTGCTTCCAGAAGCCAAGGAGCACCTCAGGCCACCAGAAGCTCAGGAGAACAAGGAAGGAGTCAGCCCTAGAGCCTTCAGAGGGAGCACAGCTCTGCCGACACTTTGATTTCAGACTTCCAACCTCCAGAACTACGAGAGAATTCATTTCTGTGGTTGTAAGCCATCCGTTTGAGGCACTTTGTTATGCAGCCATGAGAAAAACCTACACTGATGCTGTCGCCACAGTCAGCCTCATGCCAGAGAACAGAGGGCTGAGCCCCTGGCCATGTGTGCATCTGGGAGGAGAATGGAACAGAGAAAGAGCAGCTCAGAGGAAAGGAGACCTGCAATCTGAGGAACAGTGTCCTGAATGTAGTAACAAGACTGGCTAACCCTACACAGCACTCACTCTGGGCCAGACGTAACTCTGTGTAACATGCACAAACTCATTTAATGCTTGCAACAACCATCTGAACTTGGTTGGTTTTGTTTTGTTTTGTTTTGAGTCAGGGTCTTGCTCTGTTGCCCAGGCTGGAGTGGAGTGGCATAATCATGGCTCACTGCAGCCTTGACCCCCCCAGGCTCAGGTGATCCTCCCACCTCAGCCTCCCAAGTAGCTAGGACTACAGGGGTGCACCATCACACCCGGCTAATTTTTTTATTTTTTTGGTAGAGATGGGGTTTTGTCCATGTCGCTCAGGCCAGTCTCTAATCCCTTGGTCTCAAGTGCTCCTCCCACCTCAGCCTCCCAAAGTGCTGGGATTACAGACGTGAGCCACCACCCTGGTCTTTGGTGTGACTGTTATCCCTATTTTATAGGAGATGAAACTGAGGTGGAGGGAAATCAATAACTCACCCGAAGTCACACAGTTTGTAAGAGAAGAGTCAAGGTTCAAATCCAGGCTGCCTGGAAAGTCTCCAAAGCCCTCGCTCCTAATCACTTATCCAAACCAAAACAACTCTTCAGTCTGTACTTACTCATGTGAGGAACTCTGGAAAATCAAGAGTCTGCAGAATTGAGGGGTGACATCAGGAAAATACCATTCTATGGAAATGAAACTGCTGGGAATCGAGCCATGGCAGAAGTGACCCCCACCCCAGGGCACCTGGGAATGTGCTGCTGAGAAGCACACGTCCCTTCCAGGGCCTCTGTGCAGGCACCACATTCAATGTGGGAACTGAAAGATGACGATGGAAAAAGTAAAGATGCGGCTGGGTGTGGTGGCTCATGCTTGTAATCCCAGCACTTTGGGAGGCTGAGGCATGGGGATCACTTGAGGTCAGGAGTTCGAGACCAGCCTGGCCAATATGGTGAAACCCTATCTCTACTAAAAACACAAAAATTAGCCAAGCGTGGTAGTACACATCTGTAAGCCCAGCTGTCAGGGAGGCTAAGGCAGGAAAATCACCCAGGAGGTGGAGGTTGCATGAGCTGAGATTGTGCCATTGTACTTCGGCCTGAGCGACAGAGTGAGAATCTATCTCAAAAAAAAAGAAAATGAAGACAGCAAGTGGGGCCAGCTGCCAGAGTATTATCTGCCTCACTGCCTAGTAAGAGGAGGCAGACAATACTCAAAAACTGCTAAATACCAGCACCTTGGGGACAGGGCATGGTGACGTCCAGTCTGCCACAACAGCACACAGGAGGGACAGCAGGCACGAAGGGAGGAGTGGGGAGGGAAAGGCTTTCTGGAGAAAGTGATGTTTGAGAGAGATTATTCAGGAAGAGTTAACTGGTAAGAGCATTTTAGGAAGGCAACACGGCAAAGACGTGGGATAATTAAAAGAAACAACAAGCCAGGAGATATGGTTTGGCTGTGTCCCCACCAAATCTCATCTTGAATTGTAGCTCCCGTAATTCTCACATGTTGTGGGAGGGACCCTGTGGGAGATAACTGAATCATGGGGGTTTACCTCATGCTGTTCTCATGGCAGTGAATACCTCTCACGAGATCAGATAGTTTTATAAGGGGAACCCCCTTTTTGCTTGGCTCATTCTCTCTTGTCTGCCACCATGTAAGAAGTGCCTTTCACCTTCTGCCTTCCGCCATGATTGTGAGGCCTCCCCAGCCACGTGGAACTGTAAGTCCATTAAACCTCTTTTTCTTTATAATTTACCTAGTCTCGAGTATGTCTTTATCAGCAGGAGTTTGTTGTTATGGAGAAGTATAGGTGAGGCCTAAGAAGTGGACAGTGAGGCTGAGGAGGGAGGCAGCCTGATCTTTTGAAGGTTGCAGCTACTGGGCCAAGAAGCTTGGAGTTTGCCTGTAGATGAAGAAGAGCTACCTATGGAAGAAGGTGTGGACAGCATGTGTTCTAGATGGAGATCACTGTGGCCAGTGTGCAGGGAATGAGGGGGCTGTCGCATAACTAGAGGCAGTCAGACCAGCAAGGAAGTTTTTTGACAGAAAAGATTGTAGAATATGAGTTTTGTAAAGTGCTCCTCAAAAACTGGGTGGGAGGCCTGGATGGCGTCATCCGTGATAACCCCACTTGGATGTTCACAAAGTGCTTTAGTGTATGGAGGGCTCTGAGATGTCTGCAGCAAGGAAACCTGGGACTCTGTTTTACATTGTACCTGTTCACATCGCAGGGGCTAATGTCTCAGGAATGTCTGTCAACAGAAGACAGAGGCCTAGGCTAGGGCGGTGTCAAAAAGGATGGATTTTAAAATATTTAAGAAGCATGCTTTGTCTCTCGAGTCACCCGCTTGTCCCTCTTCCAAGTGTACTTTCCTTCCTTTTTTTCTTTCCTTACTGTTCTAAAGCTTTTTAAGAAACTTCCACTTCTGCTCTGAAAATAAATAAATAAAACAGCCAGACACAGTGGCTTATACCTGTAATCCCAGCACTTTGGGAGGCCAAGGCAGGCAGATCACCTGAGGTCAGGAGTTTGAGACCAGCCTAGTCCAACATGGTGAAGCCCTGTCTCTACTAAAAATACAAAAATTAGCCGGGCGTGGTGGTGGGTGCCTGTAATCCCAGCTACTCGGGAGGCCGAGGCAAGAGAATCTCTTGAACCTGGGAGGCAGAGGTTGTAGTGAGCCAAGATAACGCCACTGCACTCCAGCCTGGGCAACAGAGTGAGACTCTGTCTCAAAAAAAACAAACAAACAAATAAAAAATTTAAGATCAAAGCACAAACTGTGTAATTAGCTAGAAATGGCTCCCGTCCTCAAAAAGCCAAAAGACAACCATTTAGCCTTTAACGATTTGTTGACCCTGAACTACTTTGGGATCCTTTCACAATGCATTGCAAAGTTTGGCTACTTGTACTTGATCCACATTCTGGTGGTTTTCATTTCCTTTCTCTTAGATCCTCTCTTCATGTGTAATAGTTGCTGCCGACAATGATTTCCAGATGTGAGCCTGCTCTGTCCCAGTCCAGCAGTGAGAAGTATGGAAAAACTGAACCAGGCATTGAATTCTGAAGAAATACAGGTGCAAGAGCAAGCATTCGACAGTCGTTCACTATGCTAATGAGGCTTACACAGAAAGATGGCATGCCATTGGATATTGTACCTTACAGTAAATTAATATTTTGTTAAAATGTATTGTAAAAAAAAAAATGAGGGAAAGTGACACAAGACTTGGATTAATCAGGCATGGCAAGTAAAGAGAAGGGGGAGAGGCTGGGCACGGTGGCTCACACCTGTAATCCCAGCACTTTGGGAGGCCGAAGCAGGCGGATCACCTGAGGTCGAGAGTTCAAGACCAGCGTGACCAAGATGGAGAAACCCCGTCTCTACTAAAAATACAAAATTAGCAGAGTGTGGTGGTGCATGCCTGTAATCCCAGCTACTCAGGAGGCTGAGGCAGGAGAAGTGCTTGAACCCGGGAGGCAGGATTTGCGATGAGCCAAGATCGCACCATTGCACTCCAGCCTGAGCAACAAGAGCAAAACTCCAACTCAAAAAAAAAGAAAAAAAAAAAAAAGAAAAAAGAAAGAAAGAAAAGGGAGGGAAGGGAGCCCCGAGGCAGCCTCTGGGTTTGGGTGGAACAGGCTTGCTGGCCAAGGGGACCTCATTTGGGGAGGCAGCAGGTGTAGCTGTGGAGTCCAGACTGTGCTTGGATGTGTGGGAAGGAGGTCCAGCTGGAGGGCTTGGGAGCCAATCTGAAGTGGAGGGACAAGACGGGCATTGGGAATATGGGTCAAGATCAGGGTCACGGGAGAGGTTGCAGTCACCTGGCGAAGGTCCAGAGGTGAGGAATAAAGTGGACTCATGATTTTGAGTCTTGGTCAAAGCCTGCCAGGTATGGCCAAGGCAACCGGAAGACTTCTTTGGGAGCCAAGTGCAATTAGACCCATACTCTAACCAATGCCATTATCCTGTGAGTGTCTGGAAAAGGATGTGAAATACTCAGGGTCCTGAGGAGTAGGTGGACTGCCTAGGAAAAGGCTCCCAATAAGCCAAGGCTGCTCCAAGGTCCGTTCACAGGAGGAGGAGGTGCATCTTGTAGATGGGGATTCTAATCCCCGGTATGGGTGCAGGAAAAGTTCAGCAAGCTTCTGTACAGCCAGGGTAAAATTTCATTCAAGACCATCCAGTTTTCTCTGCTTCGAACCGATGCTCACCAAACAGCCTCTGATTAGTCATTTGAGTTCCTGAGAATACCAGGAAGGGGGTGGTGCTCTGCAGAGCCCAGACAGGAATATTGTCTCACGGAAAGATGCCCATCCCCGTGGCACCTTAATGAGTCAGAGGCTGGCTGGCACACTGGTCTCCTGGGAGCCTGGTCCATATGTCCTTTCTGAGCCTGACCTATCCCCACAGGGGGCTGGGAGCAAGCACCCACTTTGGCAACTGCCCCAAAGAGCAGCACAGCCTTTTTTGTGTGTGTGGAAAGATGAGTGGTTTTAATGAGAATGATACAAGACAGATGACCTTTCTCCAAGAAATGAGATAAAAGTGAACACATGCTATTGCTGTCACGTGGATGTCAATCATGATGATAACATAAATACAAATCTTGACCATCAGGGTTCTAAGGACCACTCAAAGCATTACCCAAAAGCTACAATGGAAAAGAGTTTTCTGCCTCTCAAAGGTGATGAGAATGTTATTGAGGAAAATTTCAGCCAAGGTGTAGAAAAGTCTAAATCATCATCTCTCCTTTCCATAATATTAGTAAGTACAGCTAACCCTTGGAAGATTTTCTCAGGGCCAAGCACTACCCACTTTTCATATTCTGTACTAACTCACAGTGACCTTGAAATAGGCACTATTATACCTATTTTATATTTGAAGAAACAGAAGCACAGTGAGCTGAAGGAGCTTCCCCAGGGACATTCCCCTACTGACCCTCCCTGGTGGCCTCCCCTGAGCCACCCCCCAGCTCCTCTGGGACTCTCCGCAGCTCCCCCGCTCCAGGATTCTGGGCCTGGCTTCCTGTCAGGAAGCTTTCAGCACCACTGGAGGCTGGTTATTTACCTTTCGTCTATCAACTCTCCTCAGTGAGACCCCAGAAGACCGGAGAGAGCAGGGCCACTTCAGAGGTGTGAGGCTCACCCAGCTTGGTCTTCTCTTCGGACTCCTGGGGGATTCTATGGAGAGCAAGGTGGATGTCTGCAGATGGAAGGCACCGTTCCCATAAAGCTCTGTAAAATACCAGGACACAAGCACTACTACCCAGAACCCCTCAAAACCAAGCGTCTTTCACACAGGCAAGAGAATAAATACCTTACGGCTTTGGTGTCTTGAGGGTCTCATACCTGAGCTTTTTCTGCCCTTCATTCTTGTCAGTTTACGAAATTAACATCTGCTGATGGTTTTCAGTAGTAACATTGGTCACCATGACCGGGCACAGTGGCTCACGCCTGTAATCCCAGCACTTTGGGAGGCCAGGGCAGGTGGATCACCTTAGGTCAGGCGTTCAAGACCAGCCTGGCCAACATGGTGAAACCCCGTCTCTACTAAAAATACAAAAAAATTAGACAGGCATGTTGGTGGGCGCCTGTAGTCCTAGCTACTTGGGAGGCTGAGGCAGGAGAATCCCTTGAACTTGGGAGTCAGAGGTTGCAGTAAGCTAAGATCGCCCCACTGCATTCCAGCCTGGGTGACAAAGGTAGACTCCATCTCAAAAAAATAAAATAAAATAAAATAACAACAACAACAACAACAAAGAAACCCCTAAAAAAATGGTTCCCACCTGTGATTTATTACCACTGTGAAAAATTACAAATACCTTGCATTTTGTTTAGACCTCGGCAGATCAGCTCAGCCCAGCTTAGACTGACCATGGGAATCATCTGGGAAGCTTTAAAAAAATGCTGATGTCTGGGTCCCAACTTCAGGGATCCTGATTTAATTGTTTTTTGGAGGATAGCCTGGGCATCGGGATGCTAATGCTTCCTGAGTGTGAAAACTACTGGAGAGTGAGTAAAACCCACCATGGTCAGAGTCCCTCACAGCTCTGAAGATTCTGAAGGCTGCAATTTTGGCTCCAGCTTGCTGTCTAGGAGATGGAGGCTACTGTTGGAAAAATGCCTCCCTGGGAAGCTGCGTTAGAATCTCATCCAAGCAGCTTGCAGGGACAAAACTGCAGTCTGTGAAACATTGCCTGGGATTTTATTCAAAGTCTTTTTCATTCATTCGTAGAATGAAAGTTCGTTTCTTGTGCTGCTAGGAACCTATTGAGCGACAGGGAGTGGATGCTCAAATGCTGCTGCAGAGGCATTAGCCAGTATTAAAGAGCATAGTAAACATGTAGTGGGTACGTCCCATGTGTCAGACACTATTCAGGCACTTTACAATATTACTTCACTTGATCCGCACAACAACCCTATGAAATAGGTACTACTGTATGCACTTTACTGACAAGGAAACCAAGATCAGAGAGGTTAAGTATCTTGCCCAAAGTTGCACAGCTGGTAAGTCCCACAGCCAGACTTTGAAACTCAAGTGCCCAGGCTCTTCAGTGACCTGTGTGACACTAGGACCACAGTGGGGCATGGCCAGTGTGGACTTTGTGTAAGCACACATGAGATGTTTCCAGGATCACCATACTTTTCAAGAGCTTCTTTGAGATGAGTCAAGGTCTCGGTTAGGGGTGAACCAATGACTGCTGTTTGATCACTCCTGGTGGGACCTACTCTGTGCCCACTGGCTGCTAGGCTTGGGGGAATTTAAATTTTAATAGAGTTGCTTCCAACTGCATTGTAAAGGCGGGAAATATGTTGATTTAAGAAGAATTTAGATTCATGTGGGATTCACATATGGATTACAAAGCAGGACCAAGAATTAAGTAAGGGACATAAGAAGGCATGGGGGCTGGCCGGGCACGGTGGCTCATGCCTGTAATCCCAGCACTTTGGGAGGCTGAGGTGGGTGGATCACCTGAGGTCAGGAGTTCAAGACCAGACTGGCCAACATGGTGAAGCCCCATCTCTACTAAAAATATAAAAATTAGCCGGGCCTGGTGGCGGGCACCTGTAATCCTAGCTACTCGGGAGGCTGAGACAGGAGAATCACTTGAACCTGGAATGCAGAGGTTGCAGGAGCCGAGATAGCGCCACTGCACTCCAGCCTCTCCACTCTCCAGCCTGGGCTACAGAGCAAGACTCCATCTCAAAAAAAAAAAAAAAAAAGGTATTGGGGGACATCACTGTTCTTTTCATTCAGGGTCAAGGAGCACAGCAGGAGATTCCTGAGGCTGTCCCATGTACAGGTCTCAGAGACAGATATCTAAGATATTTGGTTTGAGGCATTTTAATTATTTTTGCTTGCTTACAGATGGCTATCTCTATTGGTTACAAGTAACGAGCATGTTTCCTGCTTTTCTGAACAAAGGTAGCAACTCCGTAGATATCAGAATTCTTTTTTAAGGGTTCTTTTTGTAAAAGCAATATCCATTCATTGTATAAAATTTAGAAAACATAGATAAACCAAAAGAAGAGAGTAAAAACCTTCCCCAACCCCAAGACAAAGAGTAATTACTATTTGTGTTTTGGTTTGGATCTTTTGGCAAACATCTGGTACAATTTTAGTTTATATCTTTCCAGTCTTTTTAACTCTGGCTTTATAAGTTACCCGCCACCCTCAAAATGAGGTATTTCAAGACATACAGTTTTAGAGCTGTTTTTTATTTTCACTTAATAATCCTTTTCTTTTTTCTCCTTATTCTCCTTTCATAGGTAAAATGAGACAAACTCTTTGATCTACTGACAACTCTACTGTATCATTTCTCCCATATAATGAAAAAGATGACAATAGAAGGATTAATGATAGAAAAATGATTTAGGAACTACAGGAGGAAAAAAGAATGAAAATATAATTAAGATCACTCTTTGGCTGAAAGTAAATTACGACAGTGGAAATGATTTTGCTTAAATTATGTATCAGTTATTATGATTATTACTTACCTTTCTTTGAGCACTTACCATCTTCCAGAGAACCATTTTACCTAAACTACTTTGTTCAATCTTCACACCTACCCACAGATTAGTTAATGGTATTAGCTGTAATAATAATAGTAGAATGCCGATTTTCAGATTAAAAAACTAAAGCAGAGAGAGGTGAGCTTGTCCCAGTCACACCGTTTAAAAGTGGCAGGGCCAGAAATTGAATCCAGGCTCTCTAAGCCTAAACTCTTTGCAGCAATTTTTATTATTTATTTTAAACTTATTTCATTTGAGTTATTAGCCACTAACGTATGCTGTTTCCTATAAACACAATGTTTTACCCATGCCTGCTGTTCAGAGTGATACTAAATAATCGTGTTTTACACAAGAGGTCAAACCAGGTCCTGCAATGTCACTCAGCACTGGGCTCTAACTCAAGTGGCAGGGGTCCCTGACCCGACGGAAGAAGGTTCTGTAGGGATCATACTTGATGCCCAGAAAGTTCCTCTCTTCAGCCTTCCCCACTAACACTGGCCTGGCCTCTCCTAGCAGCCTGGCCGGGCCTCTCCTAGCAGCCTGGCCTGGGCCTGTCAAACTCCAGTGTCCTTGCTCTGAATCCCTCCTCTCCACAGACCCCAATGATTGGCCATAGAATGAGCTCACAAAGGCATTTACTCTAAAATCATAAATCTGAATGATATTTGTAAAAAGGCTGCTTTGAGAGGTTCTACTCAGTATCGGATTCTGCTGGCAGACCAAGCCCTGGCAAACACACACTCGCACTAATGCAGCATGGATCACCCCTTTATATTTTCCTCATACCATACAGTTTTTAGGAGCATTTTGATGAACATTCAATCTTCACAACAATCCTACCTACCAGAAAAGCAGGTAGATATTATAAGTTCCATATTACTGATGAAAAACACTAAGGCCCAGAGAGGTTCAGAGGATTAGAAAGTTATAGAATCATCAATTCTCATAAATGCAAGAGGACCAAAAAAGTCCATCAAAACCAGGAATAACCAATGAGGCTAGAACTGAGTGTTGACTCTGATTCAGGTAGTGAACATCTGAGGCCCTGTGTTAAAAAGAATAAGGTTAGTGGGAAATAATGATAGCTAATGTCGTTTTTTGGGTTTTTGTTTTTGTTTTAATCTCGATAGGGTCTCACTCTGTCACCCAGGCAGGATTATGGTTCACTGCAGCCTCGACCCCCTGGGCTCATGTCATCCTCTCACCTCGGCCTCCCAAGGAGCTGTGACTATAATATGCACCACCACACATGGCCAATTTTTTTTTCAATTTTGTAGAAACAAGGTCTAACTATTTTGCTCAGGCTGGTCTCAAACTCCTGGGCTCTAGAGATCCTCCTGCCTCAGCCTCCCAAAGTGCTGGGATTAGAGGTGTGAGCCACTGCATCCAGCCCCTGTTTTGTTTTTGTTTTTGTTTGAGACAGAATCTTGCTCTCTTGCCCAGGCTGGAGTGCAGTGGCATGATCTTGGCTCACTGCAACCTCTGCCTTCCAGGTTCAAGCAATTCTTGTGCCTCAGCCTCCGGAGTAGCTGGGATGACAGACATGCACCACCATGTCCAGCTAATTTTTATATTTTTAGTAAAGACAGGGTTTTGCCATGTTGGCCAGGCTGGTCTTGAACTCCTGGCCTCAAGTGATCCGCCTGCCTTGGCCTCCAAGAGTGCTAGGATTACAAGCATGAGCCACCGTACGTGGCCATATTAAATCATTTAACCTCATGACATGCAGTAGGTACTCTTCTGCTCCTCCCTTTATTGATGAGCTAACTGAAGAACTGCATGATTGAGAAAACTGCCCAAGGTTATGCAGCTGTTAAATGACAGAACCAGGATATGAACCCAGACAGTGTGATTCTAGAGCTGGTATTCTTAACTGTCGTGCTAAACTGCTATGATCACGTAGCAACACCTGTCAGGGGCAGGGGTAGGGAGAGATGGCACTTGTACCATCATGGGCAAAAGAGTACCTAGGTACCAAGACAAGGAACTGAAGGCACAAACTGTTTCAGTATAATAAAGAAAATAGTTAGAATAAGAATAGTCATAATACAAATTAGATATAGAGATGATCACGAACAATTATCAATCACTAGTATAAACATTATTAATCATTAGTTTTTAATATTACTCTTCATTGTATTACTAATATAACCAAGGAATAACTGGCGGGTAGAGGGTAGGTGCTGAAGGGACATTGTGAAAAGTGACCTAGAAGGCAAGAGGTGAGCCCTCTGTCACGCCCACGTAAGGGCCACTTGAGGGCTCCTTGGTCAAGCGGTAACACCACTGCCTGGGAAGGCACTCGTTACTTAGCAGACTGCGAAAGGGAGTCTCCTTTCCTTGGAGGAGTCAGGGAACACTCTGCTCCACCAGCTTCTTGTGGGAGGCTGGATATTATCCAGGCCTGCCTGCAGTCATCCGGAGGCCTAAACCCCTCCCTATGGTGCTGTGCTTCAGTGGTCATGCTCCTTGTCCACTTTTATGCTCCTCCCGTACTCCTGGTTCCTCTTTGAAGTTCGTAGTAGATAGCAGTAGAAGAAATAGTGAAAGTCTTAAAGTCCTTGATCTTTCTTGTAAGTACAGAGACGAAAACGCTGACTTATGCTGCCTTCTCTCTCTGCTTCAGCTACCTAAAAGGGAAGGGCCCCCTATCCTGTAATCACGTGACTTGCTTCACCTTGTCAATCACTTAGAAGATTCATCCTCCTTACCCTGCCCGCTTGTCTTGCATGCAATAAATATCAGCAAGCCCAGCCGTTCGGGGCCACTACCGGTCTCCACATCTTGATGGTAGTGGTCCCCCGGGCCCAGCTGCTTTCTCTTTATATCTTTGTTTTGTGTCTTCATTTATTACAATCTCTCGTCTCCGCACACAGGGAGAACACCCGCCAAGCCCCATAGGGCTGGACCCTACATACCATGTATTTGCAGCACCCAAGCTCTTAATAACTGCCATGCTGGGTCGGGCATGGTGGCTAACGCCTGTAATCCCAGCATATTGGGAGGCGGAGGCAGGCAGATCACTTGAGGTCAGGAGTTCAAGACCAGATTGGCCAACATGGTGAAACTCCATCTCTACTAAAATACAAAAATTAGCTGGGTGTGGTGGCAGGTGCCTGTAATCCCAGCTACTTAGGAGGCTGAGGCAGGAGAATCACTTGAACCCAGGAGGCAGAGGTTGCAGTGAGCCAAGATTGCACCATTGCACTCCAGCCTAGGCCACAAAACGAGACTCCATCTCAAAAAAATAAAATAAAAATAAATAACTGCCATCCTTTCTCATCTAAACTGTCCCACCAGATGTTTAAGTCCCCTCTACAATATCCGTTTCAGCTGTTGCTTGAATGGAAATTTTTTTTTTTTTTTTTTTTTTT
>NW_016820098.1:2744903-2758640 GCF_001698545.2 Rhinopithecus bieti | reverse complement strand
TCACTGCAAGCTCCGCCTCCCGGGTTTACGCCATTCTCCTGCCTCAGCCTCCCGAGTAGCTGGGACTACAGGCGCCCGCCACCTCACCTGGCTAGTTTTCTGTATTTTTTAGTAGAGACGGGGTTTCACCGTGTTAGCCAGGATGGTCTCGATCTCCTGACCCCGTGATCCGCCCGTCTCGGCCTCCCAAAGTGCTGGGATTACAGGCTTGAGCCACCGCGCCCGGCCGAATGGAAATATTTTGAGGTAGGAATTTGCTCAGTGTTAGAAATTTTTGTTCCCCAAAATTGAGTATCATAACACACTTGGCCTAATTTAAAAATACATATTTTGACTTTTGAAAATATCAATGCTCTGCTATTTAAAAAAAGAACAAAATAATGCTCTTTGCAGCAACATGGATGTAGCTGGAAGCCATTATCCTAAGCGAATTAATGCAGGAACAGAAAACAAAATACCGCATGCTCTCACTTGTAGATGGGAGGTAAACATTGGGTCCACACAGATGCGAAGCTGGAAACAACAAACACCGGGGCTCCAAAAGGAGTGGGGGTTGAAAAACTACCTGTTGGGTGCCATGTTTGCCACTTGAGCGACAGGATCATTAGAAGCCCAGACCTCAGCATCATGCAGTATATTGGCTGCCCAGGTACCCCCCAATCCAAAATAAAAATGAAAAAAGAAATAAACAAAAATCAGGAATATTCGATTGCCACTGAGCAGTATCTTTGTATTTGAGAGTTAAAAGAGAGAGAGAGCTCTTTTCTCGACAGTACAACTGGAAATAACCCAACCAAGCCTTTTTTGAATGCGCAGGGCTTTTGAGGAATTGCTTTCTCAGAGTTGTTTTGTTTCTGCTTTTGATTCTTTTTGGCTCCTCTTCCTCGGTTGCGAGGATACCGTGTGAATTAAGGCGGCGATGCCCCCCAGCTCTGAAGCAGTCAGAGTGGGGCCCTCTGGAAACCCTATCGAGTAAAAGGTCATATAAAGATTTCGTTTCTTCAACAGAAATGAGAACCACAGCTCCGTGGCTGGAGAATAAAGGAAAGGCATTTTCAGCCATGCCAGGGTGCACTATAAATAAGAATGTGCCTGGGTATGTCCTGCCTGCTGAGCTTGTCTTACTATTCAACTATCGGACTTTGATTTCGGTTAAGTAAACATGAACTTGGGGACAACCAGCTTTTCTGCATCTCTAGTCAGGGAGTTGTAGGCACAAGGTTGAGCTGGCGGCTCTGGCAGTGAGCTGGCCAAGCGAGGTGGCCTGGTATTCAGCCCAGAAAGGAGAGAATGAATATATAGTGGATACCTACGGTGGGTCTGGCACTGTGGATGGGCTGTGGGTCCCACAGTAGACGTCTCTGTGCTCGTACAGTCTTACGGGGAAGCCAGACATTCAGCAAGAAAGAACACAAGTGGATTAGATTCCAAGCATGATCCACTTTAGGAAGGGCAAGCACAGAGCAGCGACTGTGCACAGCGGGTGCAGCTCTGGGGAAGTCAGCCCTGACTCTGGGCACAGGAAGGCTTACTGGACCAGGGACATTTAACCAATGCCTGAAGCATGAGTTGAGATTAGCTAGATGAAGAGGTCTCGTAGAAGGTGAGAGTGAAGGTGAAACCAGCCCAATTTTCCAACAACCTGAATGCCCATAGAACTGAAGCTTGAGAAACTTGAACATTCACCCAGTGAGATGCACCTGCTGCATGTTGACCCACCCCCCTTCATTACCACCCCCCCCAACTCCTGTTTTCCTACACATGATTACAGTGAGACTCTAGAACCCTCATTCAACCACCTGCTGCCTGCTGGCCAATGCCACTTCCTTGCCTGGCTTTAACTGGAAATGCGGGATGTATTTGAGGCTTAGCTCCTATCTCTTTGGCTGATGCTAGCTGTAATGTAATAAAGCCTTATTTTCTGGCAATACTGCTGTCCCACTGATTGGTTTTCTGTGCAGCGAGCAACAGGACCTAGATCGAATCCCTGGTGTTCAGTAACAAAGGGAGTTTAGTCAGAAAAAACAGCAAATGTAAGAAAGCTTCAGGCCGGGCGCAGTGGTTCACGCCTGTAATCCCAGCACTTTGGAAGGCCAAGGCAGGCGGATCACCTGAGGCCAGGAGTTTGAGACCAGTCTGGCCAACATGGTGAAACCCCGTCTCTACTAAAAATAAAAAATTAGCTGGGTGTGGTGGCAGGCGCCTATAGTCTGAGCTACTTGGGAGGCTGAGGTAGGAGAATCACTTGAACCCAGGAGGCAGAGGTTACAGTGAGCCGAGATGGCACCAGTGCACTCCAGCCTGGGCTACAATAGCAAAACTCCGTCTCAAAAAGAAAGAAAGAAAGAAAGCTTCAAGTTCTCTTGGAGACACAGTGGCCTGGAGGGAAAGTGCAGGAAGTGTGGGGGGCTGCTGAGTGTAAGGGCCCCCACAGGCCACACCAAGGATTTAGTTTTGCTTTACAAATCCTACCTCATATAATCTTACAAACAACACCGTGAGGTTGGTATTATCTGCTCAACGGTACTAAAGAGAAAAATCAGGCTCTGAGAACTGAAGTAATGTGCCCAAGTTTCTGTAGCTGGAACTCCCAATCATCACTCATCCTTATACAACATTTAACCATGTCACCCCACTTTATTTCTATAAGTCCTTTAAAATGTGCCCAATTTAAAGAAGGAGAGACCAGGTGCGGTGGCTACCACCTGTAATCCCAGCACTTTGGGAGGTCTAGGTGGGTGGATCACTTAAGGCCAGGAGCTGAAGAGGAGCCTGGCCAGCATGGTGTACTCCATGTTTACTAAAAATACAAAAATTAGCTGGGTGTGGTGGCATACGCCTATAGTCCCCATTACTTGGGAGGCTGAGGCACGAGAATCACTTGAAACTGGGAGGCAGAGGTTGCAGTGAGCTGAGATCGCGCCACTACACTCCAGTCTGGGTGACAGAGTGAGACCTTGTCTCAAAAAAATAAAATAAAGATGGAGAAACTGAAGCTCAGAAAAGTTTTGCTCAAGATAATGTAGCCAGAAAGCATCAGAGCTGAGATTTAAATCCTGCAGTTCTGCCTCCAAAGCTTTCTGTCTCTGCCTTAGGAGTAGCTTTCAAACTTGAGTGTGAAAAAAATACTAAGGAGCTTTTAAAAAGTGCAGGGTCTCTGGCCTTATTCCATTATCTGCTTCAGTATGACCTTGGACAAATCGCCCGGCTCTAACCATATCCGCTTTCTGATCTGCGAAACGAGGAGGCAGATCTTCATTCTCCACAGTGGGAGATCAGTTGCTGTTGCCTACTCCAGAAAAGAAGTGGCATCACAAGCATGATGTTTGGTGGCATAGAGGGTGATCAGCTAGATGCAGAAAAACCTTGCCTCTTGAGAGGGAGACAATGGGGTGAGCTCATCTACGTAAATCTTATAGAACTAGTTGATTCTTTAACCTGTATACAACTACAGTCTTGATAAAAAATTTAAAATGAAAATAAAATCAAGTGAGGGGTGAGACTAGATAACCTCTGTGCTTTATCAGAATTTCTAAGATAATCTTAGATCTGAAAAGATACTGCCTGTTGTGCTAATGCTTTGGGAAGAACTGGTTAACAGTTAAACACCCTGAAAATACTGGAGTTCATCTCCTCTCTCCCCACCTTTTTTTAAAATTTTTTTTTTTTGAGACAGAGTCTCACTTTGTCACCCAGGCTGGAGTGTAGTAGCACGATCTTAGCTCACTGCAACCTCTGCCTCCTCCTCCTGGGTTCAAGCGATTCTCCTGCCTCAGCCTCCTGTGTTGCTGGGATTAGAGATGCGCACCATGATGCCCAACTAATTTTTGTGTTTTTAGTAGAGACGGGTTTTCACTATGTTGACCAGGCTGGTCTTGAACTCCTGACCTTAAGTGATCCACCCTCCTCAGCCTCACCAAAGTGCTGGGATTATAGGCGTGAGCCACCACACCTGGCCCATTTTCCTTTTCTTGAAATGTGGTAAGGAGGAAAGGGGAAGACATAGGAGAAACAATGTTTGGGCCTTGACTTAGGCCCAGGTGCTGTGCTAAGCACATTTGTTATCATCTCAATGAGCTGTCGTGGTTATTATTGTCCCAAGTTTAAAGATCAGGAGAGTCTGAAGTAATTTACCTAAAGAAACACAGCTGATGAGAGTCCGAGCCTGAATTTGAACCACAACTCCAGTTGTTTCTTGTGTTGACATTTGATTAAACCCAAAGGCAACACATTACCTCCCCATCGCCGAGCCGAACCCCTTGAAGGCAATTTTGCAGGAGCTGATCCTGCTATGCGGTGTGGCGTTATGATGTAATCTGATCTAATCCTATCTAATTTGAGGAGAAAACTTGGAAGCTATAGGAGTGAGATGTGAGCTTAGAACTCTTTAGACACTTGTCATAGAAACTCACTAGAAATATCCTTTTTTTTTTTTTTGGAAAGACAGGGTTTTGCCATGTTGCCCAGGCTGCTCTCGAACTCTTGGACTCAAGCGATCCGCCCAACTCAGCCTCCCAAAGTGCTGGGATTACAGGCATGAGCCACCGTGCATGGCTGAGACATCCTGAATAAAAAGGGGAAATGTATTTATTTAGTGCACAGGGATTCTTTTAAGAACTGTAGGACAGGATATATATAGTTGGGTCTTGAGAAGGGATGGATCTTGAAACTGGAAAGTTTCTGAAACTCTGTATCTCTTTTCTCTGCACATCTGCTAATCCATTTTCCCTTCCTCCCAAAATAACCTGGAAGAATATAGTCACTGTATAACTCTTGCCCTTCTCCATCCTCGTTTTCATGTTACCTGTAACAGTTCCAGCCTCAGAGAGTGACTCATCTGCTAGCGCCCTTGTTTGAAATTCCTGGGAAAGAGAATTTGATTTGTCCATGCCTGGTCTAATCAGCAGAGAATGTGGCCGTCCTACATGAATATGCCTGTGCATGTGCGTGCGTGTGCGTGTGTGTGTGTGTGTGTGTGTGTGTGGTGTGTGTAGCAGTTCCATGAGAAAAAGAAAAGGTAGGACCATGTGCTCACAGGCTTTACTAAGTCTGACCTGCTAGGACACAGCACCGTGGAGTTCACTTCCTCTTTCTATTCCTACTTTACAGGACTAAAAAATAAATTTGTGATAATAAAATATCGTTAAAGAAGCAAAACAAAAAGGTTAAATTATATGTACAGTGGCCTTTTGAAATAAGTATTAGTCTGATTTAATTTTTGGTTGCATATGTCAGAAACTACACTCAATGTAACTCAAGCAGAAAGAAAATTGAACATTCATGCGAACTGGGAAATACAGATGTGATCTGACATCATGCATACGTGAATCTGGGAGCTGAAATAATATCTTCGGGGCTCTGCCTCTCTCTTACCACTTCTCATTTCTGCCTTCCTCTCCATGTTGGTTTCATTTGCTGCTTCTATAGATGGCTGCTTCCATGAAGCTGGGAAAGATGACTACTAGTAGCTCTGGTTTGCCAGTAGTAACAGCCACTCATTCCAGAACAGTGCTTCTCCATGTATGGAAGGGGAGGTCAGTAGCACCCCCTGAAGAGCATTTTGGGGATTTGTGGGGATGGTTTTGGTTGTCACAATGAAGTGGAAAGCTACTGCTTAAATTTTATGCTAGACTTGCTGTGAAGCATGGAATAGTCCTACACAAAGAATTATCCTGTGTCCCACACAAATTTATAATGTCCAGCCGGACATCGATGTGGGTGGAAAGCCTATTTGTAATTAGTTGAGCCTAGACTTAACCTCATTTTATATATAAAGTATTTCTTGCACAGTTTTAATATATATTGAGTTGTCCATACATACTACCCTTGTGTAAAACAAGGGAAAGTTGTATTTTCTTTTGTTTGAAATTTTGCCAAGGGCTGTTCATGATTTCACTGTTTCAGAAACCACATCGCCGATGGCAATGCCACTTATGGTGTTGAAGGTGTCACACAGCACACCTGCATATGGCTTCATCTGTGGCTATCACACTCATGGTGATTCTACATGTTTGAGCAAGCATCCGACTCCCTCATTGTGTCTTCTGGTGTGGGCATAACCATGCATTTACATATTGATGCATTATTATTTTATTACATGCTATTTAAAAATGATTTTATTTTATTATAAGGTATTATAATTTCTCTTTTGTCTTGCAGTTAGAGCATCATATTGATTTTTATTTATTTATTTATTTATTTTGGTATAGACGGGGTCTTTTTTTGTTGCCCAGGCTGGTCTTGAACTCCTGGCTCCAAGCCATTCTCCACCCCCAAAGTGCTGAGATTACAGGTGTGAGCCACTGCACCCTGCCTGAAGTTTTAAATAACATGTACATTATCTATGAATTACCTTTCAGTATATTAAAAGGATAATAAAGTATTTGTTTATAAAAAGGAAGTGTTAGATTTTAGAACCACTGTCTTAGAGGAAGAGGACTGTGTATTCCCTCCTAATGAGCATCACCTTGCCAACTTGTAAGGATGAGCCAGATGGTCTAGTGTGGGTCATAGTCCACCCCTGAACCCAAGGGGTGACCAGGAAAGAAAGCGCTCCTGGCTAGCTTGGCTAGTGGGGCACCCTTTGGAAAGGGGTATGGAGGGAGACAGAATAGGCAGGACCCCAAGATACATAGCCTCTCAAGGTGACATGGAGTAGGGAGGGGCTCCTGAAAGGGAAAATGGGGTGCCGTCATTACATGAAGGCAGAAGGGAAGTTGGACAGGCTAAAGCAACAATTATGCACAAGACAAAACAAAAAAACATAGAAAAAGACTTAGAAACCTAAGAAATGGTAAACTGTTGACAAAACATTCCCTACTATAGCCTGCAGGGCTTACAGAACAAGTCCACAGCAAACCAAATTGCTAAGGATGAAGAGAAACAGAAAATGATCATTGAAATGCAAGAAAACTGCAAGAGAAAGCCACGATCCCCTCTAAACAACATTGATGATGCAACAATAACAAAGCTTCCTGCCTAAGATTGGCAGGAATTCCAGCTATGCTGTGCACAGTGGGAGATGGCCACGCCAGAGAGCTGGGCTTGGCAGCCAAGCTCCTCTGTTGAATGTTGAATCAGTCCCCAGGAAATACTAGTGGCGCACTAATTTTGGTAACCCCTGACTGCATATATGCAGTTGTTCATAATAATGGCACTCCAGGGAATTGAATCCACTCACTTGGAAGAACCAAGCAAAGGATTTGCATTGTTCTCATCAACTGATTGCCCATCTGGACATCCTCCTTGTGGGCTGAACTCTATATTTTTTCATAAAAACAAATCCTTAGGAGAGCTCCATAAATATCACTTCTTTCAGCTGGGTTGTGCCTGGAACTAGGGAGTGAACAATTGAGCCTAGAATATTGATATTCTAATTTGCTGATGGAGGGGTTGTACGGGTTAATCATTATTTTTTCTTTATTCAATAAACATTTGTACAGCATATTCCATGGCCTGGTACAGGACCGCGTGATACAAAGACTTGAGACTCACAGCTAGTGTGAGATCATGATCCACAAGCAGAAGTGCTGGATGACACCATGGGTTCATTCCCCATTCACTCCACGCCATGCATTGCTGCCCTCTTCTTCTTGGGCCCATCAAGCTGACTCCTGCCTCAGGCCCTTGTTTTTGGCTGTTTTCTTATCCCTAGATAGTTTATGAGTCCATTCCTCTCTTCCTTCAGTTATCTGCATAATTGCCACCTCCACAAAGAGGCTTTCCCTTCCCTAAACACCCAGCTAAAAGAACCCCTCTCACTTCCCCTCCCAGCCTTTATTCTCTTATTCCTGCCTGTTTTATCCCCTAACCTAGTTTGATTTTTCATCAAAATAGTCTCATTAATAAAACTGGAGAAGAAAATATTATCAGTATTTTATGTTAAATAATGGTTACTTCTTATTAAATATTTTCTATTTAGGCCGGGTGCGGTGGCTCATACCTGTAATCCCAGCATTTCGGGAGGCCGAGGCAGGTGGATCACCTGAGGTCAGGAGTTCGAGACCAGCCTGGCCAACATGGTGAAACCCCATCTCTACTAAAAATATAAAATCAGGTAGGTGGTGCACACCTGTAATCCTAGCTACTCGGGAGAGTGAGGCATGAAAATCACTTGAACCCGGGAGGCAAAGGTTGCAGTGAGCCAAGATTGCACCATAGCACTCCAACCTAGGCAACAAGAGCAAAACTCCATCTCAAAATACATATGTGTGCGTGTGTGTGTGCATGTATTTATCAGAAATTGCTGTGTTTTAAGTACATTAACTTTTTTTTTCTTTTTTGAGACGAGGTCTCACTCTGTCACCCAGGCTGGAGTGGAGAGGCACTATCATAACTCACAGATGCCTCGAACTCCTGAGCTCAAGCGGTACTCTGGTCTCTGCTTCCCAAGTAGCTGGGACTGCAGGCGGATGCCACCATACGCAGCTAATTAAGGGCATTAACACTAATTCTCTCCCAATAACTTTATGAATTGGTACTGAGCTTGTTCTTATCATCTTTTTTGAAAAAAATAATAGGCTGGGTGTGGTGGCTCATGCCTGTAATCCCAGCACTTTGGGAGGCCAAGTTGGGAGGGTTGCTTGTGGCCAGGAGTTTGAGACCAGTCTGGTCAATATAGTGAGATAAAACAGGTGGGAATATAGTGGGAAAACAAATAAATAAATTCAAAAATTAATAAACTTTACTTTTTAATCAGTTTCAGGTTCACAACAAAATTGAATGTAAAGTGCAGAGAATTTCCATCCATACACTCCTTGCTGCCCACCCCACAGTCTCCCCCACCAGAATGGTACTTTTGTTATAATTGATGAGTCTACATTGACACATTATTATCATCCAGAGTCCATCGTTTATATTAGAGCTCACTCTTTTTTTTTTGAGATGGAGTTTCGCTCTTGTTGCCCAGGCTGGAGTGCTCACTCTTAATGCTGTATATTCATCATCTTCTTTTTACAAATGAGGAGGCGAGGTACAGTAATTCATGCTTGTAATCCCAGCACCTTGGGAGGCCAAGGCAGGTGAATCACAAGGTCAGGAGTTTGAGACCAGCCTGGACAACATGGTGAAACCCCATCTCTACTAAAAATACAAAAAATTAGCTTGGCTCGGTAGCAGGCACCTGTAGCAGGCACCTGTAATTCCAGCTACTTGGGAGGCTGAGGCAGGAGAATCACTTGAACCTGGGAGGCAGAGGTTGCAGTGAGCCAAGATCGTGCCACTGCATTCTAGCTCAGGGGACAGTGCGAGACTCCGTCTCAAAAAAACAAAACAAAACAAAAAACAAACAAATGAGGAAACTGAGGCAAAAGGGGTTAAGTAACTTGCCCAAGGTCACACACAGCCAGGGTTTGGACTCCAGCCAGGTTGAGTCCAGGCTCTGAACCACTAAGCTCTACAGCTGCTCTCTACATTGTTACTTATCTATTGACCTCATTTGACTGACAACCGCCTCCCCTCTAGAATACAATCTCCAACAGGACAGAGATTTGTCTACTCCACTGCTGTACCTCCAGTATCTTGGGGAGTGGCTGGCACAGAGTTAGCACTCAACAAACCCTAGAGGAATGAATGGATAGAGGCAGGAGGCAGAGAAATCCTAGGCAGACAGGGACGGGTTCCCAGTGGAACCCCACCTTCAAGCCGAGGACAGTTTAAAGCCTAGCCATAAGTCCCAGATAAATTCATGGACTGGATCAAGAACCTTTCTTCCTATTTGGCACACTTACCTCTGATTGATCCCCACTCTTTACCTATTTTACTTACATATACCTGCCCTTCCCTAATTGGTTTATTACACTGTCATGCCCACTTTTGAGTGGCACTTTTGTTTTAGCCTTTTTTGCATACTCACAAGCCAATCAGCATGCACTCCCCAATTCTTAGCCCATAAAAGCCCTGGACCCAGCCACACTGAGAGAGAGACCACCTGACTTCAGGTGGGGGACCACTCTCACGTCCTCTCTCCACTGAGAGCTGTTTTGTCACTCAATAAAACTCTTCTCTGCCCTCCTCACCATCCAGTTGTCAGTGTAATCTCATTCTTCTTGGATGTGGGACAAGAGCTTAAGACCCACCAAACACAAATATGAAGAAGTCTGTAGCACTATAACCCTCCTGGCCTCTGCTGGCAGAGGGTAGCTGCCCCACATGGCAGGAAGCAGTGGTAGGGCTGGGCTAGTTTCGGAGCCTAGGGCCAGAGTGGAGCAACAGGACTGACAGAGCTGTTAACATGCCCCCATTCATTGGTCTGTGGATGGCAGGAGAAAAGAGCTATTAGCATGCTGTAACACCCCCTCTAGGGCTTCAGGGTCATGGGCATCCCCGTTCGGGTGCCACTGCATTCCCCTTGTCTAGACGTTGGAGTCCACCGCAACACACCTGGTCGAGTCTCAAGCCCTGCACAGAGCCCACTCCTGTACCGGTGCTTGGAGCAGCCAGCTGAACCACACACTCACTCACTCACATGTTCCCTCCTGCTGCAGGCTGAGCGTGCAGTTGCGAAGGCTGCAGGATCCACCCCAGAGCGCAAGCCAGGTGTGGTCCAGCAGGCCAAGTGAGTGGGGACATTGCCAGCTGTGGAGGTCTCCAGCTGGCAAAGCAGCATTAAAAAATATCCTGCATCATTTCAACATTGGTAAATATTCCTGCCCTGGCCCCTGACGTACTCCAAGACCCTAAAGAGTTCCCTGAATTGCCACATGATCAGGACTTGGGAAGCTGTGGCCTCACACGTAACAAGAGTAGCACTTTCCACCAACAGATCTCAAAGCTGGCTGCACACTGGCATCATCTGCAAGCTATTAAAATGCTAATGCCTTGACCTCACCCTAAATCAATCAAATCAGTGTCTCTGGGTGGGACACCAGCCTCAATGTTTACAGAGCTCTGTTGTTGATTCCACTGTGTAGCCAAGTTTAAGAACCATGTTCAGAGTTGAATCCCATCAAGTGGTAAAGCAACCTGAGTGGAGTTATAAAATATCATCTCCTCAAATCTGGGGATAAAGTCAACAAAAATTACAAAAGAATTAAGCAGTGAGTATTTGAGCAATTTAAATTTGGGGACTGTTAAACCCCAACCCACCATAACCTTCTGGGAGAGCAAGAAATCCTTTCCTGTAGGCTCAACTTGCTCCTCCTCGTCATTAAAAAAATCAAACCAAAACAAAAACACCCAAAACTCTGCTTAGATCTCTGTATCTTCAGAACTTGCATTCTGGTCAAAACTATCTGATTGGTCAGTAATCTTAGCCCAGTCAATAGAAGGTACCCCCTAGTTTGCCTGGAATGTTTCCTTCCCAGGTATGTGACTTTACCCCGGGAAACTCTTAGACTTAATCTTAGAGATAATAAAGTTAAATCCACTGTATCAATGTTTTTGTGTTACATTTAGAAGTGGTCTATGTAATATTTATCAATAGGCACCTACAATGATACAATGTTTGTGATGTTTAAGAGGACTTGGCATGGTAGGGTATGCAACATATTAGCCTTGGGAGTCCAGTGTAAAACGTGCAATTGAGTATTCAATTGTAGACATTAGATTTTAAGTTGAAAAATAAAATGGCATTTTTTCAAGTTTATTAACAATATTGTAATGTTTGAGATAACTAGCAAATCACTGTTGTTATTCATTTAATTCATTAGCTTTCCTATAGTGGCTTAAGTATTTGGGAAAGATTTAGCTTCTTAGTCTAGCATCCGAGGAGCTTAAAGTTAAATATGTTTAATGTGTAAATATAGCTTAACATATTAATATTTACAGGAGTTGAACTGTGTTGTAGAAGGGGGCTACTGTTTGCTTTGGAGACACCCTGGACTCTCTCTCTCCCTCACACACTCCATAACTCATCCACTGACAAAGCCTGTTCGCTTTCCTTTAAAATATATCCAGAATTCCACCCCTTTCACCTTCTCCTACACCCACCCTGGTGTAACTACCATTTTCTCTCACCTGGAGTAATAACATAGACTCCAACTGGTCCCTCTGCTTCTATCCTTTTCCCCTCCTATAAGCCAGGCCATATCACTCCTACCCAGCTTCCAGCAGTTCACATGGGATAGTAACTCACCCTGCTCCCATCCTTTTCTGACCTCATCTCTTCCTGCTCTCTCTTCCTTGGGGGAAGTCACTCTGGACTCATGGCTGAAGCAAACAAATCCCTACTCTAGGGCCTCTGCACTGGCTGTTCTCTCTGCCTGATGTTCTTTCCCCTGATGGCCACCTGGCTCATCCCTCACTTTCTTCAGGTCTCTGTTAAAATGTCACCTCCTCTGAGATGCCTTTTCTGAACATCCTATGCAAACCCCTCCATGCCCTCCTCCCACCCCTTCACTCCTGCCCCACTTACCCTGCTATTGTCCTATAGAGCACTTATTGCCATCCAACAGATCATATAGTGAACATCAGAGCCATCCAAAAAAGTTACACTGACATGACAATGGGAAATCATATTACATTTAGAATGATGTCAGCATTAATTGTTATATACACATAAAATATATGATATATATTATATATCATATATAAAATATATATGATATATTATACATATAATATATAATATGTGTGTGATATATATGATATAGATGTGATATATATATTATATATGTGATATATATCACACAATCCTCCTACCTAGGCCTCCCAAAGTGCTAGGATTATAGGCATGAGCCACCATGTCCAGCTGTTTTATATTTTAACATTTATTATTCATATGTTTTTAAAAATAGAGAGCAGCACCATGTAAATAAAAACTAACGAAGCTCTTCCAGTTGGTAGGTATCATTCTAAGTACTTGAATCACTTAATTCTTCCAACCATGTTAGTTGGTTATTACTACTAGTTCTATTTTTCAGATAAGGAAGTTGAAGCACAAAAAGAAGTGTGTTGCCCAAGCTCACACAACCACAGGTGGCACTACAGGGATGCCAGGCCAGGCCATCTGGCTCCAAGGCCCTTGCTCTTAACCACTAACCATATTCTATTGAAGGCCCCTTTCCTATGAGAGATAGAGAACAAGTCTAGGCTAGTCTCTGCCACCAGTCAACAGGGTGACCTTGGACAAACTAATTGCTTAACCTCCATCTTATCCGCACAGTGACTCCCTTTCAGCTCTGAGTCTTGATTAATTGACATCAGATAACAATTATCTGGGTTGCTGCAGAAAACTCAGGATAAGAGAAAATTGATTTGGAAGACATGAAGGATCTGGCTCCCATGCCTACTTAGAATAAAGACCCACTCTCCAGGAAAACTTACATGTGCCTACAATTTTGTAAACTATTTCAGGTGGTTTATAAATTCCCTACTGCCCTAAGTCCTGGGTTAAGAACCCTTATTATAAACAATAAATTTCAGACCCTGGAAAGAGTTCTAAGGAATATGGGTTCTTGGTCGGGTGCGGTGGATCACGCCTATAATCCCAGCACTTTGGGAGGTGAAGGCAGATGCATCACGAGGTCAGGAGTTCAAGACCAGACTGGCCAAGATGGTGAAACCCTGTCTCTACTAAAAATACAAAAATTAGCTGGGCGCAGTGGCAGGCACCTGTAATCCCAACTACTGGGGAGGCTGAGGCAGGAGAATCACTTGAACTCAGGGGGCGGAGATTGCAGTGAGCCAAGATCATGCCACTGCACTCCAGCCTGGGCAGCAAAGTGAGACTGTCTCAAAAAAAAAATGTCATGTCATCCTTCCACACTCCACCCAAAACTCTCCAACAAGGGAAAGGTT
>NW_016820098.1:2742695-2744561 GCF_001698545.2 Rhinopithecus bieti | reverse complement strand
AAAAAAAAAAAAAAAAAAAAAAAAAAAAAAAAAGGTGGGGAGAACCCCTCTTTCTCTGGAAGAGTTTTTAAAAATAAAGCTGGCCTGCCTTCCTTCCTTCCTTCCTTCCTTCCTTCCTTCCTTCCTTCCTTCCTTCCTTCCTTGAGAGACAGGGTCATGCTCTGCCACCCAGGATGGAGTGCAGTGGTGTGATCACAGCTCACTGCAGCCTCAACCTTCTGGGCTTAAGCAATCCTCCTGCCTCAGCCTTCTGAGTAGCTGGGATTACAAGCATGCATCACCACACCTGGCTAATTTTCTTGATTTTTTTTTTTTTTGTAGAGATGGGGTCTCACTATGTTGCCTAGGCTGGTCTCTAACTCCTGGGCTTAAGCAATTCTCCCCTTTGGCCTCCCAAAGCTGGGATTACAGGCATGAACCACTGCACTGAGCCAAGGCCGGAGGTTTGAAAGGTTCGAAGTTGTCTAGATGTGGTTCAGTTGGAGGAAGGGAGAATAAGGACCCTCAGGGCTTCCCAAACTCCTAGCTGTGCACCTGAGTCACCTGGGGCAGAGATTCTCAACTCAGGCACTATAGACATTTCACAGGATGACTGTTGTGGAGGCTGCCCTGTGCACTGTAGGATGTTTAGCAGCATCCATAGCTGCTATCTGTTTGCTGCCAGGACCACTCCTCCTCCAGGTGTGACAACCAAAAATATCTCCACACATTGCCTCTGGGGGTAAAAAAATCAAGACTGGCTGACAGCCACTGACCTAGGGGAGCACTTTATTTTTATTTTTGTTTTTTGAGACAGGGTCTCACTCTGTTGCCCAGATTGGAGTATAGTGGTATGAACATGGCCCACTGCAGCCTCAATCTCCTGGGCTCAAGAGATCTTCCTGCCTTAGCTTCCTAGGGTAGCACTTTATTTTATTTTATTTATTTTGAGACGGAGTCTTGCTCTGTCACCCATCCTGGAGTGCAGTGGCACCATCTCGGCTCACTGCAACCTCTGCCTCCCAGGTTCAAGCAATTATCCTGCCTCAGCCTCCCAAGAAGCTAGAACTACAGGCATGTGCCACCATGCCCAGCTAAGTTTTGTATTTTTAGTAGAGACAGTTTTCACCATGTTAACCAGGCTGGTCTTGAACTCCTGACCTCAGGCGATCTGCTCTCCTCAGCCTCCCAAAGTGCTGGGATTACAGGTGTGAGCCACCGTGCCCAACCAGGGAGCACTTTAAAAATAAGCCTGTTCACACAAAAACTTGTACATGAATAATCATACCAGCATTATTAACAATAGCCAAAAGTGGAAAGAGCCCAAATGTCCATCAAAAATGTGGATATCCATACAATGGAATATTATTCATCCATAAAAACAATGGAATATTGATACATACTACAACATGAATGAACCTGGAAACATTATGGAAAGTGAAAGAAGCCAGTCACAAAAGATCACAAAATATTAATATATGACTCAATTTATATGAAATATGCAGGCTAGGTAAATCTATAGAGACAGAAATTAGGTGAGCCAGGTACAGTGGTTTACGCCTATCATTCCAGCACTTTGGGAGACTGAGGCAGGCAGATCACCTGAGGTCAGGAGTTTGAGACCAGCTGGCCAACATGGTGAAACTCTATCTCTACTAAAAATACACCATTCTGCTGCCCCAACCTCCCCAGCAGCTGGGACTACAGGTGTCCGCCTCCACACCCAGGTAATTTTTTAGAGATCGCACCATTGCACTCCAGCCTGGGTGACAAGAGTGAAACTCTGTTTCAAAAAAGAAGAAAGAAAGAAAGAGAGTGAAAGAGAGAGAGAGAGAGGGAGGGAGGGAAGGAGGGAGGGGGAGAGAGAGAGAGAGACAGAAAGAAAGA
>NW_016820098.1:2713906-2740762 GCF_001698545.2 Rhinopithecus bieti | reverse complement strand
CTCTACCATGTCTCTACCATGCCCCCAACCTCCTCCCTCAGGCCTATTAAATCAGGTTATCCAAGCGACAGGCCCTGGGAATCGAGCACATGTCAAAGCTCCTGGATGGCCCTGATGCAGCTGGGGAGCCTCCTCTAACTGTGGGAGTGACTCAGACTGAGTGAGTATAATTTTTTTTTTCATTAACCCTTGCTTGCTAGTCAGAGGAGGAAAGAGGAGCATGAATTAATGAAGACCAGCAAGTTTCCCCATCGAGACAATAATGGAGTTGTCATTTGTCTATGTCCAGGAGTTGTTTTTCATCTTCTGGTGTCTAGCAATGGAATGGAAAATTCCACAAATTATGAACTGGCGTGCAATGCCCCCCTGTGGACTGTTGCAATAAGAAGTCCCAGTATTTACGTTGCTTTTAGATCTTTTAACCAAGTATCTTTCCTGCCTGCATCATTTTATCTTCAGTTCATTTGTCTTAGAATCCAGATAGAGAGCACATCTCAGGTCTTGGAAAGTATAAGAGGAGAGAAAGCACTTTGAAATGTGACATTCTCAGAACTGGTGAAAGTTCAGGAACAGATTTCTTGAAGGTAAGTGAGGTCTGGTCACATCGTTTCTTTCAGGTTGCCACTGTAAAAGGCTCCAGCTGCATCTGTGGCCTTTTCAGTCAGCGAAGCAGTACAACATGGTCGTGTTAGCACAGCATCCTTACCTGCTCCTGGTGGAGAGTATCTTAGTGCCCTCTCTTCTCCCTTTATTTATTTATTTATTTATTTATTTTCTGAGATGGAGTTTTGCTCTGTCACCCAGGCTGGAGTGCAGTAGTGCGATCTCGGCTCACTGCAACCTCCACCTCCCAGGTTCAAGAGATTCTCCTACCTCAGCCTCCGGAGTAACTGGGATTACAAGCATGTGCCACCATGCCTGGTTAATTTTTGTATTGTTAGTAGAGATGGGGTTTTATCATGTTGGTCAGGCTGGTCTCGAACTCCTGACCTCGTGATCTTCCCGCCTCAGCCTCTCAAAGTGCTAAGATTACAGGCATGAGCCACCGCGCCCGGTCTTTTCCTCTTTTGTTGTCTGTTCCTTCACCAAATGGACCTTGGCTTCAAGCGCTTCCTAGCGACTCAGACACCTGGGCTCCAATGCTGGCTTGCTAAAGCACTGTGGCAAGTGCTTTTGATTAATTATCAAAACAATCCTATGAGACAGGTGCTCTTTTTTTTTTTTTTTTTTTTAAGACAGGGTCTCACTCTGCCACCCAGGCAGGAGTGCAGTGGCACTATCTTGGTTCACTGCAGCCTTGACCTCCAGGCTCAAGTGATCCTCCTATCTCAGCCTCCTGAGTAGCTGGGACCACAGGTGCATGCCACCATACCTGACTAAATGTCCTTAGGGTCTTCAGTTGTGGAAACTGGGCCACCAAGAGCTTAGGTCAATTTGGTGCGAGAAGCACAATCCACGGTGCATGGTATGCAGCAGGGCTGCGTTATCATTTCCCTCCTTCTCCAAGTCCTATTCTGCTCTTTGCTGATCAATGTAACTGACCCTTGATAAGTGTCCATGTTTTCCAATGACTAATTAAAAAGTACAAATAAAAGTATTTGCACTTTTAGGCCAGGCACAGTGGTGGCTCACGCCTGTAATCCCAACACTTTGGGAAGCCGAGGTAGGTGGATCACCTGAGATCAGGAGTTCAAGACCAGCCTGACCAACATGGTGAAACCCAGTCTCTACTAAAAATACAAAATTAGCCGGGCGTAGTGGCACATGCCTGTAATAACAGCTACTTGGGAGGCTGAGGCAGGAGAATCACTTGAACCCAGGCGGCAGAGGTTGCAGTGAGCCAAGATCACGCCATTCCACTCCAGCCTGGGCAACAAGAGCGAAACTCCGTATCAAAAAAAAAAAAAAAAAAGTATTAGTGCTTTCAAATAGCGTGTATACATTTTAACAGGGGTCTTCCAGCAATCAAACCATAAACCCCAAACTGAATCCCTAATGCTGGGATTTCAAGAGCTATGTCTTTCATGGGGGTGAAACAGTATGATCTGGGCCTGGGACTTTCTAGGTGGGCTGCAAAGCATCACCTGGGCATATGGTAACACTTACTTCAATTTGCTGAATGCTCCTCTGCTGGGGAGATTATGTATTTTATCTCTGTCAATCCTCCTGATTACCCACAAGGGCATGATTATCCCCATTTTACAGCAGAGGAAACGATGTAAGCCCGAGTGGCGGTGAGCAGCAGAGC
Source organism: Rhinopithecus bieti (assembly GCF_001698545.2). Lineage (NCBI taxonomy): Eukaryota > Metazoa > Chordata > Mammalia > Primates > Cercopithecidae > Rhinopithecus > Rhinopithecus bieti. Next base: position 2,738,514 of record NW_016820098.1, on the reverse strand, counting down.
CGACATTCACACCCAGGTCTTCCTGGCTCTGAAGTTTGTGCTCCTGGGCATGCTGCCTGGCCCCTCATGCAAGGAAATGATGCTTGCACTAAGACAAAAAGGATGAGTTACCTAGATGGAGGGTTAGGGAAAGGGCATTTTGGATGGAAGAACCGCTATGTACAAAGCAGCATGTTAGTTATTACCAGCCTTCCAGGAGTGAGCTCCATCAGAGGTCTGGGCACTTTCTGTCTTTCTATTTATGTCTATGCCACACTCCCTCACAAACTATGCTATAAACCTCTTCAGAGGACTGAAGCTTATTCACTGTTTCCTGTAGCATCTGTGTTGCTCATAGGTGCATAATGCATGGGTGATGCATCCCCGGATGGCTGCTTAGACATGTGGCTGCTTGTTTGGTGCAGACATGTACTCAGCATTCAAATGAAATATCTCAGCCATGCCACAAATGCTTGCCAGCAGGTTATGAACACTTTTCCTATGGCAGATAGCAATGGGCATCTGTGCAGTCTAATTGTAGTAGGCAAAGTTAGCCATATCAGATACAAGTTTTAACTTATCTTTAGGCCAGTTTTTTCCCTAACGTCCTAATCTAATGTCTCTCCAGTCCTGGATCTCTAGACTCAGGCCACTGGGTTAACTTGCCTTAGCCAGAGATCTTTATTTTGTGAGTGACAAAACCCCAACTCAAACAAGCTTGCATAAACTGGAGAGCTATTGGCTTTCACAACTGGGAATGACTTGGGAGGCTTGGAGAACTGAAGGAAAAGTTCCTGCGCCCAGAGACCTGGGGATGGAATGAGGGACCCTACCTGGCAGGACCTTCTCTCCTCTCTACTTGCCAGGTTTTATTTTGTAGACAGGTGAGCATATAAGGCAGGAAAGATAGTCATCTGCAACCCCGAACCTGCCTCCTTGTATCTTATGATCCCAGAGGAAAGGAGAGCAACTCGCCTCCCAGTTTGATTTGGGAAATTTGGGGGAAAGGCTCCAGTTGGCCTGATTTATGTTGGATGACCACCTCTTGGACCAATTCATTTACTGCCAATCATTCAACAAATATGAGCAAAAAATGGTACTAGGCCTAGCCCCATGGAGTTCATAATCACTGGGGAGACAAACGTAAATCAATTAGCCAGCAAGTGTGAAGCTGCACTGTGGCAAGTGCTTTGCAAAGGAGATAGGTGGTACTTTGAGAGTGTACATAGAGGATTTGACCTTGGAGGCTGGGAAAAGCTTCCCTAAGGAAATGATGCTTGCACTAAGACAAAAAGGATGAATTACCTAGGTGGAGGGTTAGGGAGAGGGCATTTGGGATGGAAGAACTGCTATGTACAAAGCAGCATGTTAGTTAATACCAGAAACTGGGGCTGCAAGAATGTCTAGTAGCTAAAACAGCAGAGAGCAGGACAAGGTGGGACAGGAGAGGCAGGGGGAGTAATCCATGGGGCTTATGGGCCACATTAAGGAATTTTGTATTTATCCTAAGGCTGTAGGAAGCCGAGACCAAAATTGGGGGTGGGTAAGGTGTCACAATCGTATTTGTCCTTTGAAAGAATGACTCCATGGCAGGGCATGGTGGCTCACACCTGTAATCCCAACACTTTGGGAGGCCAAGGCAGGCAGATTACCTGAGGTCAGGGGTTCGAGACCAGCCTGACCAATATGATGAAACCCCGCCTCTACTAAAGATACAAAAATTAGCTGGGCATGGTGGCGAGCGCCTGTCATCCCAGCTACTCAGGAGGCTGAGACAGGAAAATCGCTTGAACCCGGGAGATGGAGGTGGCAGTGAGCCAAGATTGCGCCATTGCACTCTGGCCTGGGCAACAAGAGCAAAACTCCGTCTCAAAAAAAAAAAAAAAAAAAAAAAAAAAAAAAAAAAAAATGACTCCAGCTGCAGTAGACTGCATGCAGGTAGCCCGGAGCAAATGTGAGAACATCAGTTAGGAGGACACTAACTGAGAAGTTAGATAATAACAGCTGGGACTTGGGTGATTGAGGAGATGGACAGGAAAGAGATCCAGGAGGCAAAACTGGCAGATCTGGGAGCTTGGATATGGCAGGTAAGGGAGAGGATGTTGTCAAAGATGACATCCAGCTTTCTAGCTTACTCAACTATGTCCAAAGGAATGCAGGACTAAGTTTGGCCTGGCTGGGTCCCATTCTCACCCCTATGGACAGGATCAGATACTGTGGCTCATCAAACTCACTGGATTCACGTAGAGTTTGGGAGAGATTTTCTGAAGAGAAGTGGTGCTGTTACCAGGAAAAGAAGGATGGAAAAAATGGCTGAATAGATCCCAGCTGTAGCTACCACAGCCACTGCAGGGAAAACAGAGTGGCCAGTCTCTGGCTGCCCTGAGATACTTAGCAGTAACTGCTACATTTATATTTGCCATTAAACATGAGTTTGCATAAGCCATAGGGCAAGACACCAAAGGTCACGTTCCAGCTGCTGCAGGAGCCCCCTGGGGAAGGTTTCCTACTGTCAAATTCACTGTCATAAGCACTCGCCAGTAGGGGCACTGTTACTCTTCTCAGCCACTTCCCTGGCCCCTGAGGTGGCATCTTGGCCCCAGCTTGAGTTGGAGGTTAAAAGGACAGTGAGATTAGTTCCAAAAGTTTCAGCCAGCCTTGGAAGTGGCAGAATGAGCTACAGTCATACTGTACAGGAACATTTAATCCTAGTTTTGCATAAAGACCCACAAAGACACACACTCATGCACTCTTTGGCATTCTTTAAATCTTTCCCCATTGTGATGTGGAGACATGGATCTTAAGAAGAAAAAATGGTCTTTGTTTATCTTAGGTATTTATTTCAGTGGTACCTAGAGGCCATTGGCATTTGGTGTTCGAATTATACACCAAAATGATAAGCCAGGGAGGAAGTTAAAATAATAAGAACTGGTCTTTCAAGGTTCCCTAAGGTACTCAGCCAAACCGGTTGTATTAACGACAAAGTAAAAGAAGCCAAACTGCCAGGATGTTTGTCTAAGAAAACGACAGTGCCACTTTTCACGTATCGAGTGACAGATGCAGACTTGCGAGGGTTTGCTAAGTTCTTGTAAAGGGGCAGGGGTGGCTGCAGGTTTTGTCTTGCAGAGGATGTGTGCAAAGTCAAATGCTCTATCTAGCAGGTCAATTTGTTTCCTTGCTTGTTTTTTTCCAAAATACTGTTTAAAAAAAAAATCTGTTGGAAATACTTCGAGCAGTCAAGAAAAAAAAGCAAACTCGGGTAAAGAAAATACGCTGTCTACACGATAACAAAACAGGAGAGTCCTGGGTGTCTGTCACAGAGGTGTAGAATGGCAAATGGAGCTGGCTTCAATCTTCTCCAAAATGGTGGAAATACTGGGCTTTTTACTTAATGCTTTAGTACTAAGTAAATCGATGGCATCTCCAAGTTGGTGGTTTCTGTACTTTCTGTGGAACGGGTCTGTGGGCCTGACCCCACCGTCAGGCTTGGCAGCCACCTCCAGGGCGGTACTATCTTTGCTATGGTGTCTCTGCTTAGTAATAAGAACTAAGGTGTATGGGAGCTCACTGTGGGCCAGGTGCTCCACGAGCTTTGTATAATAGTTATTTCCATCAAATCTTCACCACAACCTGTGAGGTAGCCCTATACCCATCCCACTTTTTTTTTTTTTTTTTTTTTTAAGACGAAGTCTCACTTTGTCACCAGGCTGGGGTGCAGTGGCGCAATCTCGATTCACTACAACCTCTGCCTCCCGGGTTCAAGTGATTCTCCCGCCTCCTGAGTAGCTGGGACTGCAGGCGCACACCACCACGCCCAGCTAATTTTTGTCTTTTTAGTAGAGACGGGGTTTCACCATTTTGGCCAGGATGGTCTCAATCTCTTGACCTTGTGATCCACTGGGTTCAGCCTCCCAAAGTGCTTAGATTACCGGCATGAGCCACTGTGCCTGGCCTTTTTGTTTTTTACTTTTTTTTACTTTTTAAAAATTTTGTTTAAGTAGAGATGAGATCTCCTTATGTTGCCCAGGCTGGTCTCAAACTCCTGAGCTCAAGCCATCACCCACCTCTTGGTCTCCCAAAGCACTGGGATTATGGGCATGAGCCACTGAACCCAGCCTCATCCCCATTTTAATACAAGTACACTGAGCCCTAGCAAAGAGCTATCACTTACTGAAAACCCCACAGCTGATAAGTGGTGGCACTGGGATTTGAACCTGAGCAGTCTGTTTCCAGAGTCTGCCAGCTGAGCTACTGTGTGAAACAGTGACTTCCAAACATTCTTTTCTACCTTATTGCTCCTTGAATTCTGGCCCTGGCTCCAGTTTGGGGCCAGGCAGAAGATAGGATTTGTGGGCATGATGGTAACAGGGTCTATATCAAAGTGAGCATTTGGGGCTGGGCGCAGGGGCTCACATCTGTAATCTCAGCATTTTTGGGAGGCTGAGGTGAAAGGATCACTTGAGGCCAGAAGTTCAAGACCAGACTGGGCAACACAACAAGATGCCATCTTTAAAAAATAAAAAAAGTAGCCAGGCATGGTGGTGTGTACCTGTAGTCTCAGCTACTTGGGAGGCTGAGGTGGGAGGATCTCTGGAGCCTGCGAGTTTAAGTGTGCTGTAAGCCATGATTGCACCAGTGCACTCATGGAAAGAAGGAAAGAGAGAACGAGAGAAAGGGGACAGGTGCAGTGGCTCATGCCTATAATCTCAGCACTTTGGGAGGCTGAGGGGGGTGGACCACATGAGGTCAGAAGTTCGAGACCAGCCTGGCCAATTTGGTGAAACCCCATCTTTACTAAAATACAAATTAGCTGGGCTTGGTGGCACATGCCTGTAGTCCCAGCTTCTTGGGATGCATGAGTCCCAGCTTCTTGAGGCACGAGAATTGCTTGAACCCGGGAGGTGGAGGTTGCAGTGAGCAGAGATCACGCTGCTCAGAGACTGCACTGCACTCCAGCCTGGGTGACACAGCAAGACTCTGTCTCAAGAAAAGAAAAAAGAAAGAAAGAGCGCTCGCGTTGGCAGCATATGTACTAAAATTGGAATGATACAGAGATTAGCATGGCTACTGTGCAAGGATGACACAAATTCCAAAGCATTCCATACAAGAAATAAAGAAAGGGAAGGGAAGAAAGAAAGGGAAGAAAGAAAGGGAAGAAAAATAGCTGGGCAATGGCCCCCAACTAAAACACTAGATTTCCCTGTCTCCTTTGCATGTAGGCATGTGACTAAGTTCTAAATAATGAGACATTAGCAGAAGTGTTCTGAGAGACTTCTGGGATTCAAGGGACCTAACTCAACAGGAAGTGAATTCTTTTGTTCCCCTCCTCCTTCCTGATGGCTGAACTGAAACATGATGGCTAACGTGCAACACGATGGCTGACACTCAGAGAGCTAGCTTGGAGAGCAGAGTCTACTCTGTAGATGAGCAGTGCTTCCAAAGCTTTAAAGTGCATGCGAATTGCCTAGGGATCTTGTTAACACTGCAGACTGATTCAGTAGGTGTTGGATGTGTTTCCTACATTCCCTAGTTCTGTTCATAAAGGGAGCGTAGGTGCAGTGACCACCCTGATGTATAGGAGCACACCTGACACCCAGATCTTGGCTTCCAAATGCCATATTGCACTAAAAGAAACCAGGGCTTCTTGCAAAAATGGGTAACCGCAGGGCAGGGGCAGGGAGGGTATTAGACAAGACTGGCACATCTTGTGCCATAAAGCCAGGAAGTAAGCTGGGCACGGTGGCTCACACCTGTAATCCCAACACTTTGGAAGGCTGAGGCAGGCTGATCACAAGGTCAGGAGTTCGAGACCAGCATGGCCAACAAGGTGAGGCCGAGGCAGAGAATCGCTTGAACCTGGGAGGCAGAAGTTGCAGTGAGCTGAGATCACACCACTGCACTCCAGCCTGGGTGACAGGGTGAGATTCCATTTTGAAAAATAAATAAATAAATAAATACAATAAAATGAATAATAGGGACATGTCAAAAGGTCAAAGAAGCCAACTTGAAGGATCTGCCACGAGTCACATCAGGGACAATCTAAGCACTAAAATTAATAATGATAGTCATCGTTTCCTGCTGGGGAACCAAAGAAAACAGAAAAAAAATTTAAATAATGATAGTAATAGATTATAACTCATTGACTAAAATAGGAAACCATAAACTCATACAGATACAAATAAATCAGTGAACAGGTGGAATGTTTGATGGGCAAGGAAACATTTACTTAGTTTCAAAATACCTCCCTACAACATAGTAATTATAAAGAGAAAAATAGCAACTTTACAGTGGCAGATAACAACTTAATCAAATGCTCAAAACGAACGTCATTGGTAATGAGATAAAATAGAATCATAGGCCACCAGACAGGATGTAATGAGGAGAGTGCAATGTCAATTCTGTGATATTTCCACCAAAAATGTATCATTTCAGTTTAATAATAAAGAGGTATCTGACAAATCCAGATTGAAAGATATTCTAGAGAATAACTGGTCTATAATGTTCAAAAGTGTCAAGGTCATGAAAATCAAGGATAGACTGAAGAACTGCTCCAAAGTAAATGAGCAATTCTTATGTTTTAGGCACGACAATAAAATGTAGCTCCTGATTTTGAACTAGATCCTTTTGCTACGGAGGACATTATTGAAGTAATCAAGGAACTTGAGTGGGGCATGAGAATTCGATGGTGCTGATCGTTTCCAAGGCGGTCTCATGGTTATGGAGAACGTCCTTGTTTCTAGGAAATAAATATGTGTTTGGGGTATGATGCATTAGGTTAGCAACTCTCAAATGGTTTAGAAAATAAATTTTTGTTCTGTGTTTCCACCTTTTCCACAGCCTTTGTCATTGTTTCAAATTAAAAAAATTAAATTCCATTATTTAAAAAAGCTTGGCACAAAAGCAAGACATTTTGATTCTGCTACTCTGTTGTAGGGGATGTGGAGATCATTGTTTTGACTTGTTTAAAAATGTAAAATCTTTCTTTAGGTGCAATGGACTTAAGTTTCACTTCAGACCTAACTCGCCATCTCGCCCCCCACCCCCCTCCATTATGAAGGACTTTTACTTTCTGCTGAATTCTGAGTTAGTTTTTAAAAGGAGTTATTAGTTTTAAAATAAGAGCAAGAACAAAACAATGAAGACACCTTTAAAAAATATGCTGTAACTGGGTTATCCTCTAAGGTTGTGCTGTTTAGTGCCTCTTCATACCTCACCTCCAAACAGTTAAAAATATTATTTTAAATTGTTAAAATTTAAAATATTAATATACTTAATATAATGAATTATAGCATAATTAAGTATAATATATAAATATAGTAAAATTAAGTATAATAAAATATACTTAAAATATTCAGTATAACATGTCCGGGGGCAGTGGCTCATGCCTGTAATCCCAGCATTTTGGGAGGCTGGGGTGGGTGGATCACTGGAGGCCAGGAGTTTGAGGCCAGTCTGACCAATATGGTGAAACCACCTCTGTACTAAAAATATAAAAATTAGCTAGGCACGGTGGTCTGCACCTGTAATCCCAGCTACAGAGGAGGCTGAAGCAGGAGAATCGCTTGAACTTGGGAGGTGCAGGTTGCAGTAAGCCAAGATTGTGCCACTGCACTTCAGTCTGGGCAACGGAGTGAGACTTTGTCTCAAAAAAAAAAAAAAAAAAAAAATACACTGGACTTTATCCAAATTAAAACCTTCTGCTCATCAAAAGATGCCATGAAGAGAATGAATAGATAAGTTGTCTATTAGACATATAGAATGGGAGACTATATTCAAGACAGATGTACATGACAAAGGACTTGTATCCAGAACGTATAAAGAAATTCTACATCTCAGCAATGAGGAGACAAAAACCCAATTAAAAATAATTGGGCAAAAGTCTTGAACAGACACTTCATAAGAGATATGGCCAATATGCAAGAAAAAAAGTGCCCAGAATTCCTAGTCATCAGTAACAGGAACCTTTAAATTAAAAGAAGCTTAAGAGATATGTTGACCAACACAAATAACTAGAACTTATTTAAACCTTAATTCAGACAAACAACATGTAAAAAAATTATAAAACAACTGGAGATGTATGAACACTCACTGGATATTTTATATTAAGGTATTCTTGACAGGGTATGGTGGCTCACGCCTGTAATTCCAGCACTTTGGGACACTGAGGCAGGCTGATCACTTGAGGTCAGGAGTTTGAGACCATCATGGCCAACATGGTGAAACCCTGTCTCTACTAAAAATACAAAAATTAGCTGGCCATGGAGGCACACACCTGTAGTCTCAGCTAATCGGGAGGCAGAGGCAGGAGAATCGCTTGAACCCAGGAGGTGGAGGTTGCAGTGAGCTGAGATACTGCCACTGCACTCCAGCCTGTGTGACAGAGTGAGACTGTCTCAAAAAAAAAGGAGAAAGAGAGAGAAAAAGGAATTCTTATTCATTTATTTTAACTGGGATAATGGTATTGTGGCAGTAATTTTAAAGTCTTTATCTTTATATATACTTTGAAATAGTTACAGATAAAATGATATGAGGTTTGAAATTTGCTTCAGAATAATCTAGGGACATGTGAATTGGGGAAATGTAAATGAAAGAAAATGAACCAAATGTTGAGAGTTGTTGAAAGCAGGTGATAGGAACACCGGCCTTATTACATTACTTTATATACTTTCGTACACATTTGCAAGTTTCCAAAATAAAAAGAGAAAAGGGCAAAACAAACAAACAAAAAAAAAATTGAGAGGAGAAGCGAGAGAGGAGAGAGAAGGGAAAGTAGAATAAGATCATTGAGTGTTAGACTGTAAGTTGATACCATTAAAAAATTGACAGACCAGATAATAAAAGGTTTAGTTAAAAAAAAAAAAAAAAAAAAAGGGCCAGGCGCGGTGACTCATGCCTATAATCCCAGCACTTTGGGAGGCCGAGGCAGGGGGATCACGAGGTCACAAGTTCAAGACCAGCCTGGCCAACATGGTGAAACCCCATCTGTACTAAAAATACAAAAATTAGCCGGGCGTGGTGGCACATGCCTGTAATCCCAGCTACTTGGGAGGCTGAGGCAGAAGAATTGCTTAAACCCGGGAGGCGGAGGTTGCAGTGAGCAGAGATCGTGCCATTGCACTCCAGCCTGGATGACAGAGCAAGATTCTGTCACGGAAACAAACAAATAAACAAAAACAGGTGGGCTGGGCTCGGTAGTTCATGGTTGCAATCCTGGCACTTTGGGAGATTGAGGCAGGAGAGTTGCCTGAGCCCCAAAGTTCAAGACCAGTCTGGGCACCATAGTGAGACCTCATCTCTTCAAAAAATAAAAAATAAATTAGTCAAGCATGGTGATAAGTGGTTGTCTCAGCTACTTGGGAGGCTGAAGTGGGAGGATCACTTGAGCCTGGGAATTTGAGACTGAAGCGAGCAGTAATCACACCACTGCACTCCAGCCCAGGCAACACAGTGAGACCCCATCTCAAAAAAAAAAAAAAAAAAAAAAAAAGTAACATAATTAGAACAAAATGAAAACGTTCCTAAATACCAAAAGGAAAAATAGTAAAGAAGATGTACTACATAAAGAAAAACATAACATTACATATCTAGCAATAAGGTATTAAATGTGTCAAAGGACATGTTTAATACTAAAAGACACAATTCATAATGGATATGCATACATGAACATACATACACATATATTTTACTTTATTCAAAATATATATATCAGTACATATATTTATATGCACGTATCTCCTATATAAATTACGTGTGTGTGTAGGTATATGGAGATACATATCTCCATCCTAAAGCTGGCATCTTACATAACAGTGAAATACTAAAGACTTTTCGACTAAGGTCAGAAACAAGACAAAGATTCCTACTGTCTCCACTACTTTATTTATTTATTTATTTATTTATTTATTTATTTATTTATTTTTTGAGACAGAGTCTGGCTCTGTTGCCCAGGCTGAGTGCAGTGACGGGATATCAGCTCACTGCAACCTCCACCTCCCGGATTCAAGCAATTCTCCCACCTCAGTCTCCGAAGTAGCTGAGATTACAGGTAACTGCTACCACTCGTGGCTAATTTTTGTATTTTTAGTAGAGATGGGGGTTTCACCATGGTGGTCAAGCTGGTCTCAAACTCCTGACCTCAAGTGATCCGCACATCTAGGCCTCCCAAAGTGCTGAGATTACAGGTGTGAGCTACCATACCCGGCCCACTAGTATTTACACAACAGGTATTTGACCAATAATTAGACAAAGCAAAGGCATAAAAATTAGAAGAAAAGAAGAAGTGAAAGTATCTCTATTTGTACATGACATGATAGCACACCTGAGACCCTGGGAAAAAATGATAAACTCAATTTAAAAAAAAAATCAGTGCAGCAGTATATAAAAATAACATATAAAAATCAGAACAAGTAATGTTTTTTCATATACACAAGTAATAACCAGTTGGGATATATAATGGTGGAAGAAAAAACCCCATTTACAAAAGCAACAAAAAGCTAAAATAGAAATAAAACTTAACAAGAAATGTTCAAAACCTATATGAATGAAACTATGAAACACTCTTGAAAGACCTGAAAGTGAACTTAAACAAAAAGAAAGACTTCTGTCCTTGCCTAGGATATCTCAGCTTCATTAAGATTTCAATTCTAGGCGGGGTGTGGTGGCTCATGCCTATAATCCCAGCACTTTGAGAGGGAGGACAAGGTGGGAGAATCACTTGAGATCAGGAGTTCAAGACCAGCCTGGCTAACCTGGTGAAACTCTGTCTCTACTAAAAATACAAAACTTAGTTGGACATGGTGGCCCACACGCCTGTAGTCCCAGCTACTTGGGAGGCTGAGGCATGAGAATCGCTTGAACCTGGGAGGCAGAGGGCTGCAGTGAGCTGAGATCACACCACTGCACTCCAGACTGGGCAACGGAGTGAGGCTCAGTCTCAAAAAGAAAAAAAAAAGATTTCAATTCTAAGTCAATATATAAATTTAATGTGATCCAAATATAATTCTCAAAAGGTTTTTTTTTTTCTGGAGATAGATAAATTGAAATGATCATATAGAAAAATAAATATGTGAGGATAGCTAGGAAAACTAAGAAGGAAGGGCTCTGAGGAGATACCAGTCCTGTAAGACATTAAACCACATTACAAAGCTGGTATGATAGAGTATGGTTGTGGAGCATGAATAGACAGACTAATGAAACAGAATAGGAAGCCCAGAAATAGACACAATTACAAATAGAAATTTAGTGTATGATAAAGGTGGTACCAGAAGTTACCAGGGAAAAGGTGGACTTTTAAATAAATGATATTCAAACAACCAAACATGCCAAATCTGTCTGGCTTAGGGAGAAAAAGAGAAAGAAAAACAAAATACTGGACAGCCATTTGGGAAAAGGTAAAATTAGATCCATTCTTCACACGATCTTTTCACACAAGCATAAACTCCAAATAGATCAAAGATCTAAATGTAAAAAACGAAACTAAAAATAGTGGAAGAAAACGTGGGCAAATTTCTCCATAAAATGGGTGTAGGAAAAGTCTTTCTCATTATGACTCAAAATCTAAATGAAATGAAAGATTGATAAATTTGACTACATAAAAAAACTTTTGCATGACAAAAAAAATCACTGTAAATAAACTTAAAAGACAAAATACAAATTGGGAGGAAGTATTCCCGACATACATCACAGACAAATGGTTACTATCCCTGATACAGCACATAAAACTGTCTTTAAAATTGAGCAGGACAAAAAGTCCAAAAACCCAATAGCAAAATGGCCAAAAGGCATGAACAGACAATTCAAAAAGATATAAAAGTGGTCTACATATATATATGTGTGGGTCACACCTGTGGTCTCAGCTACTTGGGAGGCTGAGGTGGGAGAATGGCTTGAACCCAGGATGTTAATGTTGAGACTGCAGTGAGCCGCGTTTGCCCCACTGTACTCCAGCCTGCATGACAGACTCTGTCTCAAAAAAAGAAAAAGAAAAAAAAGCATATATATATGTGTATATATATGCTCATATATATATATGCTCATATATATATATATATACACACACACACATATAAATGTTTAGCTTCACTCATAGTAAGAGAAATGCAGATTAAAATTACACTGGGCCAGGCACAGTGGTTCACGCCTGTAATCCTAGCACTTGGGAGGCCAAGGTAGGTGGATTGTTTAAGCCCAGGAGTTTGAGACCAGCATGCGCAACATGGTGAGACTCCCATCTCAACAAAAAATTTTAAAAAATTAGCCAGGCGTGGTGGCATACACCTGTGGTCCCAGCTACTCCAGAGGCTGAGGTGGCAGGATGGCTTGAACCCAGGAGGTTGAGGCTGCAGTGAGCTGTAATCACACTACTGCACTCCAGCCTGAGTGAGTGAGACACTGTCATAAATAAATAAATAAATAAATAAATAATAAATAAATATACAAATTTAGCGCAGGCACAGTGGCTCCATCCCTGATCAGCATTTTGGCAGAGGCTGAGGCAGGAGGATACCTTGAGGGCCCAGGTAGTTTGAGACCACTTTAAAACATGGGGAAAGTCTCTCTCTACAAAAAAAAAATAAATAAATAAAAATTAGCCAGGCGACGGTGGCAACACTGTGGCTGGCCCAGTTACTTGGGGAGGGCTGAGGTTGCGGAGAATTGCTTGAGCCAGGAGCGGGAGGCTGCAGTGGCCTAGATTGCCCAATGCTCAGCCTGGGGAGAGAGCGAGCTCCATCTCAGAAAATAAAAAAAGAAAAAAAAAAAAAAAAAAAAAAAAAAATTGAGGTTGGATGAGATTGAGACTTACTCAGCATGGCTTTGTACTAACTCTTAATTTCCTAACTTGAAAGGCTTAGAAGCAATGTCACATCAGTTGCAATTGAGCACACCTAAAGCCTTATCTTGGTTTGTTACTCCTTAGAGGAATTGTCTGGTCCAGGGCTGGCGGTTTTCGGGTAGGGAAGTACAAGATAATCTCGAACTCTTGTTAGCCAAGAAGTGCAGAAGTGTTCAAAACATGGATGCGGAGATTGTGTAAATGCCACACAGGACCCAATTTGACGGGCTTACACTGCGCAAGTGTGAGAAAATGTGAGCATATCAACTAAGATTCTAAGCGATTATAACTGGTTATAAACAAGATTCTGTTAGCTCTCTGATAATCAATCAACTCAATAAGTTAAAAAAAAAATTAAAAAAAAAAAAAACAAAAAAAAAAATGCGCAATTTTAAAAATGTATGGGATGCTGCCTTCCGTTATACCAGATGAGTAATCATGTGAAGGTGAGTTATGAAATGGAAAATCACCATTCTAATCAACCTTATGAAATTGGAAAATCACCATTCTAAGCATCTGTAGGTTTGGTCAAGCCAGAATAATTTAGATGAGATAGCTAAATCTTAGGGGGAAAGTTTGGTGCGGAATCGATAATTTAAATTAGTTTCAAGTGTCTCTCCACTTTGTAAACTGCTAATTCTTACAAAAGGTAACATAGCTAGACTTCTACAGCTACAGAAACAGACATCACTTAATCAAAATGCATCACAATGAGGAAGAGAGGAACAAAATGTGCCTCAGGATGCTGATACACTGGCGGGGAAAACAAGACATACAATTATTTGGGTTGGAATATAAGTTAGCTGAAATCTAATCTTTTTTTTTTTTTTTTTTTTTGAGACGGGTCTTGCTCTGTCGCGAGCTTGAGTGCAGTGGTTGGGATCTCAGCTCACTGCAGCTTCGCCTCCCAGGTTCACCATTCTCATGCCTCAGCCCTCCGAGTAGCCTGGGACTACAGGCCCCGCCACATCGCACCGGCCTAGTTTTTTGTATTTTTAGTAGGGAGACGGGTTTCACCGTGTTAGGCAGGGATGGGTCTCGATCTCCTGACTTTGTGAACGGCCGCGTCTCGGGGCTCCGACAGTGCTGGGATTACAGGCTTTGAGCCACCGGGCGGCCCGGCCTGCCTGATCTTAATCTTAAGGAAATGCATAACAAATGCATAACAAACTCAACCTGAAGAACATTTATAAAATAAGGATTAATTTAATGAAAGCTACTAAAAGGCTGAGGAACAGTTGCAGACTAAAGAAAACAAAACAAACAAAAAACAACAAAATGCAAAACATCATCCTGGACTGGAGGGAAAAAAATTTCATGAACATTATCAGAGCAATTGAAAAAGTTGAGGTAAGAAGACTTATGATTTTTTCAATGTTAAATTCCTGAATGTAATAATTGGTGTATAGCTATATAAGAGAACACCTTTGTTCTCAGGAAATACACAAATAAGAAGAGGGGGCCAGGCGCAGTGGCTCATGCCTGTTATCCCAACACTTTGGGAGGCCAAGGTGGGAGAACTGCTTGAGCCCAGGAGTTCAAGACCAGCCTGGACAACATAGCAAGACCCCCATCTATAAATTATATATATAAAGAATTTTTTAAAGTAGTAAGAGGTAAAGGGAAATGATATATGCAACCTATTCTAAAATGGTTCAGAAAAAAATATATATATATATATGCAGGAAATGAAAAAAAGAATATGTGGCAAAATGTTAAACACTGGTAAATCTGGGTAAAGGATATATGAAAACTCTGAATATTATTCTTACAATTTTAGGCTTGAATTATTTCATTGAAAAGAAGTATGCCATGTCTCAAGTAATCATTTTCTAATTTTAGAAATTCATAACCTGAAGAAAAATGGTATCTCATGTTTGAACCATTCATTCAAGTATTTACTGAATTCATTCAACAAGTATTTACCGAATGTGCCAAGCAGTAAAGCGAGAGAGAATACCCCAGTCATGCCCCTACTCTTAAGTGCTCTTAGAGAGATAGGCCTGGCTCTATATGCTTTTTCCATTTTGCTGGAGTCACCCCATCTAGGATTCAAACATCAGGGGTGGGTATCAATGCAAATTCCTGAATCATCGTCATTGTTTTTATCATCGTAGTTGTCATTAGCGTTGTAGTCTTTTTCTTCTTTAAATAGCAAAACCCCTTCCTAACGCCTGAGAAAAGGTGAATTAAGAGAAAGGAAATTATACGTAGCTTTGTTTTGAAGTCACAAAGTAGTAATAGCATACATTTCAAGACATTTCATTTTATGAAGACAGTAATTGTTCTCATTTTAAGACTTGCTCTGATTTTGCAGAGCTTTTGAAGACATTTTCCCCTTGTTTGGGAATCAATATGAAAACATTGATTGTCCTGCAATTATCAATGTTACATTGTCTCTGGAGTTTTTGGCCTTGTTTCAACGCAATAAATCAAGTTGCAGATTGCTGGTGGCCTTAGCAGAGCAATCATCACTGCAGCACACAATATCCAGCTTGCTGCCTTATTGTGATTCAGAGACCTAGTCACAAGCTTGTTTTTTGTCTAACAGCCAAGAACTAAAAACCCAAGTTTCCATCATCAATAGAAGGAATAAATTGTGGTATATTCATACATGGAGTACTATGCGGCAACACAGGAGCTAACTACTGCTACATATAATACGGAGAAATCTCAGACATGATGTTGGACAAAAGCAGACAAGCACAAGTCAATATGTGTGTATTTATTTACATGAAATTCAAAACAGCTACCACAAATATAGGACATAGGAAGAATGTCTACCTTTGGGGAAGGGGGCAAATATTAACTGAGTAGGGGCCCAAGGGAACCCTCTGAGGTACTGGAAATGTTCTACATTTTTATATGAGTGATTACAGGATATAAACATTGGTCAGGGCCAGGCACGGTGGCTCACGCCTGTAATCCTAGCACTTTGGAAGGCCGAGGCTGGTGGATCACCTGAGGTTTGAGACCACCTGAGGAGTTTGAGACCAGCCTGACTAACATGGCAAAACCCGGTCTCCACTAAAAATATAAAAAATTAGCTGGGCGTGGTGGCGGGCGCCTGTAATCCCAGCTACTCGGAGGCTGAGGCAGGAGAATTGCTTGAACCCGGGAGGCAGAGGTTGTAGTGAGCCGAGATTGCGCCACTGCACTCGACTGGGTGACAGAGCAAGACTGTCTCAAAAACTAAAATACAATAGGCCAGGGGTGGTGGCTCATGCCTGTAATCTCAGCACCTTGGGAGGCCGAGGCGGGTGATCACCTGAGGTCAGGAGTTCAAGACCAGCCTGCCCAACATGACAAACCCCTTCTCTACTAAAAATATAAAAAATTAGCTGGACGTGGTGGTGGGCGCCTGTAATCCCAGCTACTCAGGAGGCTGAGGCAGGAGAATCGCTTGAACCCAAGAGGTGGAGGTTGCAGTGAGCCGAGGTCTTATCCCTGCACTCCAGCCTGGCGACAAGAGCGAAATTCCGTGTCAAAAAAAAAAAGAAAAATGAAAAATAAAATAAACATTGGTCAAAAATCATACAGCCATATCAATTGTACATAAATGATAACTCCATTAAAATATCATGCATAAAATCTGGGTGTAGTAAAAACAAAGAATAATATTTTTTTAAAACCCAAAGCAAGGCAAGGGGTGATGTTCCCAAACTGCCATGAATCAAAGATGTGATTAGAAGGAAATTCTTCAAGGGGAGCTTATTTATGGTATGCTAGATGTCTTCTGGCTCCATTCACACACGATAAATAACACCACCTCTCCAAGTCCACTGGTTTGTTTCTTCAAGGAAAGAGCTGGAACAGGATCAGTGTTTACACTCACATGGCACAAAACATCTATGTCATCTCCATGAGATCAGATGAAAGCTAAGTTTAAATGACAGTAGTTATTATTCATTAATATAATTGGTAAAGAAAATATCAAACATTCTTGTCTCCATAAATAGCAAGAGAAATAAAAGCAAAATTAAACAAGTTAATAGCACAGACCCTGATGTCCGAGAGCCGGGAGTTCTAGATTGGGCTTTGCTACTTAACTGGCAGTCTGTGTTACTTATCTGAAAGAAAACATTTCCAATTCGTTGGAAAGTTCTTCTTTAGCAGTAGTAATCGGTGTTTTATCTAACATATTTCTTAATAACTGTTGAGAAAAGGTTGAGACATCTTCCTAATTGGCACAGAAGTGCAATACAAGGTCAGAACATTAATTTCACATGTTCTATTAAAACCTCATGGTAATTAAAAGGTTTTCATTAAGTCTATTTATCAATTCTAAGAGAACCTAGAACAGGAATATGAACAAGCTCAGCAAAATGATCACAAGGCCACTAAAGGAATGTCTGATATTCCCCAGGCAGTCGAAGATGCTCAAAGGAAGTATCCTGATTTAGAATTTTATACCCAGCACGGGTAAAGATCTCCTTTTTCTTCTGTTTTTTAACTTTCTTTTTTCTTCTCTTTCAAGACAACTCGTCACTAGGATTCCTTTTCTTCTAAACAATGACTTTCTCATTCCTTTTGACTGCCTTAAAATATGACAACAAAAAAGCATCTTTGCACATTAGGAAGCCGAGGCAGGCGGATCACTTGAGGTCAGGAGTTCGAGATTTGCCTGAGCAACATGGTAAAACCCCATCTCTACTAAAAATACAAAAATTAGCTAGGTGTGGCGACATGCGCCTGTAGTACCAGCTACTTGGGAGGCTGGCGCAGGAGACATGCTTCAACCTGGGAGGTGGAGGCTGCAGTTAGCTGAGATCGCACCACTGCACTCCAGCCTGGGTGACAGTGAGATTCCGTAAAAAAATAAAAATTTAAATTAAAAAAAACAAAAGCATCTTTGTTTTTGCTTTATATTTCATGCTTTAATAAACATAAAATTTGCTACCTGTGTCTCCCCATCCCCCATCTCTCAGACTGAAGGTAGTCCAAGCACCTGAGATTTTATGGAGTTTTACTTTTTTATAGTTTATAGGCAGTTTATGCCAAGCCTAAAAGCGTGAACTCTAGAGTCTGTATGTCCGCTTGGATTTAAAGCCCAGCTCCACCCCAACTTACTCTGTGACTTTGGACAAGTAACAGTTCAGTTTGATGCTTCAGTTTCCTCATCTGCAAAATCGGAACATATTACTGAACCAATTTCATAGGGTGGTTTTAAGAATTAAATGAGATAGGGCAAGTAAAGAGTTTGCTTGATAAGTAAACACATACATATACTCAATATTAGCAGTTACAAATGTTAATTCCGAGTTGGCTCTGGTAAATTTTTTAAAAATTGGTTGATTAAAAAACAGGCTTATCAGCTGGGCACAGTGACTCACACCTGCAATCCTAGCACTTTGGGAGGCCGAGGCAGGATAACTGGACTGCCTGAGCTCAGGAGCTCAAGACTACTCTGGGCAACATGGTGAAACTCTGTCTCTACTAAAAATACAAAAATCAGCCAGGCACGGTGGCGGGTGCCTGTAGTCCCAGCCACTGGGGAGGCTGAGGCAGTAAAATCATTTGAACCTAGGAGATGGAGGTTGTAGTGAGCAGATATTGCACCACTGCACTCCAACCTGGGCAACAGAGCAAGACTCCATCTCCAAAAAACTCACTGCTCTATACTTCTAACAATCTTCTAAGAATCCCTGCCTCTCTTTTTTTTTTAGTGCACATGAGCTTGGTTCCTCAGGCAATTATTTTACAATTTTCATTGTTGGCCATAATTGCAGTGCCATCAAATTACCAGCACGTCACAATTGGATTTGTAAAGAATAGTCACCCATATTTATAAATGATTTGCTTATAAAAATATGTTAAAGCTGGGCGCAGCGCTCATGCCTGTAATCCCAGCACTTTGGGAGGCTGAGGCAGGCGGATCACCTGAGGTTGGGAGCTCAAGACCAGCCTGACCAACATAGAGAAACCCCATCTCTACTAAAAATACAAAATTAGCTGCTGGGTGTGGTGGCACATGCCTGTAATCCCAGCTACTCAGGAGGCTGAGGCAGGAGAATCGCGTGAACCCAGGAGGCGGTGGTTGCAGTGAACCAAGATTGTGCCATTGCACTCCAGCCTGGGCAACAAGAGTGCAACTCCCATCTCCAAAAAAAAAAAAAAAAAAAAAAAAATTCTGTTAGAAATATTAAGTTAAAATTTAAAAGACTTGTTTAGCACATTATCTGGCATTTAGTCCATTTTACATTACAACTTTTATTCTTAATAGCAAAATGTCTTCTACTGATTTAAATAGTTAGGGAAATACTGACATTTAGGGGCTGATAAAATACTTTTGAATGTCAGGCTGGCCATCTACCTGGCAATTCGAAATAAGCATAATAAAAAATATTTCATGTACCACACATTATTTTTTTCACTTGGGGTGGGGTATAGAAACAAAAACCCATCACCAATCATAAATCCGGCTGCTCATGTATGCCTTATCAGTGATTATGTATCTTGTGGGAACTTTCTGAAAAGGACAAATATTCTAACATGTAGAGCTTTTCTCTACAAAAGAACATCAGAGCTAATGAAAACTCATGTTGTTTCTGTTTCTGGGGATACTGTAACAAAGTAAATAAATTGCATGTTTTCTACTTTTTTAGATAATACAGTATTTTGCAAACTTGCCATGATTTTGAGGGTCAAATAAAAGAATACTATCTAAAATTTAAAAATTAGGTTATCCTGGCTGGGTGTAGTGGCTCATGCCTGTGATCACTGCACTATCGGAGGCCAAGGTGGGTGGATCACCTGAAGTCAGGAGTTCGAGACCAGCCTGGCCAACATGGCGAAACCCCGTTATCTACTAAAAATACAAAAATTAGCTGGGTGTGGTGGCATGTGCCTGTAGTCCCAGCTACTCTGGATGCTGAGGCAAGAGAATCGCTTAAACCTGGGAGGTGGAGGCTGCAGTGAGCCTAGATTGCACTACTGCACTCCAGCCTGGATGACAGAGCAAGACTCCCATCTCAAGAAAAAATAAATAACAAATAAAAATTAGGTTATCCTGCAATCCTGCCATGTATCTCCCTAGCATGTGAAACTAGGTGGTAGAGAAGATACAGTAACAGGAGATGTATCAAAGTGATCTTGAGTGTTATACAAAGTGGTAACTAAAAACCCTTAAATTTAATTTAGAAGACAGGCTATATTTACTGAAGAGGGAGAGTCAATATGAGGCGTAGAAAATGGAAGACAAATAATTCATTCCCAGGCATGGTGGCTGACACCTATAAGCCCAGCACTTTGGGAGGCCTAGGCAGGAGAATCGGGAGTTCAAGACTACCCTGGGCAACAGAGCAAGACCCCATTTCTAAATAAGTAATAAATTAACCAGATGTGGTGGAGTGTACCTGTAGTCTCAGCTACTCAGGAGGCTAGCCGGGGAGGATGGCTTGAGCCCAGGAGGTTGAGGCTGCAGTGAGCTGTGATCATGCCACTCAACTCCAGCCTGGGTGACAGAGCAAAGACCCTGTCTCTATAAAAAACAAATACAAAAATAAAAAAAATCATTGGTGTAGGGCCAGGTGTAGTGGCTCACACCTGTAATCCCAGTACTTCGGGAGGCCAGGAGTTTGAGACTGGCCTGGGCAACATAGCAAGACCTCCACCTCTACAAATAAAAAAATTAGCTGGACGAGCTGGTGAGTGCCTGTAGTCTCAGCCACTTGGAGACCGAGGTGGGAGGGTCTCTTGAACCCAGGAATTGGAGGCTACAGTGAGCTACAATTGTGTCACTGCACTCCAGCCTGGGCAACAGAGTGAGACTCTGTCTCTATAATACAAAAAAGTAAAAAAAATTCCTTGGTGTAGCACTGGCATTGTGTGTCTGCCCTGACTGGTTTACTCAAAGATGTCCCTATGACTGGCTAGGTCTCCTAGCAGAGAGCCAAGAAGCAGACTATCATAGCTGGACAGTGTTAGGCAGTATATTGAGCAGCTCCACCCACGGTGCTTCCAACTCAGACTTAGGATTTTACTTTGCTTCCATGACAACTTGTCTAGTGCACTCATTAAACGTTAAGTATCCAGAGCCTCTTCAAAGTTATATACTTGATTTCGGCCAGGCGTGGTGGCTCACGCCTGTAGTTCCAATACTTTGAGAGACTGAGGCAGGCAGATCATTTGGGGTCAGGAGTTCAAGACCAGCCTGGCCAACATGGCGAAACTCTGTCTCTACTAAAAATACAAAAATTTTAGCCGGATGTAGTATTGTGCACCTGTAATTCCAGCTACTTGGGAGGCTGAGACATAAGAATTGCTTGAACTCGGGAGGCGGTGCTTGCAACGAACCGGGATCGCACCACTGCACTCCAGCCTGGGTAACAGAGCAAGACTCTGTCTCAAAAACAAAAACCAAACAACAACAACAACAACAAAAAGTCATATACTTGCTTTAAATGAATAATCTGGGATCACAATTTTAAACCAAAAATAAGCAATTTTCAAAGTACTCTCCATTAACGTCTCTCGCATAACCAAACCAAAGATAGCATACTATAAACAAGGCACATTACTTGAGCTTACTTCATCTATGCAAGTCTTAGCATACATATTGAAACAGAGAAAAAATTCCAAAAGTTTCCAATTAACCATTATACATCTAGTATCCACAGAAAAATGTCACCTATTAGTTTGTGTCAAAACTGTCAAATGATGCAGTCATACACATGCTTTAAAAGATACATGGTAGCCCAAAAAATGTCAGTTTCTTATTCTGTTTTGCATCTCAAATCCTGCTATGAAACCAGGTAGGTTCAAACAAACCATTGTGGATTATAAACTATGTTATTTACCATATACAACTATAGTCAGTTCTTTTTACTCATAGCAGTTATATTCTATGAAATCACCATGGGCCAGGCCCCATGGCTCACGCCTGTAATCCCAACACTTTGGGAGGCTAAGGAGGGTTATCACCTGAGATCAGGAGTTTGATATCAGCCGGGCCAACATGGTGAAACTGTCTCTACTAAAAATGCAAAAATTAGCCAGGCATGGTGGTGCACGCCTGTAATCCCAGCTACTTGGGAGATTGAGGCACAAGAAGCGTTTGAACCCGGGAGGCAGAGGCTGTAGTGAGCCGAGATCGTGCCACTGCACTCCAGCCCGGGCAACAAGAGCGAGACTCTATCTCAAAAAAGGAAGAAATCACCATGAACACTGAATCAGAAAATACAGGTTGAACATCCCTAATCCAAAAAGCTCCAAAACCCAAAACTTCTGAGTGCTGATATGACACAAGTGGAAAATTCCACACCTGACCTCATGTGATGGGTCAGTCAAAACTTTGTTTCATACACAAATTTACTGAAAATACTGTATAAAATTACATTCAGGCTGTAACGTGTATGAAATAAATTGTGTTTAGACTTCAGTCCCATTCCCAAGATCTCATTCTGTGTATGTGAATATTCCAAAATCCCAAGCATTTCTGAAAAGGGATAATCAACCTGTACCAAATTGTTGCCCCCCTAGGGGAAAGACAGGATTAGGATCCTGTAAGCCTGTGACATGTCCAGCAATTAATACATGACCTTGTTTTATGTGTTTCTGTTAAGATACCTTATTTAACATACATTAATACTGAACTCATGTAACTCATGACACCCATGCCTGAAAAAAAGCCTCCCTAACACCCATTTTCTCCAAAAGGCTCATCTCTTCCTGCTTGTGCTAAGGAACACCAGGTAACACTTCTGCACTATCCTTGGGGCCATTTTAAACAGCAAAATCCACCCACAAAAGACACAAACATGTCAAGAACATAGTATTCAAGAGACCACGAAAGGGATACTCGTCTGCAAGTGTGATGTCAGGTGACGCAAACTTTTTGTTGCTCTGTACACGTCCATGAAAGCAGCATGCACACTGATTTGGGGGTTACAAATAAATTTTAGTGAGTAGGCAAATTTGCAAATATGTAATCTGCAAATGAGGATCAACTCTGTTTCCTTAATTCCTGCAAGAATCCAAATGTCTCCTCTCCAGAGCTGTTGGCTCTGGCCACTTAGTTTGCTACACCTGAAAAAGCAGACATTTCAAGAACAGATGAATGACTTATCTTCGAACTCACAACAAATACTGACTTCCAATCAGCTACCTAACATATAAAGCTATAACCCAACCTGGCACTAGATTCTGGAACTAGTGTGTGAACTTTATAGATCTGACTTCAAGCGTCTGAAAATACCCAGCTCTTTTAAATCCTCAAAATTTGAACCATTTTGTATTACAATTTTGAAAAAATAAGGTGTTTCTCTGCCTTAACACAGTGAAGAAAATCTTTCAGAAGAAATTGTAATGAACCACCAGCCCGAGAGGGTATGTCTGCGGTGAGGCAAAACACAAAATAATCAGGATCCCCACTGGATGCACTGTTCTATGCTAAACGGTAGGAGGGTGGAGTTTGTATTATCTTGAGTTTCAAAAGAAGAAGCCAAAGTGAAAAGCATTCTAGGTACAGAAGCATCACTAGGCTTCATCAGCAGGGAGGGCTGCCACTGTCACAAGCCAGGGTTTTGTTTGGATTTATTTAATCCCAAAGGTTAATAGAATTGTTTATTTAGCATGGAATGAGATAACCACATGTTTAACTTAGAAAGCTAACTCTGGCAGTAGTCCACAGAGAATGATGGGTTAGAAGTTAAAACTCAAAAGTGTAAACTGCCTGGGTTATCAGTTTTATGCAGATACCCTATACCCCAGGCTAGATCTTGTAAATCCATCCTCCTAAAAGAACCCCACATCTTCACCTTTAACAAGTACTTTGGGTATTACACTAAAATTAAGTCACAATCATGAACTACCAAATTAAAGACCTTACAAAAATAAGGTTTAAAACTAATCATAACTTTTAACACTTTAATATTAAAATCATACCAAAGCTTATCTACATCCTCTTCAAGAGTAACTGTCATTGTTTTATATGATGCAAGAGTTTAAGCTAATAATCTCATAGCCTAGAAACCTCAATATAATCACAAACTGGCAGGCCAGGCATGGTGGCTCATGCAGGAGGACACCTTGAGCCCAGGAATTCAAGACCAGCCTGGACAAAATAGGAAGACCCCACCTCTACCTGCAAAAAAAACCCCATAAACTGGTTTATCTTCAAAAGTTGATGGGTGTCAGTCTCGTACATGAAATATTAAGATCATGTAACAAATACACATTGTTTCAATAATCCATATGGAAACCTTAACTCATAAAATGCACTACAGGAACTGTCTTGTGCCTTTTACATAAAACCAACAGACCCCTTGAACTTAACAGTACATCTTTCATGGAAGATTCTTATGTCAGCTCAGCACCATTAAGATATTACCTATTTATGCAAGGCAATTATAAAGACTTTGAAAAAAAGCAAAACCGTGCACTGTTTAAGGAATTTTTATTAAAGCAAGAATTTTATAATCCAAATTACGTTTCCTTGCTCAGTTATCAATTCTGTTACTTAAAACAGAACTGACATTTTGAGCTATTCCACAGTAAAGAATTACAAAATTAAAGAAAGGAATGCTTTAAATTTTGTACTTTGCTGAAAATTCTTTTCCCAGGGTCTATAAAACATTAATTTGTTTTATATTTTACTATTTTTTTGTGTTTTTTTTTTTTTGTTTTTAAATCAATAAGTAATCTAGGACTAGCATTATGTTTGCTAGACCTGGCATTTGCTCGGTACATAAGGTTCAAAGTTTCCTTTCCTTTTTTTATTTATTTTATATTTTGCAATGTTTTTTTTCCATAATATTTAAGTTTTCGATGTTTAGATATTTTCTTCGGTGAAGCACAA